>NC_068983.1:94815320-94826598 GCF_001194135.2 Octopus bimaculoides
AATGATATCATTTGTCAACTTGGAACTTATTGCAAAGCTGCATGATAAACATTTTTTTGTCTTCCCATTCGGGGGGGTCAGTACAATTTTTTTTCTATCTAACCTCTTTCTTTCTCTCTCTCTCTCTTTCTGTTGATTATTTTAAACCGTCACTAGTACCACCAGTATCACCACCACAACTGCCATACATACACCATTCAGACTTCAACGTCACCACCATCAATACCTTTGACTTTGCCGCCTTCCCCACCACCACCATCACCACTGTCTTTCACATCATTTACTATCACCGTTGTCCCTGACCGCCTTGGCTACCACCACCACCATCACTGTTGCCTCCGTCTCTATCACAACTACAGCCCATACTACCACCCCATTACCATCACAACCATCAATCTACTACCACCCTCACCATCTCTATGCCTACTATTACTCTCACTCCAGCAGGAGGAATAGTAGATGTGTCATTGAATAGTGAGAGAGGGGGTCAAAGTGTGATACACTGACACACAAATTTGTTTTGGCATTTATTATTATAGATTACATGAGATTTCTTGTAGTATATCTTCTGGCTCTTTGCATTCTGTTGGCAGTGACAATATGACACTGATGCCTAGGTGTATCAGCCTTTACCTTTCACTTGGACAACATTAGTGTCATGGGGAGAGGAGGCTTAGATGCTTGGGCAACTGCTGGTTTTTCATAAAATCTTTGTCCAAACCTACATCTAAGAGAAGAACTTTCCAGGTGCAGACATTGCCTCATGAGACATTCAGAAGCCCTAGAATACTATTCTTACTATAATATATATAACTGAAGCTTACTTCAGCCTTAGATATCTTAGAGAGACATCACATTCTTCTTTAAAGATGTTCTGAGCTTCAATGTCTTTTATAGAATAGTCAGAGGTGGAGTGGTAGGACTTTTTAAACATTGCAGACACTCCAGGACTAGTGAGATTGACATAGTTATGTTCAGTTTGTAGGAAAAATGCTGTCACAAAGGATTACTATTGTGAGGAGGGGAAGATTAAGCAAAATATTAGGATATATAGTAACATACAGTAAGTAGGATATACAGGCCATTGTAGATGCAGTCAAAATAGACATGATAAAGAAAAAAGCAGCGTTTCTGTGAGCTAGAATGTTTGTTTGTTGGCGATTGAATCTTTCTCAATTTGTTTGCAATTGAATCTTTTCCAATCAGAGATGCAGTCTAGAAAATTTGTGTGTAAAGTAGTAGCACTATTCCATAGATGTGAGCAATACTCTAATGTCAGATTTGTGGAGTTCAGCAACTGATTAGGGTTGAAGTGATATTTTCATCTTTGTGATGCAGTTTTGACAGTGACATTGTAAGATCTTGCACATGTAGCATCTTTTGAATTAATAAAAATTAATGAAAAATTGCAACTGCACAGAGACTTTTGATATTGGTAATGAATCAAATATACACTGAACTGAGAAAAGGCACCAGCTTCAACAATGGACATGACAGGAGTAACTATAATGATACTTAACTGAAGTAAAATTCTCGCAATGTAATTTCTTAATGAGGTTGCCTAAAGAGGAAAGTATATGATTAGAGATTGCTGGTATCTTTCGATTTGTAAAGATTGCAGTTAGATCATTGGGTAGGACTTAATAGCTTATGTTGCTGATGAAAAGATGGTTGGTTGAAGAAGCTGATTCAGCATAGGCAGTTCAGTAGTTGCAAAAAGATGCAATAGTTGAGACATTCAGTGTAATTGTCAACATTGATTAAAAATAGAGGTGGTAGTGCAACTCGCAACATTTAAACTTTCATTTTCTGCAGTTTTATATTTATATTTCCATGTTTACATGGCTGTTCCTACCTTTACTGGCAACAAAGGGCCTCTCCCTCAGAGTGAAAGACAGATTGTATAATGCCTGTATGTGAACAGCTATGCTACACAGCAGTGAAACATGGGCTGTGACAGCTGAGGACATGCATAAGCTTGAAAGAAATGAAGCCAGTATGCTTCACTGGATGTGTAATGTCAGTATGCATATTCAACAGCGTGTAAGCATCTTGAGAGAAAAGTTGGGTATAAGAGGCATCAGATGCATTGTGCAAGAGACAACTGTGCTGATATGGTTGTTTGATACATATGGACGAGGATAGATGTGTAAAGAAGTGCTGATCTCTAACTGTTGAGGGAACTTGTGGTAGAGGTAGACCCAGGAAGACATGGGACAAGGTGGTAAAGCATGATCTTCGAACTTTGGGCCTCACAGTGGCAATGACTAGTGATCGAGACCTCTGGCGATATGCTGTGCTTGAGAAGACCTGTCAAGCTATGTGAAATCATAATTATGGCTGATGTTACATAATTGGTACTTGTGTCAGTGGCATGTAAAAAGCACCTTTCAAGTATTGGGCCTCATAGAGGCTATGACCAAGACCTTTGGCATTATGTTGTGCTTGAGAAGAGCCATACGCACCACACGAGCATATCGCCAAAGGTCTCGTTCACTAGTCATTACCATTGTGAGGTCCAAAGTTCAAAGATCGTGCTTTACCACCTTGTCCCATGTCATCCTGGATCTACCTCTACCACAGGTTCCCTCAACAGAGATCAGCACTTCTTTACACAGCTATCCTTGTCCATATGCATCACACGACTTATCAGCCAACTAAAATCACAGTTGTGGCAGGTACTGGTGTCATGCAAGTGGTTTCTATGGCTGAATGCCCTTCCTAGGTGTTTTTTTAACATATTGTTTGCTTCTTTCAAATAACTGCATCTTCAGTTTATCAAAGTTTATTATTGTGCATTACTACCATAATTTCCCCATCCAACATACTCAACCACCAAAATATTGGGTGCAACTGCTATTGTCATGTTTGCTTACTCTGATATCTTACTTTTTACTGATGCTTGGAAGCCCAATAAAATAAATATTTTTTTATAAATTTCATTATTTTAGCAAGCTATTTGAATACTGTGTGTTTCAGTTGTGTACAATGTATTGCTTGTAGCCTAGATCTATGTAAAGTTTGAGGTGTATGGAAAAAAATGTTTACACATTTTGGTACATAGCAACAAAATATCTTTCAGATATTGATGATCATGATATTTAGTATTGGTAGCTGCCGTAGTAGTGCGATACTATCTGCATCTGAAGAGAAAAGTTTCTTTGGTTTTTTTTATTTGTTAAGATTGGATCAAATATTATTTCTAGTCCAGTAACAAATTTAGATGGGTGCACCTCAAATGTTGTCAGAGACTTTTTATTGTGTCATTCAGCAAGACACAATACTGTTATCCTCAATAATTAAGCAGAATCACAACAGATGATCAAAAAAAGTCATGAAATCATATTTTGTCTCTGATTCAGCTGTACATCTTTTAGTCTAGTTGTGAAACCTGCAGTTACTTCAATAATACGGTCATGACAGTATTTTATAACTGTGAGTATTTTGTTCACTTACAGTGTTAACTCAGTTTTATTTGTGTTGTAGTGTTTATGATAATGTAGCCTCTCATTTCAGGGAACACATTATAATTAGATATTTGTCTATCCCTTACATAGACAATATAGTTTTATTTATATCATATACCAGTAATGCATCCTGGCGTTGCCTGAATGCTACAACCTACAGCTACATTGTATTATTTGTTCCTTTTTTTAAGGGCAGAATTGGCACACAAGGGGTATGAAGCAAACAGCTCTTCTTTATAAACATGTTTTTTGGTCATTTTGTGATGAACAATGCTGAAATTTTTGACACCAAAAACATGTACAATAGCGACTTAGATTAGAAAGAAATCTAAACATTGGCCCCAAAATGACCTAAAAATTGTGCAACCAAGCCGCGTTTGGTGTTAATTTTTGTAGTAAAATAGGTTTGCTGTGCCAAAAACTTACTTTACACTGGTAGCTGAAAGGTTGCTCAATGTTTTGATATCTGATACAGCAATATTGGCAACTCATTTTCATGGTTACAAATTGGGTAATGTAGAAGCTGAAATAGTTCTTATTCACCCCATAATATTTGTTGATAACTGTGAGCCGCACAGATATACATTAGCTTCCCCAATGAAAAGGTCATGTCCAAAAGTACTATGGTTTTCTGCAAGCATATTTGGTATCAGTTTATATCAATGTTGAGGCCAACAGAATAAAGAAGGGACTTTTGGGGCTGTATATATATGTACATATATAAGGATATGAGTAAACAGTGTTATTAATGTGGGCAGTTTGGCATAAATGTATATGGACACTGTGCTTCTTGAAAAGAAATGGGTTATGCTGGTATGCAGAGGTTGGGCAGTAGTAATGGAGCGATGTATGGCTTCATGGTTGATGAACTATGAAAGCCTAAGAAATAAATTATCTTTACAGACCATGTTTGGAATTATCTATATAATTGATAGCAAAGTGTGTATGAAATGAAATTAAAATCGGGTTTAGTCATATACCGATGAAGTTAGTGAAGTTGTAACATGTTGTTCACAACATAGTGTCTCCATACATTATAATGAGAAATTGAAAGAGAGAGATAATGCCAATTTTTTTTTTACATGTAGTATTTCAGTAGAATTCTATGCATGTGTGAAACATTAGACGAAAGTGAAACATGAGAAGCAACTTGAAATGTTGCCAGAAAATGACCGCAAAATTGTGCGATCCAACCTAATTTCCGAAGTTATTTTATAGTAAAAAGAGTTATGCGAAAAATATACTTTATTTGGTAGCTAAAAATTACTGAATCTTTTGATGCCCCATATGTCAAAATGAGCAACTGAGTTTTTGAATCCATGAGGAACATTCAAACAAACACACACACACAGTAGCTTTTTGAAAATGTTGAGGTTATGGTTAGATGTTGGGGAAGGAGATGTTAGTGTTTCTTCAAGAAAAAAGAAAAGAAAATTCTTAAAAATTCATACTGTCTGTTTCTCTGAGGATTACTAAGAAAAAGATGTGGAAAAAAAATTAAAAAATGAAGAAATTGGGGTTGGGAGGGAGAAACTTAAAATATTGAGAATGTGTTTTTGGGTTAAATGCAAATCTCTTGTATGGAAAACATAGGATGTGAATAAATTTTGGGAAAAAATAAGGGATAGGGGTACAAATGTCAGACATGCTAGAAACATCAGGTAAAAGTCAGGATTTCTGGGATAACTTCCTTGTAAGTTTATTTGGAAGATCAGGTTTTGAAATACACTCACCACAAACAGGAATGACAGAATAAGATTTGAGCTGTAATTTTGCATGTACATGCAGTAAGATATAACATAATTCATACAGAACTTTTACCTAGAGTGCGTGTGTGTGTGTGTGCCAAAGGAAGTTATTTTTACATACCTTTCTTAATTCCAAAAGAAGAAAAAGTTGGAGAATACTTTCAAAATTGTAGTTGAGCCATGATTGTGAAGACATGAAGAAGTGTGTGTGTGCATATTTGTAGGATTGATGCGCCTGAGAAACATGTATGAATTATCTATATAATTGATAGTGAAATATGTAAAAATGGAATGAAATCCAGGTTTCGTCATATATCGATGAAGTTAGTGAAGTTGTAGCATGTTGTTGACAACATAGTGTCTCCATGCATTATAATGAGAAATTGAAAGAGAGAGATAATGCCAAGTTCTATGCATGCATGAAGCATCGGACGAAAGTGAAGCATTAGAAGCAAATCAAAATATTGCCGAAAAATGACCTCAAAATCGTGCAACCTGACCTTGTTTCCAAGGTTATCAGCATCACCTTCTTTCCCACTTTCCCCCTTTCTTTGTGCTGGCTTTCTTTCACCTTCATCTATAGAACATACATACAATATCAAATGTCAGCATGTCTCTCTCTCTCTCTCCCACTATCCCTCTGACTTTCAACTTCTCCTATAGAAAGTTGTTTTCTCTGTTTCTTTCTCTCTTCTCTCTGTCTTTTTCTTCTTCTGTTTCTCTCATTCACACATATTCTAGAAAGATTATAATGTTAAATTTTTGTAATGCAAATATGTAAATGAAAATAAAGTTTATTTGGCAGCCGAAAGATTACTGAATCTTTTGAATCCATAAGGAACATACGCTCTCTCTCTCTCTCTCTCTCTCTCTCTCTCTCTCTCTCTCTCTCTCTCTCACACACATACACACACACTCACTCTTTTATATATTAAGATGAACTAAAAAGAAAAATAGATAGATGCAACATACTCTGAATGGAACCCTGCATTCCACACTACATCTCTCAAACATTCTCTGATTGGCATACTACATTACACCCAATGTGTCTTGACTAACATACTTCACCCTTGCAACATCATACAACATTGACAGGTGACCTTCTACTACTTTATCCTTGCATCTTGAGAGAGTATGGCAACAAATCTTGATAAGTTGCTAAATGACAGTCAAACTGGTTTGATCAGTCCTCATTCTAAGCTGCTGAAAAGATCCTCTTTGACTTAATTTCACAATATGGTTAAACATATATGGATATTACTACATATGTAAAAGATTCTTTATATTTGTTGGTTTATATTAGGTTATATTAGGATTTTATTTTCGTACTATGAGATCTTATTTAATGATATATGTTTTTGTTTGTTTTATGATATTCCAAGATATTAGAATTGTTGTTTTCAACTTTCTCACAGGGAATTCTGAAATGATAATTGTAATTTTGAATAGGAGCAAGCATGGCTATATGTAGTTGAGAAGTTCACTCAAAAAACATGTTTCCAGGTGGTACCTTGGCCAAGTGACTTCTATCACTCAAGTTGATGAATGCCTTGTGATTGAATTTGGTTGACAGAAACTGTACAAGGTTCAGTGCACGTGTGTGTGTACATGCTTTACATTTGTGCTTCACTGAAAATCAGTGAGCTACAAGCAATGATGATGTTGTCACCCTTATCATCCACTAGCTCTGCACTTTTGAAGATGTGTGGCGTAAGAAACCTCTTACATGAAAAGTAAGTAAGGGTTAGTGCCAGGAAAATCATGGCTGTAAAACAATTCATCATTAATGTATTTGTTAAATACATGCTAGCCTGGAAAAATGAATGTAAAAATGAACAAATAAATGAACTTTATAACTGAGTAGAGAAGATATTGATTCATCAATTGAATGTATGTTCTGAGGTCTGGAGAGAGAGAGGGGGGAGGGAGAGGGACAGAGAGAGAGACACACACACACACTTAATTGCCTAACACAGTACATCATACTGTGGAGATTACATATCATGTTGTTAGAGAATAGTAGATCAGAGCTAAATTCATTCGCTTGTCTATACTGAACTTGGAGTTATGTACAGGCTTCTATCAATTTATCTTTAATTGTATTATCTTTGTGTTAGAAATAAGGTGATAAAAAAAGATTTGTTATAGATAAGTTGATCAGTTTCAAGATATTTTGTGTGAGGTATATACTTGAGGAAATACGTAAAAGGTGTACAACTACAGTCATCATTGTTTGTCTTTATAGAGAATCTTATAAAATGAACAATTTGCATTAACATAGAAACAGTTCATACTAATAAACAGTTGATTTGAATTAATCCAAAATTTTAATAGCATCTGACTTTTGAAGAGAAATTTGATACTTTGCAGAAAGGACAACCACAAACCTGAAGGCATCGTCGAAAATAGAAATGCAAAGATCCTATGGGATTTTATGATTCAGTGGGACCATGAGATAGAGAATAGGAAGCCAGACATAGTCTTAATTGAGAAAGAAGACAAACTATGCTGGATCATAGATATAGCATGCCCAGCTGACAACAAGGTATGCGATAAGGAAGAAAGAAAAGTTGAGAGATATGACAGGTTAGCTTGGGAAGTTAAGCAGTTGTGGTTGATGAGAAAGGTAGCAGTAGTACCAATAATTGTCGGAGCCCTGGGAACAGTGAGCAAAAATCTTGAGAAGTATATGGAACAAATAAGGGTGGAGTGCTTGCAGAAAACAGCACTGCTTGGAACTGTTCAAATACTCCAGAAGGTGCTTGAAAAATAAAGGGTGTTACCTTAGTTCACTGGTAGTGAACAGCTGACACCGTAGTACATCTCCAGCGTTAGCAGTTGTGCAAAGGCAATGATAATAATAATAATAATAATATAAAATAACCTTTAATATTCTGCTTGCAGTTCAGTGTTATGCATTTAACAGCCTTAATTAACTATGGAATGAAATTGAAAACAATCAAAATATTAAACATATAACAATGTTATATGAAGATCAATAAATTTATGCATGAAAACAGAAATAAGAACATTTATAAAATGAGGAATTTCTATGAATCCCACTAATAATAATAATACATTTTGTCTTGGTGTAAAAGATGGGCTACAACAAATATTCTGCACAATACCATAGATTTGCTTGTCAATTGCTTGACTTTAACCAGTTGAACCTGTCCCTTGGTGGTTGATATATGTATCTCTGACCACAAACAGGAGTAGTGGGAGAGCATCATAGTTATGTGTTGAGAGGAATTCTTTGGGGTTTGAGTAATTCACCTCTGGAAACATGGGTGTTTCATTCATCATCCTTAAGCAATTCTTATTCAGGGACCTTTTGAGCAGGATGGGCTACTTGACCTGAAGAAAATTCTAACTGGACCCCACCTGCAAGGTGTTGTGCAGTTTATCTTGATATGGGATCATCATGTTGTGCACATATGGTTGTGATGCTTGCGCCTTATGATGGGTGTATTGGGCTTCATATATTTGTACCCCAGTGTCACTTTGATGGCAAGCACTGTTCTCTCACTCAGTAATAATAATAATAATAATAATAATAATAATAATAATAATAATTAGTAGTAGTAGTAGTAGTAGTAGTAGTATGCATGCATTCATAATATTTAATATCTATTTGGGACTCCAGAATGATGACCCCATTTTGTTGCTCATAAGATAGTTCTGAATGCAATATGTTCCTACTTACCCGTTAGTGTGTCAGGCTAAGGGAAAAAACTCAAATTGAGTAAGAGTTGGTAATTATGGTAGTGGTGTGACAGCAGTGATGTTTGGTGTTGATAATAGTGACTGGATAATTAGGGTGAGGGGGACAGAGAGAGAGAAAGTTGTAGTAAGATAGATAAATAGATGGATAGAGTAGAGAGAGATAACAAAAAAGAAATAGACAGAATGTAAGTGAGAGAGAGAACAAAAGAATAAGGCAGAAATAATGAGAGCATTTGTGATGTCACTGTGTCTTTAGTTATCTCTTCTCTCATTTCTCCCTCTATCCACCCCACCTCTGCATTTGATTAAAGTATTTTTAAAGTGTATCCTGATATATAAAACAATGGCATGATTAGCTAACTGGCAGTATTAGTTTGTTACAAGAATGGAATACAGTGCTAAGACTTGTATGTATGTATTTTATCTATGTCTTTATGTGTGTGTATGTAAAGATAGATAGATGCTAAAATCCTAGAGTTTTAAGCATACATTTGAAATTATTGTATAATGGATGAAATTGATAAATTTTAAAAACTAATACTATAAAAGAAAGGTAGTTAGTGATACTGAATTTTAGCAAAAGTATGCTTGAAGTTTTCATGGGTTTCATTAGTAATAATGGTAATAGATTTTAGATAAATAACAAATCTACAGAAATATGACTTTGTATAAAGATCAGTGAACTATATAGAAATGAAGTTTACTCTCAGTCTAAAAAGTTTAGTATATACTAGCAGATAACAAGACAAATGTATTATCTAAATGTTTAAGAGGAGTTGTTGCCAATGAGTTTATAATTTTTTTCACTCTTAACCTTATCTTTAGAGATGATAAATATTTTCTCTTTAATTACACCTACCCTATATTTTGTGATTTGATCTTCAATTGTCACCAAGCTGTGTGTACAGTATAGGACTGGTTTTGAAGTTGGAGTCCATATTTCTTAACTAAAAATAATACATCCTTATGTACTAAGCAACTGACTAATGTAAATATTGAAAAAATCTTTCCTCTCTAAACATGAGATTAATAGCTTAAAAAATTATACTCTTATTACCTGCCTTGTTTAACATTTTACTGCTTCTCCATTTCTATTAACCAATCAATTAATCTATAATTGTGTGTGTGTGTGTGTGTGTGTGTGTGTGGTAAAATGCAAATATATGAAATATTTTGTTATTGTTTTTAATTTATAGGTAAATATAAGATTCTTAATTTTTTAGTTATTTACATTTCTTATTGTTATGAACCATTACAAAACTTAATTTAAGATTAAAATATACAGATGGTCTAAGTATATAATTAATAACATTATCTATATTCATAGAAAAGCTTGTGAAATAATTTATGTTATTTGAAATTAATTTAAGCACATACAGCACCCAAAATAAGTAGATATAAAATAGAATAAAGTTGCTTGTAAGTTTTGTAAAAGAAAAAAAACCAGTTAAGGGTGAAGTGAGGGTTCATTTAAGACACTGAATGCTTATGCAAATTATTTCTAGTCTTGCATCTTTCTGTCACAGGATCAAAAGGAGCAGTAGACAGTGGTGTAATTGGTAAGCTATGTAAAAACATTTCTGTTGTCACTCATTCATAGTATTGGAAACTAGTTTGTAAACAGTAAAAATGGCCAAGACAAAAGGGGACTGAAGTAGATATTGTAAAGCATTTATTTCAGTATATTGCCTTTCTGTATTGTAATGTCACTTTGCTTTTCCTCCTTCTCAAAAGATGGAGATGGATGTCTGTGTGATACATACTTGTAAAGACTGTGATTAAATCACTTAGTTTTCCATTTAAAAACCTTTTTTTTGTTTTGCGAAATTGGTTTCATTTTCAAACCAGAAAATCTTTTAAGCTGAAGTAGATACTATTTCATTTGCTGTTCAAGTATTTTCACATGGATGGTTTTATGGTGGTATTCAGATAATATTGAAAACATAAATAATTATGTGATACTGGGATATAAAGATATTGTATATCAACATTATTCTCCATTGTGTTTATGCTGTAGTGTGGTGTTCAGCTATTATTCCAAAGTGAGTGCTTGTATTGTTATTTTGTATTATTTTGATATTATCAGATATTATTTTGAAAAGAAAGGATGTGTGTTAGTGTGATTTTCAAATATTCTAACATGCGGGTGACACATGAAATTTTTCGAGCGAGACCGTTGCCAGTGCCCCTGGACTGGCTCTTGTGCGGGGCCGTCATAAGATTTTCGAGCAAGTTCGTTGCCAGTGCCCCTGGACTGGCTCTTGTGCGGGTGATACATGAAATTTTTTGAGCGAGATAGTTGCCAGTGTCCCTGAACTGGCTCTTGTGTGTGCGGGG
>NC_068983.1:94826802-94830155 GCF_001194135.2 Octopus bimaculoides
GTTGCCAGTGCTCCTGGACTGGCTCTTGTGTGGGTGGCACATGAAATGCACGATTTTGAGCGTGGCCGTTGCCAGTACCGCCTGACTGGCCTTCGTGCAGGTGACACGTAAAAGCACCCACTACACTCTCTGAGTGGTTGGCGTTAGGAAGGGCATCCAGCTGTAGAAACTCTGCCAAATCAGATTTGAGCCTGGTGTAGCCATCTGGTTTCACCAGTCCTCAGTCAGATCGTCCAATCCATGCTAGCATGGAAAGCAGACGTTAAACGATGATGATGATGATAATGATGATGATGATGATGATGATGATGATGATGATGATGGGTAGTTCTGTGCTTATCTGATGTTCAAAAAATTTCTTTGTCAAGAGCAACTCACTATAATTTGCATTTGTTCATCTTTTGACAGCATTACTCATGGTAGTCTAGTTGTAACCAAGGAAATTAGGTATAGATGACTGGCTTGTGAGAGCCATGCAAGTTATATACAGAGATGCCATCTGCAAGGCAAGAGCTAGCAATGTATTTAGCATACAGATAAGTATCCCGTCCTGTTTATTTACTTCTTCAGGCCATAATAAAGGGGATCAATATTGATTGTTCATGAGAACTTCTGTAGGCTGATGACCTAGTTTTCATAGGTCAAAGGATTAAAGGAATTTCAAAGCTAACTTAGCAAACATTTTAGTTAGCAGGAAATGAAATAGGACTGTACTGCTATCTGGGAAGTATCCATATTTGTTTGACAAGAAAGGAGTTGGTAACAATTCCATAGTGTACCCACTTTAAACTATGAGTGTAGAAGAAGTTGAGTGGGCAATTTGGCAGTGAATGACTTTGTATGTAGCAAGTGCTTGGAGTGGTTAGCAATAAGAATTCCAATGAAATTAATTCCATCAGATGCTTGTGATGTTCCCTTGATTACAACAGCTTCTGTTGCCTAGTCAACATAATTAGTGGAGATGGGTATTATGAAAGTATAATAAAGAACCTTGGTTAGAACAAGATGAAAAATGTTTAGGGAGCTGCTACCTCTGATGGTAACAAAGGGAATCTTTCTCCAAGCAAAGAACAGATTCTACGATACTTGCATATGAAATATGACATTGCATGGTAATAAAACATGGGCATCGAATGCTAGGATACATGAAAATTGGATACAAAATTGAGGCAAGCATGCTCTGCTGGATATGTAATGATAGCATGGATGAATGCAGGATCACAAAATAATTGAGAGAAAAGTTAGGTATAAAAGAAGTAGGCTGTAATGTGCAAAAGTGGAGACTGTGCAGGTGTGGACATGTGATGTATATGGAGGTTATTGTTGGGTAAATAAATGCCAAATGATTCAAGCGAAAGACACTTGCAGAAGTGAAAGATAATCTCAGGAGGCTGAACTGCATGAAGGAGATAAGTGTTTGCAATAAATAGCAAGATCTTGTGCTAAAGAAAATCCATGAAAGCATGGCAAAATAGGCTGATGATGATGGTGGTGGTGGCAGTGGCAGCTGCTGCTACTGCTTGTTGCTTGCTGTGGTGGTGGTGGTGCAGTGTTGAGATATTCTAACATTTGTGGTTGCATGATTTCAGATAATATTCTGTCATCAGTGGTTGTGTTGTGTCAGGACTGCAATTTTAGATAAAAATGTAATAAACTTACTCCCAATTTAATCAGTGCAGCAATATTGAAGAGCTAAAATATATTACTTATTGTTATCTTTGATAGACACTTTTGCTACAGATTGTGTGGTTAAATTCATAGAGTAAAGCCATATCTGAATTATCATTTTTATATCAAAGATCAAGTATTGTCAGTACTATAATTTGAGGATAGAAACCAGAGATGGTAAACATTATAAACTGAAACAGTTTTATAAAAATAAACATGGCATATATATATATATATATATATATATATATATATATATATATAAATGATGGTTATTAATTGTGTAGAACATGAGAATAGATAGAAATGGTTATAGAAATTTAATAGCAGAACTGAGTATATATTTAAGGCAGTATCTTACATACCAGCTCTTTAATTGCTTTAAATTACAATAGTGTTATTTTTGAGACTGAATATTTAAAACCTGTGTTAATATCTTTTTGGAAATGACGCTATATTGCCTTCTTTTCCCTAAGAAATTTTAAACTTCTTAATCTGAGTACATCAATGAACCATGAAGAATGAAAAGCTAAGTAAGCCTTGTTAAAAATTAATCTTGAATGAATGAACTCCTGAGTTCAAATCATTAAATGATCATGATGACCACTACCCTAACATGCTCATCCTCTGTCACCACTGCTGCTGTCACTACCTTCATTGTCATCATCATCATCATTTTAGCATCTGTTTTCACATACAGACTTAGGTTAGGCAGATCTCTAATACACCAGCACCTTTTTATGTCTTAATCGTTAAGTAATGCTGTTGATGCAGGAATTGATATCATCAGGTGGTGAAATACTCACACAACATAGAAGAAATTGTGATATTTACTGCAATCATTTAGTTATTAATGTTGTTTTTATATTCCATTCTTAGTTCACAAAGAAATAAGTGCATACAAACGTTCAAGGATAACAGTGCTGTGTGAGAATGGTTATAGACTCTAGTATTGTTATTTTCTAGAATCTGCCTTTGTTTATCCACATAGGTAGCCCCATCCATGTATTTACAAAAAGGTGTATCATTCCAATTACAAGAGGATGATAGACACATCTCTTAACTACCATAATATTTTTTAATTCAGTTCTATAATGTTTATAAATCCTTAGCTATTTAAATCTGTTCTGCACAACATTATAGCCATTTGATATTGTTATATCAATAAATAACATACATTTGTAATGGAAAATAATATCAGGATGGTGTACCACTTGTTGCTTTCTTTGTTTGTTAAAGTTCCATAAAAATTTTACGCTATCATTTTCTAATGGTATTTTGTATGAGTACCAGAAAACTTTTTTGATAAGTTGAAACTAAGTCATCAGATTATTATTATTATTATTGTTCAGTAGTTTTATTTTTATAACGTGCTTTCACTTCACTACCGAGCGCAGCTCTGTGCGCCTTGGGTATGTGCTGTGGTTTGCTGTGGTGCTCTTATCTTTACTGTATTGAAAGTGTTTTGCATAGAATGTGTGCAGTACCCAGTAGTGCAATTTTCTGTATGTTATATATATTTGTAAGTCCTGGTGTTTTTGTTATGTATTTGTCTGAATATTTTTTTATTATACCTAAGGCACCTACTATGATAGGAATTGTTTCTGTTTTTAGACTCCACATTCGAGTTATCTCTATTTCCAGGTCTTTGTATTTTGAAAGTTTTTCCATTTCTTTTAGAGAAA
>NC_068983.1:94835601-94837300 GCF_001194135.2 Octopus bimaculoides
CCAGTTCTTGGTAGAGTTTTTTGGGGTTGGATTTGAACTGTTTGTTTTGTTCAAAGAAACGTTGGCGTTTCTCATACCGGCGGATCCTTTGTGCTTTGGCAAGGATGTCTTGCTTTAGTTTTTCTTTTGCCTCAGGTAAGTCTTTTTCTGTAATGCTGTATTTGTACAGTATTTTTGTTTTCTTCTTGTTACTTAGTTGTGTTGATTGTTTACTAATTTCGTTGAGAATCGATAAATCTTTTCTCTTTTTTTTATTTTTTATTATTATTATTATTATTATTATTATTATACAAGGCGGTGAGCTGGCAGAATTGTTAACACGCTAGGCCAAAATACTTAGCCGCATTTCATCCGTCTTTACATTCTGAGTTCAAATTCCACTGAGGTCAGCTTCGCTTTTCTTCTTTCCAGGGTTGATAAAATAAGTACCGGTTAAACACAGAGGCCAACAATGTAATCCACTTATCCCCCAAAAATGGTAGCCTTGTGCCAAAATTTGAAATTTATAATTATTATTATTATTATGAGGAAAGCAGTGAGCTGGCAGAATTGTTAGCATGCTAGACAAAATGCTTAGTGGTTTTTCTTCCAGTTTTATGTTCTGCATTCAAATGATGCTATGGCTGACATTACCCTTCATCCTTTATGATAAGTACCGGTTAAGCATGAAGGGGAGGGCATTGGGGTAATTGACTAACCCCTCCTGTAAGTCAATTACATGCAACCCCTGCCAATGCTTAACTGGTACTTGTGTTAAAGGACGAAAGGTTAAGTCAACCTCGGCAACATTTAAACTTAGAATGTAAAACCAGAAAAAATGCCAATTAACATTTTGTCCAGCATGCTATAATTCTGCCAGCTCACTGCCTTACTTATTAACTTATACATTTTTATGTCTGGATATTCTTAATTGTAACCATTCAGCTATTTCGTATAAATAGAATAATTTCAAACCATTATCAATAAGTCACTGACTTGTCATGCATTTGTGTTTAATTTGTAAACAAATGACAAGCACCATAGAATTAATTTAGGCTTCCTGTTTACCAAATCTATGATCTAATTCCAAGTCTTTGTTTTGGTTAAAATTTATTTATTTCTTAAATTTCAACAGGTAAGTATAAATATTGTAAAACTTGCTTCCTCCCAACTCTTAAACCAATATTCCTGATTACACTTTAACAGGAAATTCTGAAAGTTGAAACATTGTAGGGGATTAATTTATGTCTTTATACATGATGTATATATATATATATATATATATAGAGAGAGAGAGAGAGAGAGAGAGAGTTATTCTCTTGCTACTCTGGGGTTTTGGCTGTGATCACAGAGTCTTTCCTGTGAACACACATGTGAAACAATGGAGGAACAAAAGATTGACTCAACCAAAATAAAAATATTGTTTACTGTGGTACTGAGTACTACATGTGTATGCTTGTGTGTGTGTAAATACATATATATATATGAAGGGGTGCTGAAAAGTTCCTGGTTTTAGGTAAAAGAAAATATAGGAAGTTGGTTAATTATGATTTTATTCAAAATATCCCCCTTTCAGATTCACACACTTATTGTAGCAGTTCTTCAGTTTTTCTTAGTCCTGTAAAAGAACTCAGAAGGTTAGGCCTCCAACCAGGTCTTTTGCATTACCCTTAAAAACAGGAACTTTTCAGCACCCCCTCGTATATATATATATATATAT
>NC_068983.1:94837763-94838458 GCF_001194135.2 Octopus bimaculoides
TAACAGGAGATTGAGTTGGTGTTAAATCTTTATTAGGTACAACATATGTTTCATCCCATCAGTCTGAGTCTCATCAGACTGATGGGTCAAAACATATGTTGTACCCAATAAAGATTTAATACCGAATCCATCTCCTGTTAATTAATATTATTACCCTATCTGCCACTGCAGTGGAGGCACGTGGCCTAGTGGTTTGAGCAGCAGACTCGCAGTCAAGGGATCGCAGGTTCGAATCTCAGACTGGGTGATGTGTGTGCTTGTGAGCAAAACAACTAAGCTCAATGCAGCTCCAACAGAAGATAACAGTGAACTTCTGCTGACTCTTTCCTCCTGCGTCTAGCAGCTCACCTGTGATGGACTGGCATCCCGTTCAGGTGGGGAACCTATATGCTAATAAAACTGAGAAACCAGCCCTTATGAGCCAGGCATGACTCGAGAAGGAACAAATAACAACTGCCACTGTGGAGTTCCTGAAATAGATCCAACAGAAGTCTACCACAACTGCAGATGACAACAGGTAGCCTAAACTGTGCCAGTGTTCTACTCAATATTTAAACACACTAATCAACTTATACTTATCTGTCCAAATTATTTATTATTGCTATATATATGTGTGTGTGTGTGTGTGTGTATGACGACGACGATATATATATATATATATATATATATATATATATATATATATATATATATAT
>NC_068983.1:94839582-94848071 GCF_001194135.2 Octopus bimaculoides
ATAGTCAGATTGAACATTAACAATAACAAAACAAGAGGACATGCATGTGGAATGTATTAGTTCGATGGTCAGAGAATGTGGAAAGAAGAGAGAGTTTTTTGACATTTCAAATATAGTTCTTCATCAGAAAGGAAAACAAAAAGTCCAGAGATGGAAAAATATCACCAACAGCACATATGTGATTATATATATATAATCATATACATACATATACACTTTAATTATATTAAATGTTCTAATTGTTATTCAATATTATTATTTCCTGAAAGTGGTAAATCAGAAGAATCAGTAAACCATCAGGGAAGATGCCTTGTGGTATACATATAGCTGCATTCCTTTACATTCTGAGTTCAAATCCCATCAATGTCAGCTTTCCATTCTGTTCTGGGATCTATAAAGCAATTACCATTCATGTACTGGTGTCACAATAATTGATTGATATCTACTCCGTAAGTTGTGGCTTTGTGCCTATGTTAGAATCATCACTGTTATTACTTATGTTGCAGCATCCCTTTTGTCTTCTGATTTAGAATCCTGCCAAAGTTGGCTTTGCTGTTTATTCTCCAAGGGTTTAGAAAATAAATATTGGCCAAGTACTTAAGTTAATGTAATCAACTGTACCCTACTCTCCCCTAAATTTTGGTGTCTTTTATGTATATTATAAATCAGTATTATTATCTTCTCTATAGCTGAAAGCTTTGAAACTCTTCTCAATAACTACCATGGCAAGCAATCCCTGTCACCAATTCCATTTGGAGAAATAGCTGAAAATTCTCCTGAACAAAAAGAAGAGAATACAGAAGAAAGATCTGAGAAGGTATTCTAAGTTTCTAGTTAATATCTTAATCTGGTTCAACTTCTTTTTCTTTTTTTATTTTTTGGTCATGGTTTTTGTATTTCCAGCTCTGCTTTACATGAAACTCTGGAAGAATGTTGTGAGTTTTGTATCTTGAATGAATCTCAACATTTTACTGTTACCTAATTATCAATTCCTGATACTAGTTATACTCTTTCATTACTTAATAGCTACATTGAGTACAATACATTGTCAATCATTCTAAGAATTGTTGCTTGAAGGAACTTTTCAATCCTATTTATTCTAACAATGCACAAACTTCTCTTATCATTCTCTATTTAACTATAACCACTCTCTTTTATCTATTCATTAGCCCTTCTAATTTTAGAGAGTCCTCCTTACATGTTATCAGCAATGCCTATCTACCTAAAGTACAAGGATTTAAAATTTGCCCTATTATATTTATGTTCTTTTCTTCTTTTTAATGTTTTACATCTATTTTTATGTATTATATGGGTGAGATGGCTATTAGAAATTTATACATTAGTATTTGATGGAACATTTATGCCCTTCCAACTGCTAATCATTGGATGGGGAAGTAGAAGTTAAAAGTATTTTGAAAATTGGTGGTCAGAGGTAGACAGTTATGAGCCTTTCCTGGAACATTACACAATAGCTGTTGTCAAGTTTGTATTCATGACCATATGATCACTCACTGTTTTTCATCTTTCCATTGAATTGACCTGTTACACAAAGGGCCTTTGAAGATGGGTCACTGAATAGATTATTTGAAAGAATTGAAGTTTTAATTTGTAATATTTTAATAATAGAATTGGAAAAAAATATTATTTGGAAAATTTTTAGTTAATTTGCATTGTAAGTTTCTTTTGTTATCAAATGTTAACTTTAGAATTTGGGTTAATCAAAACTTCAAAATTGAAATGTCTATCAGTAATTAGAGCAGCAAAAAGCCCCTAGGTAAGGTGTAACTACATTTATATTATGGTTCTGATCAATATGACATGAATTTTAAGAACATCAACGAATAGTGACAACAATTTCAGCAACATAGATAAAGTGGCACCTAATTTTAACTAAATTTCTTTTTATAATGTCATCCAGTAACTAGAATGACAAATTATGGACTTGGTCTTATCTTCTGGAAAAAAATTGAGAAAGGAAATATAAATTTATAGTGATGTTGACTATTTTATAATGTTAACACAAGGCACAGTGGTTATGAAGTTTAAATTGCTAAACAGACATAAGTTCAAATTTTGATATTGCCATTATGTTGTGCCCTTGGACAAAGCACATAAGTATGTGTATCTCAGTTTATTTGACTAAAAAAAACAAAAGAAGTTTCTTATTTTGCATTTGAGTAGAAAGTATATCATGAAGTTACAATTTTTGTAACAGATAAACCATCCCAACCATACAATTTTGAAAAAAAAGGATGTAAAGCAGTAAAATAAACTTAAGTTTTTAACCCCATTTCATGCAGAGGCAAGTCCTAACAAACAAATGTATATTTGCAGTGTTTTGTAATTTAAAAAAAAAATTTCTAGTAAGACTGTGCAAGCTGCACCTGTCTTTGTATGCAAGCCTTAAAGTGTTGTGTGCACTTTGACATCTTTCAGGAAAGCATAGATAATTATGCTGACTTTGAAGTACTGAATGCTGCTTCTTTTCTTGTTCTGGATCCAGTGAGTTCCCTCCTATTTCCTCATGTTTTGTTTGTCTTCTTGATGTTTTTGTCATTGTTATTGCTGTTAACTAATTCAGTCTGTAGTGTAAAGTTTGGTTTGATGTTGTAGTTTCCTTCTTCCATAAAATGAGGACTAAGTGTAAAACTATGCACTTGTCCTCAATTGAATACTGGTGTAGGTGTCTTTTTTCTCTTTTTTTCCATTTTTCTCTTTATTTAGCTTACTCTATTCTTTATCCTTCTGCTTTATTATATTATGTTCATGTTTTTAGTGCACAGTTTTGGTTTTGGACAGCATTATTATTATTATTATTATTATTATTATTAAGGCAACTGACTGGCAGAATCCTTAGCACACCTGGCAAAATGCTTAGTGGCATTTTGTCTGTCTTTACAGTCTGAGTTCAAATTCTGGCAAGTTTAACTTTGCTTTTCATCCTTTCGGGGGTCCATGAAATAAGTACCATTTGGGCATTAGGGTTCAGTGTAATTGACTTACTCACTCCCCAGAAATTGCTGGTCTTGTGTCAAAATTTGAAACCATTATTATTATTACAGATGGTGAGAAGGCAGTGAGCTGGCAGAATCATTAGCATGCTAGACAAATTGCTTTATGGCATTTCATGCATATTTACATTCTGAGTTCAAATTCCACTGAGGTTGACTTTGCCTTTCATTCTTCCAGGGTCTATGATATTAGTGTCAGTCAAGTACTGGAGTCAGTGTAATCAACTAGCCCCCTTACCTCTAGATTTCAGGCCTTGTGCCTAGAGTAGAAAGGTTTATTAAAGATGGCAGGCTAACAGAATTATTAGCACGCCAGCCAAAATGCTTTGTGGCATTTCTTCCTGTCTTATGTTCTGAGTTCAAATCCCATTAAAGCCAGCTTTACCTTTCAAGGTTGATAAAATAAGTACCAGATGAGTACTAGGGTCAATGTAATTGACTAGTCTCCTCTTACAAAATTTCAGGCATTGTTCCTATAGTAGAAAGGAAAGGCAGTGAGCTGGCAGAATCATTAGCATGCCAAGCAAAATACTGAGCAGTATTTCATCTGTCTTTATGTTCTGAGTTCAAATTCTGCCTTTCATCCCTCTGGAGTCAATAAAATAAGCACCAGTTGCATACTGGGGTCGATATAATCGACTAGCCCCTTTGACAAGATTTCAGGCCTTGTGCCTATAGCGGAAAGGATTATTATTGTTATCATTACTGCAGCACTGAAATTTAATTTGCAACAAGCTTGGTGCTACTGTTTTTTTTTTCTCTTTTATTGCTCTTCTTGTGTGTGGCACACTTCTTATATATACACTTATGCAACTATGTATATGTATGAACAAATACATAAAAGAGTGCGTATATGTATATGCATATGTTTGTATGTATATATACCCACAAACATATTCATACATGCATATATTAGTATTACCATGGTATCTTAAAGATAGCACATTGGCAGTGACTTGGTGTTGAGAGAGAATCATGATGTTATAGGAGAGAAATGTGTCTGCATGGATGACGGCTCATTTGCATTTAATGAGAGAGACTTGGAGACGCCACTATGAAAGGTTGCTAAATGAAGAGAATGAAAGGGAGAAAGAGAGTCTGCCAAATGTCAACCCAACAGAGGGACCAGCTATCCGAATTGACAGTACTTTGGTAGATAAAGCAATTAAGAGTATGAAGACAGGGAAAGACCCCGGCCCATCAGGAATCATTGCAGAGATGCTTAAAATATCTGGTGGTGTAGGCTATAGTCTAGTCACCCATATATTCAATAAGGTGATACATTCTGGAGTCATACCCAATGACTGGTGTAGCAGTACCATAGTCAACTGTAACAAAGGTAAAGGTGACGCATTAGATAGGAATAATTACAGAGGTATCAAATTGGTGGATCAGGTGATGAAAGTTACAGAGAGGGTCATAACCCAACTAATTAGGGAGAGAGTTAATTTAGACAAGATGCAGTTTGAGTTTGTGCCAGGGAGCAACACCAGTGATACTGTATTTCAAGTAAGACAGCTGCAGGAGAAATACCCTGCCAAAAATAAACCTCTGTACTTGGCTTTCTTTGACAGAGTCCCCCAATCCCTTATCTGGTGGTCAATGTGGAAACTAGGGATAGATGAGTGGTTAGTGAGAGCTGTACAAGCCATGTACAAGGATACTGTCAGTAAGGTGAGGGTTGGCAACGAGTATAGTGAAGAATTCTGGGTGGGGGTCCACCAAGGATCAGTCCTCAGCCCCCTCATAGTCATCATAGTCCTTCAGGCAATAACAGAGGAATTCAAAACACGCTGCACCTGGTAGTTCCTCTATGCTGATGACCATACTCTAATAGCTGAGTCACTATCAGAACTAGAGGAGAAGTTTCAGGTGTGGAAGCAAGGACTAGAATCAAAGGGCCTTAGAGTCAATCTTGCAAACACCAAAGTCTTAGTAAGTAGGAAGGCAGACAAATCACAAATCCCTTCAGGTAGATGGCCTTGCTCAATTTGTAGAAAAGGCATAAGTAGAAACTCCATAAGATGTACCTGGTGTAGCTGTGGACACATAAGAGGTGCAGTAATATCAAAGGAAGGCTAACTGGGAAGATAGTTTTTGTGTATGGCAGATGTACAGGGGCAATAAACACTGAAAATGTGCAGAAAATGGCTTCCATCACATGCCAGAGGGAAAAACTAGAGGTAGTTGATAGCTTCCATTACCTAGGTGACCAAGTCAGTAGTAGGGGTGGTTGCTCTGAGAGCATAGCTGCTAGAATAAGAATAGTCTGGGCAAAGTTCAGAGAGCTCCTACCTCTGCTGGTAACAAAGGGCCTCTTACTCAGAGTGAAAAGTAGACTGTATGACGCATGTGTGCGAACAGCCATGCTACACAGCAGTGAAACATGGGCTGTGACTGCTGAAGACATGCGTAAGCTTGCAAGAAATGAAGCTAGTATGCTCCACTGGATGACTAATGTTAGTGTGCATATACAACAGAGTGTAAGCACCCTGAGAGAAAAGTTGGATATAAGAAGCATCTGACTGTGCTGGTATGGTTATGTGTTGCGTATGGATGAGGACAGCTGTGTGAAAAAGTGTCACACCCTAACAGTAGAGGGAACCTGTGGAAGAGGTAGACCCAGGAAGATCTGGGATGTGGTGAAGCATGACCTTCACACATTGGGCCTCATGGAGGCAATGACAAGTGACCGAGACCTTTGGAGATAAGCCAAGTGAGACCGTAGCTGTGGCCTATGCCAGTGTTGCATAACCGGCTCATTTAAAAGTACCCTTCAATCATTGGGCAATATACTGTGCTTGAGAAGACCTGTTGAGTCAAGTGAAATCATTGTCATGGCCAATGCCAGTACTGCCTGACTACCACCCATGCCAGTGGCACGTAAAAAGCACCATACTTGTGTGGTAGATGCCAGTGCCACCTGATTTGTTCCATGCTAGTGGCATGTAAAAAGCACCATTCAGAGTGTGGTTGTTGCCAGTTCCACTTGACTGGCTTCCATGCTGGTGGCACGTAAAAAGCACCATATGAGCATGGTCATTGCCAGTGCCACCTGACTGGCCCCCATGCAGGTGGCATGTAAAAAGTATCCACTAAACCTTGCCAAATCAGATTGGAGCTTGGTGTAGCCTCATGGCTTGCCAGTCCACAGTCAAATCGTCCAACCCATGCCAGCATGGAAAGCGGATGTTAAAAGATGATGATGGATTATTCACTGTATGTTTTTTGCATAGAAGTAAGGAGGTAAATGGTGAAAGAGAGATGAAACTGAGGATCTAAATGACTGAAGAAGTGTTGAGAATCCCAATATAGAGGATTCTTTGTTGGTTTAAAACATAATTGTTGTGTGTGTGTGTGTATGTATTAATATATATGCAGTTGTTAGACAAAATAATGGAAATACTTTGTTAAATGAAAGTTCTATTATTTAATACAGTTTTTCATGGCACCTGCGCTAGTGAAGTTACCATGCAGGTTGCAAGACTAAGATGCCCTTTGAATGGGTAGGGCTACAGTAGAGAGGGAGGTGACATTATAGTAGAAGATGAAGGGTTAAAGTATGAGAGAGATGACAGAACAGAACAAGTTTCTTGCTGTGGGTAAGCTACATGACTAACTATGTTATAGAGGAGAGGGTGGAAGATACCAAGGCGGAAACGGAAGGAGGGAAAAGGTGATGAAGTATCAGGGTGGACCCTCAAGATATGAGATAGGTAAAAGTAAGTGGGGTTAGTGAATGGGGTTAGGAGTGCTAGTCACTAGAGCTTTTAAGAGTGAATAAGAGACTTAGAAATGTTTACAGATGTGGGCATAGGTGAAAGGGTGAGTATAATGCAGAATGGATATCGAGGAATGATAAGTAGAGGAGAGTAGATGATAACTGTAGAAGTTGAGTAAGGTTGAGAGGTGGATTTAGTGAATGATGGATAAGAGGTGGAGGTGACCAATGATATATATGAGTTGGGGGGAGGTGGGAAGAGTTGGAAATAACTGACAGTACAGAAATTGGAACAGCAGAATAGTAATAATGGTAAAATAAATAGGAGAAGGATGTGACAGAGCTGACATGTAGTTAAGAGTGAGCAATGTAGAAAGTGGTTTGAGAGGACAAAATTAAGAATTAAAGATAGTGAAATGGTTCTGAGTAGTAAGAAGGATATGTGGTATGAAGTAAAAACTGATGAAGTGTGCAGTTTCGAACTGCTCCTAAGTTTTGATGTACACTGAACTTCAACCCCTTATGAAAGTATTCACTCACTAATACAAGGGAGCCTCTACAAACCAGTGACATAGCTTCTGTATAGTCAACTGACTTACTCAGACTAGCAGCCAAATTTCCACCACATCACACCTTGTCATCATACAAAAAAGTCCTGGATACACCATACTTGACAAAAAGACAGGATGACTTCGGTTAGAATGTCTCTGATCATAGGTCTGTTGAATCAGTGCAGACACGCAGCACTGATCAGAATACGGTCCGATATATCATGACATGTAATGATAAAATGACATTTGCTTTGTTTTTATTTTGCAAAGGATGTAACGTTTGTTTATTTTCTTGTGTATTCATTACTATGTATGTTCTAGCCATAGAATAATTGGCTTATTCTTAACAAAGAGAAGAAAGCTTGTTATCCACCAAGCCATTGACTAAAATATGGTGTCTTAATGTATATCCTTTATTCAGAAATAAAAGTTCCTGATTCAAATCAAAATGGTAGGACAATAATATTCAGAAATAAGACAGCTGGTGACAAGCGATCAAAGCTTACTACAGATATAAAAATGCTTTCTAAAAATGAGGTCAGTAGTCCAAAAAAAAAACAGTATCTAAATTGTCCTGTCATACAGCATTTATCTCAGTAGCCATAGTTGTTCATTATCCTTTACATTCAGAATTTTTATTCAGCTGAATAATTAAGCCATTACATCAAACTAGTATCCACATTAAATAGACACAATTATGTGCAAGTCTTTAAAAACCTGCAATAATATTAACTTGGCAATCACATCACATGAACATATCTGAAATGTGTAGTATACTATATAATTTGGTACATTCATAGCATATGGTTTATTTCAAAGATTAAACTAAATTTCCTTAATTTATAACTGTTTATTTATTTATTTACGGCCTCAAACATCTCATAATACCTTCGCGCTTTAGTTTTGCCCCCTATTATTTATCTTGTTTCTCTCCATGAAATTCAATTGAATTCAGTTGTTGTCTTAAATTCATGCTTATTCATTTTCTAAGCTTCCTAAATTCATGCTACGTTATATTCTAATCACCCAGAATTCATTGCTCTTTTAAAAATTACGATTTATGCATTGTTGTCTCTCAAATATTTAAAATCTACAATTAAGAGCCCTATCTACTCGCTGGCGGTACCTACCCACCACTACCCATTTTCCTTTATTCAAAAATTCTTATCGCTCCTTAAAATTATGGCTTTTAAGTGTTGATTTCTC
>NC_068983.1:94852963-94860734 GCF_001194135.2 Octopus bimaculoides
CATAAAAGACACCATTTCGAGCGTGGCCGTTTTCGTGCGGGTGACACGTAAAAGCACCCACTACACTCTCTGAGTGGTTGGCGTTAGGAAGGGCATCCAGCTGTAGAAACTCTGCCAAATCAGACTGGAGCCTGGTGTTGCCATCCGGTTTCACCAGTCCTCAGTCAAATCGTCCAACCCATGCTAGCATGGAAAGCGGACGTTAAACGATGATGATGATGATGATGAATGCTGCAAGTAATGTTTTGACTTTTTTTTTTCTTATAATGTTTTCTAAACTCTGAAGACCAAATTTAAAATCATTTGTAGAAAAAGGAGAAAGCTGTCTTGAAAATTTTAGAAACTGAGGTAAAATTGAAAAAAAGCACAGCACAAATGACTTTCAGAACCATTTTTCATGCTTAGAATTTTTGAAGCATGAAGTAAACAACCTATGTAAGATTTTAGCTGTCAGGACACTAAATCCTTCAAAAGTACCATACTTCTCAAAATTCACCACAACTATTTCTAATGTGCCACACACCCTTTCCTCTTTATGGTTGTTTTACTGTTCACTTTCCTCTCATGTTTTTTCTCTGTTCTATGCATGTTCTTTTGGCTGTCATTACTGTCTTCTCTTACTTTACTTATTTCTGCTTTCTGTTACCTCCTTTACTCATTTCAAGTGAGTTATAGCCACCTGAGCACTATATACAATAAGTAATGCTTCAACTAGTTGTGGATGGAAAAAGTGCCCTGATTTTTCTCCATTTACACATTCATTTGACAACAATAATGTGAAAATCTTAAATGAATTTATGCTCACATTGAATGCTAATATTTTACAGCATTATTCAATAATGACATTGTAAATTTTATTATGCAAGAGACTAACAACTTTGTTAGTTTTTGTATTTATTTAAAATGAAAATAAGTACCCAAAATTACCCTTAAGAAAAGTTGGGTTTTTTCTGTCCATTTGGCACACATATTCATGTAACCCTTTCCTGCCATTTAAGGGTTGAACACATTACATGATTATGCTTGATAAAGCTTCTCTCTTGTTTACATTGCATTTTGATGATAAGATGTGACAAGTCTTGTACCGCCTGACTGGCTCCTGTAGGATTTTCGAGCGAGATCGTTGCCAGTGCCCCTGGACTGGCTTGTGCGGGTGGCACATAAAAGACACCATTTCGAGCGTGGCCGTTTTCGTGCGGGTGACACGTAAAAGCACCCACTACACTCTCTGAGTGGTTGGCGTTAGGAAGGGCATCCAGCTGTAGAAACTCTGCCAAATCAGACTGGAGCCTGGTGTTGCCATCCGGTTTCACCAGTCCTCAGTCAAATCGTCCAATCCATGCTAGCATGGAAAGCGGACGTTAAACGATGATGATGATGATGATGATGATGTTGTATAGTAGAACATACTTAAGTAACAAACTTCCATTATTTGGAAGTCATTAGCTATAATACCTTCTATATTTAAAAACTATCATATATTCAGTTCAGTCTGTTTTCAACTTGAAAAACATCTTCATAATTCCAATTAGAGTGTCAGGTATATTTTCTTTCTCTCTCTCATTATTTTCTGTACTTTTTATGCTTATATTTATTTTTGTACCAACCCATACTTTATTTGTTTTATATTTTATTTATTTATTTATTTAATGTTTTTTTTACTTTGTAATGTTTTACTTTTTCCTTATTTTTTCCCCATTGTTTTGCTTTTATAGATTATGTTTTTAATATTCACTATATATTTATGTGTTAGCATTAATATTTGGTTTGATTTCACTGTTTGATTGTATTATTTT
Source organism: Octopus bimaculoides (assembly GCF_001194135.2). NCBI lineage: Eukaryota > Metazoa > Mollusca > Cephalopoda > Octopoda > Octopodidae > Octopus > Octopus bimaculoides. The sequence continues at coordinate 94,854,760 of NC_068983.1, forward strand.
TAGAACAGTTAATGGAATAGCCTAGTCTCATGTATTTAGATGTGTCAGTCCATCCATGAATGTATGTAATCTGTCTATGTATGTATATGTGTCTATCTGTCTGTCTGAGATTATATCTAATATAATCTGTTAGATTTAATAGTTTATTATTCTGTTGTATCTAATAGAATATATATATATATATATATATATATATATTCTATTCATAAATATATATTCTATTAATACATGTTTTTAAGTCTATTTCTCTATGAAATCTAATGTTGGGCATTCAGTTCTGTAAATGTGTGTTCAAGACAAAACCTTTTGATGATAACCTGAAATTGGATTTTGGTTTAACTTACTTTATTTCATTGACTCTATGAAATGGAGCATTGATATGAAATAATGATGTTTGATTTAAGAAACCTTTAAAAAACATGTAAAAAAGAAAAGCATAGTCCCAGGAAACTGGTAGTTGCCTACATCAGTGAAAATTATACAGTGAAGTTCATGAGTTTGGCTAAGATTGTATGCTATGGCAAGAAAAGGAATCATCTTTAGTATTGTGTGCACTTTTCTATGCTGGCATTATTGAAGTAATTCTTTGGTGAGCAGATGCTCTTTCTGTTGTTGCCAAGTCTAACTTGTTTCCAAATAAAGCACTATATTCCTTTGTCCTTCAAGCAACAAACAGCTCAATGGCCAGACATGTTTTTGCAACATAATGTAAACAAAGACACTGTCATATAAATGGTGACATTGATTTATTTTTTTACACAATATGCAAACAACTAGACAGTGGTATGATTTATGTGTGCAAACACATATGCACTGAGATTTCTTACTGAAAAGCCGTTGGCATAGCTGTGTGGTTAAGAAGTTTACTTCCCTACCACATAGTTTTGGGTTGAGTCCCACTGTGCTGCACCTTAAACAAGTTTCTTCTATTATAGCTCCAGACCAACAAAAGCCTTGTGAGTGGTTTAGTAGTTGGAAGCAAAAAAGAGCCTATTTTATGTTTGTCTTCTATTTATATATGTGCACACAATAGTTGTAAATGTGTGTCAGTCCATCTAAGTAGTGTTCTTCATTACCAATGTTTCTTGGAAACATGTTTAGCCAAGGGGAAGTATTACTTTACTTGGAAACAGAGGAGAGGTGATGATAGGAAAGGCATTCATGAATTCCATTAGACTCATGCAAGCATAGAAAAGTGACTATTAAAATGATGACATTGATGAAGAGGGTGGTGGCCATGGCAGCAATTTCTAACTTTAAAATCTCTTTCTCTTTAGGTGAAATATCTTTCCTGAAATACTGGATTCCTCTTCTTCCCACACTGTGTGAACTTATCCAAACTCATGTACTTTATGAAAATCATTCTTGAAAAAATTATCCATTTACTTCAATCTGCTTACAAAGACACATTCATGCTGACAGTTTTGATGTATGCATTTTAAATACATTTCAGGATTCTAAAGTGCGGATTTCAAACTTGATGCGAATCTGTAATGAGAAAGGTATTGCTTCTCAAAACTACCGGTGTAAAAACTGTCCTTCACCTCTTGGTTTATGTAAGTTTCTTCTTTATCCTCTCAATATATAGTTTTAAACTCTAGAAACTTTGACGAAGGAAAATAATTTATTCTTCTATGTACCACACCTGATTTATAAAATTTTGTTAATTACCTTCTGTGATGGTTACTACTTTACTACTCTTTTACAGTTTGACAAAAATGTGAGAGGAACTATTATATTGTGGGTTCTAATACAGCTTCATTCACACTGTACAATTACACTTCTCTCTTCACTTCTGATATACTAAACAAGATAATCTCATCACCTCCCAGTACTAATATTCAGAACTTGAAGGCAATGAGATTTTTCTAGTATTTTGATTGAACTTGGTCTCTTTGCTGATCTTCCATCTACTGCTATTGGTTATGTCTAACTTCATACAAAACAAAACAATTTAGAGAAGAAAATAGCAATGTTTAGAAATACCCTTAAATCCTCAGTTACCCCGAATGTTGATTAAAATGGCTATAACTAGATTTAATGGCCAACTAATTAGTTTAGGTATTGATGGTAGAATACAAATTAGTTTCAATCAAGAACTTAAGTTTGTTTTATTCTGAATTATCATTGTATGATGTGTGTGACAGGAGACTTTTGGCAATGAAAGCTGAAGATATACATCTTTTCTTTTCTTTTCTTTTTTTTATGAAAAATGATGTTTGTTGTATCCATTGAATTATGATATACAATATATAGTTTGCATTCATATTAATTAAGAATATATCAACTACTGCTTGCAAAAGAGAATATTCTAAATATTAAAATGAAAACTACTGATGAAGTAGCTGGTCTTTGTTAGCCCTCTTAAGACTACACCTGTTGTCAGCCTCCATGTTGACTAATTCATATTGTTACGAATTTGTCTGCATGTTGAAGAGAAATAGCAGGAACAGAATTAGATTTAGACCTATCTTTTTGTGATTTTTGTTCTAGATATAATTTTGGTTGTTCCTGGCTTTCAAAGAATTAAATTCCAATATAATACTAGGGTAAAGAAAGAAAATAATTTTGTGAACCAGTCTAAGCTATGCTATTATTGTGTGGTAAAAGTAAAAGTTGAATAATAAAGAAATTGTCATCTTTATCAGTAATATTTTCCAGCATAAAAGCCATGAGATAACAGAATTATTAACATGCCAGGCAAAATGCTTAGCAGCATTTTGTCGATCTATACACGCTGAGTTCAAATTCTACCAAGATCAACTTTGCCTTTCATTTTTTCGGGGTTGATAAAATAAGTACCAGTTGAACACTAGGGTCGATGTAATCAACTTACTATCCCCCGAACCTACTGGCTTTGTGCCAAAATTTGAAACCAATATTTTCCAGCATAAACTCACAGCTTCATATTTGAAGTAGCAGTATAGCTGACTATATGAAGCCTGGTATTTAACTAGTACTACTTATTTTATTGACCCCAGAAGGAGGAAAATCAAAATCAACCCAGCATAATTTCAACTCAGAACATAGACACAAGTAAATATTGCAAGGTATTTTGTCTGACATGCCAAACACACACTCTCTAAATTTTTCTATTTATTTTGTCATTAAAACAAATTTATACTCCTGAAACCTCTATTTGTTTCTGTGTATCTGTCTAGTCTTCAAGTATACAGTTCTTATATGTTCTTGTGTGTTTTGTGATAGGTTTTAGTTGATATTCAGCCCCAAGTCAACTCTGAGCAGATCTGTGATCAGAGGCATTCTAATCATGTCCAGCCCATCTTTTTTCTGGATATTTTGGACCATCTTATCTAAAATATCCTTCCTTGTTTAAAGGACAGGCTGTGATTTGAGGGACATTTTGCTGTTATTTCCAGAGTTGAGTGACTATTCTGAAGCTCTCTGATTGTGGTGTGTGGTACTGGTAGGGTATGTCTGTATATGAAAATGATGTGATGTTTGGGTGTGATGTGCAAGGTAAGTGGTACTGATGATATTTGTGTATCATGGTGCATGTTATATGTGGTAGGTTTATTTACTCAAGACATCTATCTCTGTCCTATTTCATTAATCTTTGAACTGGCACAAAGCTTCACCACCACCACCCCATCAATACTGCTCTCCCCTCCCAGTTGAAGGTTGTTTTCCCTTTTCTGTCTTATAAGGTTCTTGGTGATCCTGTCAGTGCTGGTGCTACATAAAAAGCCCTGATGCTGTTGCCACATAAAAAGCACCCAGTACACTTTGTAAAGTGGTGGATATGAGGAAGCGCATCCAGCTGTGGAAAACGATGCCAAAACAAACAACAGAGCCTGGTACAGCTCCTGTCAAACTGCCCATCCCATACCAGCACAGAAAACAGACATTTAATGATGATGGTTTTAGTTTTATTGCTCTTATTTTCTTAGTGATACCAGTTTTACCTCGTTTCATATTTTATAAAAGTTCAGTGACAATAAGTTGAGAGTGAAAGTAGACAGTCTGTCATTTCATATCCAACAAACACTTGGAGCTAGTCCTTGGTTCCCTCTTCTCCCATGGTTTTTCTCCAAAAACATTCAGGTTGAACATCAGCTACATCAGTACCACCACCAGTCTGGGAAGTCCTGCAAAGGCTATGGGCGCTGCCCCTTCTGCTCTGATTTGTTAAGCTTCTAATGAAAGTGGTCTTCATCGGTTGAGTTAATTACAATTTATGTCATTGTATAATTTTTTTGACAGTATTTGGTAAACCTCTAGTCTGTGCCTATGATGGTTGTTATTACTGCTCTGACTGCCACCATAATGGAGAGTTCTACATTCCATCAAAGATTATATTCAACTGGGATTTTAGCAAATACAAAGGTAAGTTTTAAATTATTTTACATCCCTACATGTACTTAATCAATAGGTAATTAATATCATATAACAACTCCTTTCTCTATATTTTTACATGTAAATCTCAGTGTAGCTAAAATTATCATATGGCAGGTCTCCTTCACTATAAATATTTGATATCTTCTCTCATATAGTATTGTTTAACCCCAGATCAGCTTCATTCCATTGGTCCTCTGATGAAAGCTATTCCAGTTGTGTCCATCCCATCTTGTTCTCAAACAGGGTGTATCTATGACTATGTTATTCAGTATGTCATTCATTTCTTTTTTTTTTTTTTTTCATTTTTAAGATAAATCTGACCTATCCCCATTACTGCTCTAAGTTTTACATTCCTATGTTGTTTGATAAGTTGGTTGCTACAACAGCATGATAACAACATGAAACTTAGACAGTAACAAAACAGACTGAAGCACAATCCTTGGATAAATAAAGTATCTAGCACATGTGTTGAATACCTTTTTCTCTCATTTGCATGCATACACCCACGCTTTGTGTTTGTGAACAAATGGAAGGATAAATATTCAATACATATGCTAATTTTTTTCCCATTTATTCAAAGCTTGTGCTTCACTCTTCCAAATTTCCTGTTGTGTGTGTGTGTGTGTGTACACACATGCGTGTGTGTGTGTGTGTGTACGCGCGTGCGTGTGTGTGTGTGCACACCTGTTCTGGTGATTCATTTTCTTCCTATTCGTGCACACGCACACACACACACACACACACACCACAAAATAAAAGAAAAATAATCTCTTCCTAACTGACAGATTTCCAAAAAACAACTCTTTATGAGTGAAAACTTTCAACAATACAATGACAATAAAATTATACTCTTGACACAATAGAACCCAACCTAAACACAGAGAGGGGTGGTGGGGAGAAACACCCTTCCTATCAATACAACTTCCAACTCTTTAAATCTATTTTCATGTATTTGGACATTTAACACATTATATACACATGCATAGGTGAACATATTCTGACTAGAAAAGAAATCTGCTATTCAATTTAATAGAATTTTTGACACTCAGCCCCTTGAACCCCATTCCAAATCCCAGCATAAACAACATATATAAGAAGAGACTTTAAGAGAAAATATCAAACATGTTTTTAACAACACAGAATATGAGAACAAACTTTTTGATTTTTATTTCTTAATTTTTGACTTTGAATTTTTAATATTTGATAAGATGGACTGACACATCAAAATTGGTAATCATCATCATCATCATCATCGTTTAACGTCCGCTTTCCATGCTAGCATGGGTTGGACGATTTGACTGAGGACTAGTGAAACCGGATGGCAACACCAGGCTCCAATCTGATTTGGCAGAGTTTCTACAGCTGGATGCCCTTCCTAACGCCAACCACTCAGAGAGTGTAGTGGGTGCTTTTACGTGTCACCCGCACAAAGGCCAGTCAGGCGGTACTGGCAACGGCCACGCTCAAAATGGTGTATTTTATATGCCACCCGCAAAAGAGCCAGTCTGGCAGATTGGTACAATTCCCTGCTACCACCGTTCTTCCAGTCCTTCCAAGCCTGTTTCTTTTGTCGAATAACCCTGTCTACCTCCTTGTTCCACCACCACGTTACTCTG
>NC_068983.1:94861694-94877842 GCF_001194135.2 Octopus bimaculoides
TTATTATTATTATTCAGGTCACTGCCTGGAACTCGGAATCTTGGGGTTAGTAGCCTGCATTCTTAACCCCAAGATTCCAAGTTCGATTCCAGGCAGTGACCTGAATAATAATAATAATGATAATAACATCGAAAAATACCTTAGGAATGACAATCTAAGTTCAAAATTTCCTCAATACACCTGATGAAGGCTAGAGTGTATATCAGCTGAAACATTGTGTTAACAACAAACAAGATGAGGACAAATATCCGTCAAATGTAAATAATGTACATAATTCCTCATCTCTTAAATATAGAACTGAATACTTCCATGTTGTTTCCACTTTTACCTTTTGCCTGTATGTGTGTGTGTGGGTGTGTGTGTGTGTGCATATTTCTGATGTGGATTTAAAGGCTTTTCTTCAAAGGAACAGAGATACAATGTCATCATTGTCGTAGAAAGGTATAAATACATGATTCTGTCACGTATTTATGTAGTTAGTTGTCTAACACCTTATCCTCGCAGCTGTTTGGCCTTACATCACTGATCTGTATTGCACTCACTCTAGAAGAGACACAAGTGTAATTATCCCTGATTGGTTTTGATCATATAATTGTGAAGCCTGAAACACCCTACCAAAACATTTATCCCAATAAACAAATGAAAATGTAAGTGCAGGTTCAAAGTAATCTTTACAGTGCCTTTGAGTTTCTTCTTTAACAGCTGTTGAAGTTAGTGGCTTCTGTAATTAATCCTTCATAGCATTTTGCTATGGAGATGATCTACACAGATTATCCATACATATTTGAATTGTTTGAAAGAAATAGTTTTATTCTCTCTTATTTCAGTGTCTGTAAAAAATCTAGAATTCCTGAAAGAAATCCAAGAATATCCTTTGATTGACATTGCAAAGGTTAATCCTGAATTATATGACTATATTGCTGATATGAGAGATGTCAAGGTGAGGAAGTGACAAGCATTATGATTTGAGGCAGAAGAGATATTCTGCCTTTTAGTGTTTTATTTTGAACTTTTGCTACTTGTAACCTAATCTTTCTGTGTTCTTTTATTGGAGTTGGTTATGTGTGAATCTGCTTTGCTGTAGTGTAATGTATGGTTATACTGTCATCCATGCCCACGTGTAAGCATGTTTGTAATGCAAGTTTAATGGAATAAAATTTGTGAGTAAACTGAAAACTACTACAGAAAGATTTAAGCAAAACTGTTATGTGTTACTTAGTGTCAAGATATTTTAAAACAATGTTTTAATTAATTCCACTTTTGTTTATATTTAGATTTACTATATATATATGAATCAAGTGCTGTGGTTGCATTTCAACCAGTTAGAAAACTTTTACATGAGACATTATTGTATATAAAATGACAACACTTCTGTCAGGACCAATAGCAGTTTGAAAATTCAATGGAAGCATAGTTTCCTTGGTTCAGTTGGAAAATCAGCCGCCACCTCTACCACCATCATGACCATATAATAAAACATGGTGTAATTATAAGGTTCAGTCCAACACAGCTGAGATTGTATCAATAAGAACCTGTATGGTTCTCTCTCGTTTCTGTATAAAGTGTGAGAAATTGAAGTTATCCATTGCTAAAATTGGACCCTGTTACATTTATAATTTAATACATCTACTAATTTTATCCTGTTCACCTCAAAACATATGATATACTTCTCTTTCCTTCAGTTCCATTAAAAAAATATTGAGAAAGAGCAGCTAAAATGGAGAGTAAATTTTAAAATATCCCTTGGCATTGTAGCAGCTGTATTTTCTAAACGGTGACTCATCAAAATTATAACCTTGATTTGGTACCACTTTCATTTAATATGTATAATATTTGTTTTATAACATTTATAAAATTCAGTATCTAAGAGGGTAACATAAGTAACATAGTCCCTGAGTTCATATTCAACTATAGACGTTTTGTTATGTTTCTGGAGTAGAACTGTTAATTCTTCATTGATCCAACTAACAAATTTGTAAGCAATTATGATCTGTAAGTAAACTGGTATTCTATCTTGAGAAGAGATTCGACTCTCATCCAAACGACACCCTGGAAACCAGAACTAATCACTGACCCATAGGCTATTCACCTTCTCATTGTAAGATACTTGTGACCTTCTTCACAAGTATTTTATTGTCTGTTATTACTCCATTTACAGGTGATTAATTAACAGACATTATTGCCATTAATGTAGCACTGGCAAATCCAAAGACCAAGTCTTCAGTCATACTACAGTGATAAAAATAATAATCCTTTCTACCGTAGGCATAAGGCCTGAAGATCTGAAGGAGAGGATTAATTAATATACATCAACCCCAGTACTTGACTAGTGCTTAAAATATTGACCACTAAAGGATGAAAGACAAAGTTGACCTCAGCAGAATTTGAACTCAGAACTAAATGTCACTAAACATGTTGCCCAGCATACTAATGATTCTACTAGCTTGCTGCCTTAGTTATAAAAAAATAATGATAATACCAATAATTGGGGCTCAAAATATTTTCTTTCTCACTGTTTTTTTAAATTCAGCCATCACTTGGAAATGAGAATGGTTTGATAACATGTACCATGCTTTCACTACTTGTTTTAGGTGTCTATGTAGTTACAAGCAGATATAACCCCACCCCAAACTTTCCCACTCATTGATCTAACAGAACGTCCAAGATGTGACAGTTAGAGAGAGAAAGAGCTGATCCAGCACTCATTTTCAGCTGGGTAAACTGGAGTAATATGAAATGAATTGCCTTGCTCAAAGTCAAGGCAGGCATCCTGGTTCAGAAATTAAACCCATGACATTATGTTTGTAAGCTGAACACCCGTAGCCACTAAGTCACATGCCTCCTCACCATTATTTGTGTTTATAAACAAATAATAATTGACCCTATGGTCTACAGTACAATACCTTAACTTGATGTTCACTGTACTTTACTAAACACCTCTTTCTTCTGTTTCCAGCTTCTTCGTATCCGGTTGTCCCATCTCAGCTCTTATCTCTTTACTTGCAAGAAGACTGAAGCTGAAAAGTTTCGTCAGTCATTTTGGCCAAAAGAGTACTTGTACGAAGATGTCCACTTATATTCATTAATAGTAAGTGTTTTGTTGCCATGTTTGTCATGATAACATATTTTAACCATCTGGTACCAAACCACCTGAGACTGCCCCTGGTTTGATGAGACAAATTACCTATTTAAATTAAAATTAAAACCTGCTATTAAAATTTCAAATTAATTTATGTTATGATGACCACTATTTTACTAAATTCTTCATTGTGTTCAAAATTAAGGAAAATAAAGGTAATATATTTCAACAGAAATATGCTAAAAAAAAAAGATAGTATAATTACATTCATTAAACTTTTTTACTGATTTTCAGTAGTTAGCAGTAAGAGTACCACTTACCTTGCACATCACATCATGTTCAAAAGGCTTCCCCGAAATTGTTAGCTACTTCTGATATTTAATTGACTTAATCAGTTGTGCAAGTGATATTCCAAAAATAGAATAACCAAAATGAAGATGGTGTGGAAAAAGTTCAGGATAGATATTACCTCTACTAGTAGTGAAGGAATTCTCTCTCTGAATAGACAGATACTATAGTGCAATTTGGTATTGGCATTAAATGCAAGGATACGCAAAGATTAGAAAGGAATGAGACAAGCATGCTCCACTGGATGTATAGTGTTCATGAAGAGTGGAACACAAATTAGCTGAGAAAAATAATTAGATAAAAGGAATCATCTGAAGTATGCAAAAGAAAAGATTGTGGTGGCATGATCATGTGATGTATATTACAGATGACAGTCAAGTAAAGAAATGGTAAGTGGTCTGTGTAAAAAAGAGCCTGCAGAAGAGGATGTTATAGAAAGAAGTGGTGAAAGCTGGTCCCAGAATGCTAAACCTCACAAAAGAGGTGACAGTGGACCACAGCAAGTGGTGAGACACCGTGCTGGAAAAAACTCATCCAATCTAAACAAGTGTAGAGAGATTCATGAAATGATTATGATTAACGATTATGTAGTCAGAAGTGGTGAGGTTTATTTGCAGACTCCCTCATGATAATTAAATCAATGCAGCTGATGTTTAGCTTAAACTTTTGCAGGCTAATACCATCTGGAACAAGCTATTACCTAGTGTAAGATTTGGCAGGGTGAGACACATGGGAGGATGAATGACAGAGAGACAGATCATTGAGATGAGATGGCGGTGTTACAAAACTTGTTAAACTCCATTGTAGAAGTTATAGATTGTCAGACAGAAGAAACAACATAACCTTGAACAAATGGTTGAAGTGTTTTGGGAAGTGAGTCTTTGTCAAATGACCATTTTGTGAATATTGTCTAAGATGTTTCTAAGTGAAATAGCTCCAGACACTGGAGCATGTAGCAGCACCATCCTTGTATGCAGTCATTATAGAATAGACATTGATCTTATCAGGCAAGAAGGTATTAGAAAGGAGATAACTTATACCAGTTGTTGATGATATTTCAAACTTTGATTTTGAATGAAAATCAATTTAGGATACAACCAGGAAATATTGATCACTTTTTTTACATAAATAAAATTCCAAATTTTGAAGGAGTTGAAAGATAGTTCATAGATTTAACCTAAGTATATTGCTGGTTTTTATGCAAGCCACTGGGGAAAACTTTATGTGGTTGCTCAATCCATTAGTAAAGGCTACCAAATCTCTTTTAAATCACATCCTACAAGAAAAACACATTGAGCAATGATGTTCTTAATGTACAAAATGACAAGATGCTTATGACTGGATCGCTTTCGATCTTGGGTCTGCTAGATCAGATCTAAACAACAACAACAATTGAACATTTTATTAACTCCAGAAGAATGGAAAGCAAAGTATATCCTAGTGAAAGAAGAGGGTAATGAAACTAAATATTAAGTGGGAAATATTTTCATCCTGAGTAAAGAAAACCTTGATAACACCTTATTTTTTGTTAAAATGTTAATTAGCAGCTTTGGTGTTATGTTAGGTATTAATATAGTCGAATGGATTAACGGTAATTTTAATTGGAATGTATTTCTTTCAGTTGTCAGATTTTGAACACAATGTTTTCAGTTCTGTTTTCAACCTGCACAAAATCTTTACTAACACAACACATCATCTTCATGTTTGAAATTGTAAAACTAAATCAGTGATATTTAAACTGATTATGAAGTTTTACAAAGAGAAAAAGTAAAGCTTTAACTGAATGGTGGGGGCATTTCCTTTCTAAAGGAATAGTCATGAAGTTCACTTCATAATCATGATATCCTGAGATATTTCCCTTTACTACATAGCATCTTAGACAAGTGTCTTTTGCCTTAGCTCTAAGTTGAGTCAAGCCTTGTGAAGGAAACTGCTTAGGTAGAAACTGTTTTGAAGCCCTGCATGGACGATACCTGTAATCCAACTTTCTAGCCTTGTCACATTCTCTCACACCTTTTAGCATTCAGATTACTCTGTCAAATGTAATGCTCATTTATTCACATTATTTTGAATTAATCATGCATTATCTCATAGTTTTGAAATTTCAACTATGTGATTGTTTATTCTTAGACTGACATTGTAAGGTAGGTGTGAAAGGCTAGATTTTGACAGTTTGAGCATAAAATATGGACAACATTTTGCCTGATGTCACCAGTTTAAATGCTAAAGGGTTAAGAGTATAAGTGTCTATGGAATTCAGTGAGCAAGTTAATCAAACAATTGAATACTAATTGTTGAAGTTGATAGAGATACAGTTGACTTTATTTTCTAAGTTGATAATGGAGAGAAAGAGAAATTTTACTTCTTTGCAATTTTGAAATGAAAGAATACAAGGTATGTTGTTTAGAATTGTGCCTTTACCTAACAATCTCAATCTAATTGCATGAAGCATTCTGAACAAGAAATTAATATTTGTTTCTCCATGACTTAACATCATACTAAGCATCACATTTTCAGTTTAATAATGATTAAAGCCCATCATGTCTTGGGAAAATAGCTGTAAGTCATCGTCATCCTCACCACCACCATCACATTGATGTCATTGTTTTCTCTCTTAATGTTGCCAAATAATTTCAAAGATCATAACTTATCCGTAGCTTTGATAATTATTTTCTATGAAACTTTATTTTTAGGATTTCTTACAAATTCAATGTGGTCAGCTACAAATGTCACTGAAGAAATTACTGAAAACAGCTAGCAAACATGTATATGAGTGTGGCCTTTGCAGCCAAAAAGGATTCATCTGTGAAATTTGCAAGAATGCTCAAGTTATTTATCCTTTTGAAATGGACACAACATACCGAGTAAGTGTGAACCAGTAACCAATTTTAGTGTAAAAATAGCTGATACCTTTTGTTTATATTGAGCCATTAGTGTTGATTTAAATATCATAAACCTATCTATAATCAATTATTTACTCAATAATTTTGTATAGTTTAGTCAGGACGAAACTATTACCTAGTATAAGATTTGGCAGGGTGAGACACATGGGGGAGAATGAATGACAGAGAGACAGATACATTGAGATGAGATGGAGGTGTTACAGAACTTGTGAAACTGTATTGTAGAAGTTGTAGGATTGTCAGATAGAAGAAACAACATATCCTTGAACAAATGATTGAAGTGTTTTGAAAAGTAATCCAAGACTGATTAGATTTATATAGTCAAGTCTACCAGGAAAACATCAGTGAGAAGTGAATTCTTGAGGGCTTGAGTAAAAGAAATAGGTATAGTGGTTAATACAGAATCAGGACAAGCTGAAAGAAGAGTATATTAAGAAAAGAATGTGTTGGATGAGCCTGGGTACAAGTGTGCAACTAAATAGTTCATAGAAGCTATAGAATAAGCAAAAAGGAGTCAGTGTGTCTGAACCAGACGTTATAGTGTATTGGTGAGTAAGTCTTTGCCAATAATTCAGAATGTGTGTGTGAAGCAGTAGCACCTTCCCAGATGTGAGAATAGTAGGATTTTTCTTGAGCTTTGTAGAGGGTAGTTGATCAAAGCTAAAGTATTTTCTAGCTCATTAAGAGAAAGGCTTGTCTTAAGGATACAGTTTTTGCTATGTTATGTTTGTGGGATTGTGAGAAGAGATTATAAATGATTGTGAAGTCAAGAATTTGGAGCAAATTTGAGGATTTTAATTTTTATATATTATTCTAGACTAGAGAGAGTTGAAGTACACTATTGCTGTAGTTGAGTCTTTGCATTATTGAAAGAGACTCATTGTTATGTTCCCGTTGTATAATAATGTTCTAATTTTTATTTCAGTGTGAACAGTGTAAAGCTGTTTACCATAAAAGCTGCATGAACCAGAAAGACCAGTGTCCCAAATGTGAACGACAGCGGGAACGTATTCTGAAAGTAGGTCCACTAACCAACTCCTCAGAAGCAGACTATGATATAGTTCCATGGGAAACTATGTAATTAATATCCATAAGTGAGAAAGCTGCCTCTCAGATGAAGAGAAATTCTTGTCTATTCACGATGTTCACAAGAGTAGATTTCATCTCATCTGTCTGCACATCTTCACAATGGACATCTTTAAGCTATCATAGAGATAGAGTATAAACTTGTGCAACATTAAGTCTGTACATGTCAAAGTTCTGTGGTTAACATTTCATCTATTTGTTAATTTATTGACATTTGTTACTTAACCAACCTTCAGATGTCAGTCTAAGTAACTGATGTCATCTGTCGGTGGGATAGTGGAGATACAAGATTACCACTAAACATGCTTCATTTTCTGCATTTTTCTCCTCATGGATGAGCATTTCCAGTTTTATATGAACAATATTTTACTCTGCTTTAACTCTATCAATTCTGCTGTTAAATGAAACAATTTTTTGTTTTGGGTTTGGAATAACTAATATTAACCTAAACATGTATTTTATTTGTTTGTCTATGTGTATTTTATGCATACAAACATGTACACATACATACATGCAAATACACACATGTTTACATTAAGCTAACACTATCAAGAACTACAAATCATATTTAATAATATGGTATTTGGTGAGACAATGCTAACTCACAGATGTTTGTTAATTGGGTTTTGTGTGTGTGTGTGTGTGTGTGTGTTGTGTTTTTGTAATATTACCAGACGGGCCTACTTCTTTGTGCCATTAAGACTATAGCAACAAGCATAGTCAGTTCAGCCCTAGTGCTACCTAGAAAGCCACATGTAGTACATACATACATGCATGAACACAACTATTGAGGCATGCTGCAATGCTGAATTATCTCACTTCATAATTATGCTCTGCATTTTTAACTCCACATAAATAATGGTGCATAATTTTAAAAAAAGGCTTCCCAGTTTAGTGAGTACAAGTCACAAGAATGAGCATTTACCATGCTATGTTTTCTTTCAGTTTCTCTTTGAAACTGAACAAAAACCCACTCATCGAGACTGGGTGTCTCATATTTCCCCAGGGTTTACTTGGGTTATTCTCAACTGTCCCATATGTTCTTCATATCTTATCTGCACTGTGCTTGTGTTATATAAATTTTGATTCCCCTAAGTTTGCACTGGACAAAGATGTTCCTAAACTTATTGCTGCGTGAAGTACCATAGATTGTACAAGTAATACATATGAAAGCTATGAAAATCATTTGTTTTATGCCATGTCCTAGCGTTTTCTCTGTAAAGCAGTGTTGGAAATACAAGCACCTTGTAAACATCTAACTTGGTTTTAGCAACAGAAGCGAACTGAACTGCAGACAATAAGAGAGAGACTAAGCTAACATACACTTTGTATGCCATGAGTGACTCTGCTGTTTTCAAGGATGACACTGCTGTTTATAACAAATCCTGTTAACAGAGTGAACTGTTTTCAGTAGTTTGTTAATTGATTTTACTTGTCTTTTTCTATTCTATAGATAAAATAGTTTTTTGTTGGAGTAACTGCTTTTACCAGTGGATATCTTTCATCCTACTCACCTTTGAAGTAGAACTGCTCAGAATTGTTATTGCTATTGTTTAATCACAAATTTTCCCTGATAGAGCAGACCTGTGATCTAAAACATTCCAGCCATGACCATTCCCTCTTGTTTTTAAGGTTAGTGTATTCAGAGTCACATTGTCTAATGTGTACTTCCTTTTTTCAAGGCACTAGGATGTAATTTGAGAGAGATTTGGCTGCTATTTCAAGCAAGTTGAGCTTGTCCGTTATGGTGGATACTAAATACCTGGTAACTTCTGAAGAGTCCAGGATATAATTAGAGATTTTGATTGAGGGTGGTTTATAATCTGCTTCACCTTGTTTTTCTGAGGCTGATGGTGTAGAAAAACACCAAGTTGTTGAATATGTTTATAACAGTGATTTATTTTTCTTAAGTTGTTATTGCTGATATTGTTACATGACCTTAGTTAAATATGATCAAACAGATTTATTGCATACAATAACCAATAAATAAGTAACAATATGTGGCCCCAGTTCACTAGATATGCTGTGCTTTTGATTGGTTGATGGACACCACTGCACATTTCATCATCCAGTATTTGATCATATGAGGGTAAAGTTTGGTAATCATAGCATTTTCCATAATGTATCATATGGTAGTCAGGTTAGCAAGGCTGGATTAAGCTAGTATGGGCTTTGTAGCACATGTTATAAAGAGTAAAATATAAATCTTTTTTACTCATATAGTAACTTACAATTTAAAAGCTACATTTTCTAGACTTTGTTAATGATACTGGAAATCTCTATATCACATAAAAATTAATATTCAGTGCTTATTACAGTGCAGTGTGGAGTTGTTCAATCAGCTTTTGTCCATGAAACACATTAATTCATTTTTAATCCTTCTCAGTTTTGAACTTAAGTATTCTCCACTGCAGTTGGTAACATTTGGAAAACAAGTTTCAAAAATTATCAAATATCTAGTAGGAAAGCTGTAAGCTCTTGTTTTGCACTAATATGAGAAACAAAATCAGTATTAAACAGTTTAGTAAACTTTTGAAATTCTTCCCCAAGACTTGATATGAGTTGACAAGATTCGATGGTCCCTATACAATCTGTTCAGGTGTAAATGATGACTGTAATTGCTGAAGAAAGCCAAATACACCATTCATCTTTTGATATGCTTTCAAAGTGTTTTGACAGTGCAGAAAGCAAGATATCAAATGGTATTGAGCAAGAAGCCAAGTATTTTTCTGAGTGTGAAGATTATTAGTAACAGACATGAAGGGAATGCAAGCAAAATTGCAAGTATGAAGATTTCAAAGGTTCCAACACTCTTGATCTACATCACAAATCTAGCCCTGACAGCAAAATATAGCATATAGCCAAAGCCAGCTAGTATGCATATCTGAATATATCAGGAGTAGAATCCAGCTATACACAATAATGCTTACTTTTCTTCTCTTCACAGATAATGTGACTAAGTAAGATAAATCCAATCAGTTTGGTGAATTCCTCATTTTTATGATGATTATGATTTATGTCCTTTATGTTTGCATGAGTTTGTATGTTCTACCAGAAAAGGGTAAAACTTGATCAGTAGTTCTGACAATCCAAAGTAATTTCCATGTTGAAGAAAGTCAATAGTTTTGTTTAATCCCTTGTCTCTTTCACAAGCTGGGAAGTAACATGTTCAGCTTTGTTCCCACTCATTAAACTGCTTTCCACTAAACTGAAATCATAAACCTGCATGGAAAACAGAACAGGCTTCCTTTCTGAACAGCATAACCAATTTCTTGCATGCTTCTTGTTTATGGAGATGTACAAAATAAACTTCTGACAGTGCCAAGGTTTCTTTTTGTTGTCATACTATTATATGGATTTCGAAAATGTCATTTTTGTTGACATTCATCTCTTCCCTTGGTTAGCTGATATTCTTGATAACAATCATCTACATTGTTTGCCCATTCACCAATATTGTAGAATACTTTTCACTTGTTTCACATTCAATGGATGCTGTCTGTTACTGTCCGTCTTCTGCTGCTCTACTTCTAATTGTTCTTATATTCCTGACTAGCTCCATCATCATCTCTATGAACATGAAGTATTCTGTGAACTTGTGTGTTTTTTATATAGGCTGATCTCTTATTTCTTTTTCTTCCTTCACTATTTTGTGCATTTCCAGAAACATAATAATGTTCAATGTCTCTGTTGCTATTGCAATGGGAAAATGTCAATAAAATATTCATTTAAAAACAAGTAGATTATGTAAATAAACATACAAACTTCACCAGTAAGCACCAAAGTAGAGCGCTATAAGGTGGCAGTTTCAAAGCGTAGAGTGGCATAAGGTAGCAGTTTCAGAGTGTAGTATATTATATGGATTGTGGGGAAATAGTCTGATATTGGAACAAAAATTCAATAAATAAAAGTAGCAGCAAAGAAAAATAATAATAATAATAATAAACAAATTCTTCAGTGTAGTTCAAGGAAAATGCAGATCAAGTTAATTAATTGAATGGTTGGTCTATTTGCCTGTTTTGCTTGCAAGTAGAATAGGTTGAATGTTTGCAGTACCAAGTTCTTAGATAAAGGAACAAGAGAGAATGTAAACATGACTAACTTATCCAATAATAAGCAAAAGAAAGTTTGCAATAACTGCCATTACAAAGTATTTATAACAGCTTGTGGGACAAACTTCAAAAGGCTGAGTCAAGGAGCTATTTTGATTACCAAGCTAATTCTGAGTGGCAATTCTCATATGGAACTTTCAAAACTAAGTAATGTTGCAAATTTTGGGTTTACTTCTTTAAAAAAGTTTAGTTACACTTTATTTATATCTGAACCAATACAAAGCTGTTTTATTGATCCAACTGCATATTTGAAAAACTAATGCATATAGATCAGCAAGCACAATGGACAAAGTTGGAGTAATTAAAATGAATACAAGGGTTCTAGGATTTATTTTATCAAAAGCTTGATATTTACCTTCTAGTCAATGTGTTTGAGCAATTTAGAAGGTTAACCTTAGAAATTGATAGCTTAGACATGTTAAATTATGTTAGTATTCCCTCATCATGGGTTCCATCCTTAGGAACACCCATCCATTAACAATTCAGAAATTTATTACATATTTGAACAGGCAATCCAAAGTGGAATGACCTTAATTAACAATCATTTATTATCTGTAAACACTGATATATCATAGACCTACTTTCCTTCCCTACTGATGAATTCTCTTATGTTTGTTAACAGCCTTCATTGCAATACCTTTAAAACAAATCGGTGGAAAATTTAGATAGGTGAATCCTTCCTCTATAGATTATGATTTCATTTTAGGCCAAACCTAAAAGATATGAAGCTTAAATGTTGCAACATTATGCAAATTCACTAACAAATGTGTAAGTTAAATATTCTCACCTGATGTTAAACTCTAATATGTAGATTTGTGTTGTTAGCATCAATTTAATGTTGAGCTGTACATAATAAACTGTTCCT
Source organism: Octopus bimaculoides (assembly GCF_001194135.2). Lineage (NCBI taxonomy): Eukaryota > Metazoa > Mollusca > Cephalopoda > Octopoda > Octopodidae > Octopus > Octopus bimaculoides. The sequence continues at coordinate 94,874,085 of NC_068983.1, forward strand.
TGCTTGTTTAAAAATCTCAATTTGATGTCATGGGAATAGTTAACATTCCACTGTCTACAAGAAGCAATAATCTGATTCGACTGACTATATTTATGAGATAAATGATAATTAAGCTCAAGTATTGTATGTTGAGTTTAATGCATTGAATCAGAGAAAAAGAAATCTGTTAATAAGCTTCCAATGAAAGCCCATTGTCTTTTTCATTTCTTTGTAATTTGTTTAATTTAAAGTATTTTTTATCTTTGAAGTATTCAAAGTATTAGATCACCCTTAAATACCCAGTCTTTCATAAAGCATAGAGTACTATAATGATCATGTGCTAAATTAAGATTGCTAGTTCACAGAAATTTAACATGGAGCCAGTCTTGTTACTAGATTAATCCAGTTCTGCAGATCAGGGTCCCACCTAAATGTTAGACATCTTTTTCACAGCAAAATAATTTACTTTACTTTTCAATTTTTTTTATTTATTTGTTCGTTTTTTAGATTGTAAGACAGTAGAATCAGTGGGAACTAGTTAAATACTGTAGACTAACAAGTTAAAGTTGGTTGACGAATACTGTTGATTCTTGGAGATTTATTATGAGTGGTTGACCCTCCTCAAAGTTTGGTCCTTGTACATACTTTAGTGTGGATATAGCTACTGTGTTGGTGTAGATCAAATGGAAAAGTTATTGTTGGAGGAACAATTTTATAGAATTCTAAAGAATTATTGATGTGTCTCCTTGATTTTTGGTGGTCAAATAAGTAATTATTGGAGCTCTAAGGGTTACAGTTGAATAACTAATTACTGAAACTATAAGGGTTACAGCCATTGGCTACATTACCCTCTTGTCTAAGTGGTACTTAATATCAATTTTCATTTGTTCTTCTCTAAAACCCTCTTTAGCAAATAGTACCAGATATTGGTTGATGCCCCCCCCCCTCTTTCAAGATGCCAAATGTAATATACAACAAAAATCAAAGGTCTATGCCCTGCAGAATGGAATGTCATAGAGTTCTCTCCTATCACCAACTTCTTAAACTAATACATGCAGAAACTGCCTCAATGTTCACATTACAGCTCCACTCATTCACAATTCATCAGAAATAGCTCACTAATTTGAATCTTAGTTTCGCAACTACAATGTAATAGTAATACTAAACAATTCCTCTCTACTACACAACATACCAGTAACACTGAAGATCATTGTTTTATACCTCACATTGTATTCTATAAAATATATCCTACACCTAATGATATAAGATTTGTGTGCTTGTGTTAACTTACACAAATGTCTATGCGTGAGTACACTTTGTATATAATATTTCAAACTACCTATTTATTAAATTCAAATTCTAATGACATATTTTATTTTTCAAAATATTTAAAAATTGTGCTGTTGTTCTGACTCTTCAGTCTATTGAAAAAAAACATTAATTTTTTAAATTTCATTTCGTATTTGTTTTTATTTCATATTTTGTAATGTTTTACTGTTGATAATATATTTTTCTTATTTTATTTTTGTTAATCTTTTATTGATCCAATTTCTTCCAAATCATCTAAAGGTATGCTTTCCTGTTTGAACAGTGGCATAATAACCTGTAGAGTATGCAAGGGCTGTAGACACTGCCTTTCTTCCTTGGTCTAAGACTTCAAAAATCTGGAAATTAAATTATTCTTCATCTTAATAACAAATAAGTTCTAATAATAAACAATTCAGTTAAGTAATATCATCCATATTCATGACATAAATATCAAGATCTTCTTTTCTATCACAGCCTTCTAAAGTACTACATAGAGCAATGAATGCAACCTATTGTGGAATCATTTGATTTTCATATACAATGACCAGATATTTGGATTCTGTTGCAAGAAGATCCCTAATTAGAAGTTGTTTTTCAAACGTATTTATAGTATTTATTCTTCTGATGCAGATAAGCTGTTAGCATTTAGTGATAAATATATTTAGCTTTAATTCAATAGAGTTGAAACATATCTTAATCTCTGCCTACAATGTGATAAAGGAATAAAGGAAGAAAAAAATCAGTTTTAATCATAGTGACATACTGGATAATTTGGCTGTGTTAAGTTGGATAAAAATCTTGATATTCTCTATGGAAGTTTAATGACGATGGTTCTTGTTTATGAATTATCTTAACATTCTCAGATAAAGAAGAAAAAACATTGTTATATAACATTAAAATTAATCTATGATTGAAATTAATCCACACCTTTAATTATGCTGAATCAATAAATTCAAGCTATGATTCTGTTGAGATTATAGTGAATATAATTTTTTAAGGAACTTATAAACTGTCTCTATTATTTGGATGGAACATGAGACTCAGATTAAATACTGAAATACAGAGTAGTAAGACCAACTCAGTTGAGATTTAGATGTACAGAATTAGCTTACTTCTAAAGAATTGTTGAAGATGTCATTAATTTGTGTCTGAATAAAACAACGAAATTTCCAAAGGTTACGTATAACCTTCTATAACAATGACTACTTAAAAAGGAATTGTATGTAACAAATTGGAACATTACTTGGTAGGCGTAAATATTAATTTCTAATTTTAATCAAAATGCCAAAATTTGCAGAGAGAGATTTTGTTGATTTAGTCAATCACAGTACTTGACTGGAATTTATTTTACTGCTCCAGGAAGGAAGAAAGGCAATATCAACAATGGTGGTATTTGAACTTGGATTTGAACATAACTAAATACCACGAGGTATCTAGTCAGATGCTTTACTACATCTACCACTCACATGCTGAATAGCAGCAAATATTGCATTAAGGTCAAGTTAATTATGACACAAAGCATGAAAATATGTTTTGCAAGTGATAAAGCATAGATAGTGTTAATATTTCAAATTATTTGACTACACATGACAATGATATCTCAATGAATAACAAATATTTAATATCATTTCGTGATCATTTTCCAATTAAGACACATTCCTTCTGTGTTGATGTAAAAATCCCAAAAGTATTCTTACCAAATGTAGTTAACTAACTAAACTATCGCCTGGTACTCTTTCAAGATACGATATTTGTCATTTCACTAGATGCTCAAAGGTTTTCTAACAGTTTACATAAACTGAACAATATTTAGATTGAGATTAAAAATTCTAAATTAAATATGATGTTATTCTGACATTTCAAGGATTACAACTCACTGGCAGCAGTGCTATACCTTTTTTTTTTTTTTCAAATTCTACTTTTGTAATAAAAATATTTTAAAAAATCACATACATTTGATTGTCAAATAATATCAGATCAAATATGTCGAATGTTATTTTGTTCTATTGAACTCAATATAGAGAAAAGGCAGGAATTATTTTCTCTAATTTCGGCAACATTCCAAGTAAACTTTTGATTAAAGAAAGAAAATCTCAAATAGGTGTATCAACAGGCCATGGCAAGGTTAGTAGCACCTCCAGGTGCTATAATCCTCCTAACATAATTTCACTATCTTTCTCATGAGTATGGCAACTGAAAATAAAACACATAAACATTTGAAGTTTGTTGGGATGTTTCAGTGAAAATATCTAAAAAAAAAATTGTAACACAACACAACACTTAAATGAATATTTAAAACTGTTTGCACTCCAGCAGCAATCACTGTAAATGGAAGATCAGTGACAAATGTTCCAAATAAACATTTTATTGAACACAATATAATTTTCTTCTTCATTGCTAATGTCATCCACCTAACTTTGTGTGTATGTATGTGCGTGTGTGTATATATATTATTTTAGTGTGAGAGAGGT
>NC_068983.1:94877872-94896317 GCF_001194135.2 Octopus bimaculoides
GGGGGGGGGGGGTCAGTGTTCATAAACTTTGCAGGATCTCCCAGTCCTACAACAAAATTAAATAAATCCATCTAGTAAAGAGCATGTTTGTGCGTGCATGTTAATGGCTCTGAAGAGTAACTTTGTCTTTGGTACGCAGTTTTGTCTTATAGATATGGGGTCACCATGAGAGATGATCTGAGATTGCATAGGCCTTATATTTGTAAATCTATGAAAATTTTGAAAACTGTTCCAAAGTTGAGAATGTAGAATTCAGCTACACTTAAATCCCATTGCTTCAAACAATTCTCAAATTCCTGCAAATAGAATGAATACTTGATTTTTCATAGAATATTTTCCCTCAAAAGTTCTGGACACAGCAACATCTCAAGAGGCATTAAGATAACTTTAAGCACACTTTTTCTTTGTCATAAATCAAATAGTTTATAGAATGTTTCTGAGTGTGTGTATAAAGTTAAAGAATTTTTTTTTTCTTTCAGACTTTTCAAAATTATTTTCAAGTCAAATAAATTGAGCAAAATATAAACAATAAAATGAAAACCCTACTGTACCTTTTGGCTGCATAGGGTTCTTATGAATTCATACTATGTTAATTTTGAGAATTCATTGAAGTTTCATTGGCAGTTGCTTTTTCACATCAGATTTGATGCTAATCCTTTGCAATAACTTTCTTGATGGGACTTCAGTTATGTAAAGAATTTGTCAGAATACAAGCAACAACAAAGAACATGCGGAGCCATTAATCTCAACACATTTTTTTCTCTCCATTTGTTTTCCTCTCATCTCTTTCTGTCAGAGAGTGTCGGCTCAAATCTTCAAAGACTTTGCCATTTTTCTCCACATATCTAATTAATACACCTGCTTATTGTTCCTTCACCTGTCTGTCTTTTATTTTCTGTACCTTTGAACCATATACTGGAACCTTACGTGGAAAAGGGATCTACTGTTACTAATGTAGGCTACAGTGAATTACTGGCCAACAAACTAAAACCAGCAATTTGTACCAAATGCCAAGGTCTATTGTCAAATCAAGTGTTATTGTTGCACACCCACATATGGCCACTCACACTATCAAAACCAATGAAAAACTGGCTTTTGAGTTGCTGGAACATCCTGCATACAGTCCAGATCTTGCTCCTTCCAACTATCGGCTCTTTGGACTGTTCAAACACCCTTTACAAGGTTGTCAATTTGCTACCGACGAAGAACAGGAAGTAATGCATAAATGGCTGCATGACCAACTGGAAACCTTTTTCTCCAATGAAGCAAGCTAGTGGACACTGGGAGAAGTGCATTGAAAAGCAAGAAGACTATGTCAACCTCTGTTTTTGTTTTAATAAAGTAGAGAAACAATAGTTCATTTAATTTTTGACTTGCATTCGAATTTTAGAATGATATTGTAGGACATGTGTGAGTGGCCAGATTTGACCAGTTTGAACATAAAACAGGTAGAATATTTTGGCTAGGTATCACCAGTTTAAATGCTAAATGGTTAAACATACTTTTTCTTTTTCATTTATTTTTTTTGAGTTGAAGTTACATTTAAATTTTGTACCATGCTAACAGACTGTATCGTATTCTAAGTCTTCAAAATCAAAGTCATAGAAATATCTTAAAGCAGCTGTAACTGAAAGGCACAACTTCTTTCAGTATGGGTCTGCTGATATTCATTCAAACTTAGTGTTCTATTGGTTCAATTCACCTGAAGGTTGATTTCAGAATGACAACAATTTCCAAGTTTTTTCTTTTGTTAGAAGTAGTCAAATTACTTTTGATGAGACCAATTGATTTGACTGACCTTGGTGTGGGAGTTCCAGGGTTTTGAGGAGTGTGCGACCACTTCTTAGCTACTATTGTTCTCTGGTCTACTACTCTGACCTGGATTAGTAGCACCTGTTAGGTTCCCAGCTGTGGGTTGACTTGTATGTGTACCACCCTCTTCAAACCTAGGCTGTGTCTGCTCTGATAATTGACAGTGACTAGGTCAGCGAATCCCCTACGATGATTGACAATTGAGGGCAAGATAAGCAGCTACAGATCAACCCCAGTACTTATTTTTTAAAGTTTGGTACTTATAGTATCAGCCTCTTTTCGCCAAATCACTAAGTTACAGGAACATAAACAAACCAACATCAGTTGTCAAACAGTGGGATGGAGGACAAATAAAGACACACACACAACATACTTCTTTCAGTTTTTGTCTACCAAATTCACTCACAAGGCTTTGGTTGGCTTGGTGCTATAGTAGAAGACACTTGCTTAAGGTGCCACACAGTGGTACTGAAACCAGATTGTCAGTTGTTGACTGCTTCACTTATCTCAGCAGTAAGATTTATAGTGGCATTAGCTGCAAGTCTGAAGTCCTAAAAAGACTCATTGAACAGGGATGCTTGGCACTGCTGATGTCTGAGCAAGAGAACAAAAGTTCAGATCTTTTGGTCTCTAGTTCTCCTGTCCTGTCCTATAGCTGTGAGACTTGGACGGGCCCTTAGGAGCTGCCTGAACTCCTTCGGTATTAGGATAATTCACAAGGTTATGGATTACCATTGGTCAGCTTTCATATCCAACTAACAACTCTACTTGGAAACGGGTGCATCCTGTTACTTGTATGATTCTGGAGTGCCAGCTTAGACTGTTTGGCCATGTTGCTCAATTTTGATTTAGACCCCACTTACTGTTCTTTTCACTGAGGATCTGGCTGGATTAACAACTTGACCACTGCAGATGATCAGATATCTATGGCGACTGGCTTGGATTCTGCTCGACGGATCACTCAGGAAGACCCAAGAATAACTTGACAGATAGTGAATACAGCAACGGCGCATGCCACCCCCTTCTAATTTGACCTGGTTTGTTTGATACTAATCCACTTAAAATATATCATACTGTCCCAAGAATACAATATGCTTATAGGATGAAAATTAAACGAAGTAAAGAACAGAATTTTATCTAACAAATACAAGTAAAAATTAAAACGCTTCTAAAGCAGACTGTGTTTGTTCCTTATCAATCCACATAAAACGAGTAAAGAACAAAACTATTTTTTAATACCCTGTGTGTAAATTAACAGACCTCAAGAGCCATTATTGTATTTTAAAAATCCATGGCGGACCTAGATTCCTCCTGCGACGCACAATTCGATACAAAATACTAACACGAAATTCTTATCGCGATCTCACTAGTCAAGTATTTATCTACTTTCAAAAGTAGAAAGTACCTCTGCTTTCAGTGTTATTTTCTTACCTTCTCCACTGAAGAGCTATACATAATGGCTGCCGCCGCTTCAGCTTCCACGGCAGCTTCATCCAACGAACAAACAGAAGAAGATGCTTCGGAATTACAATTTCCCAAAGGTATATTATCCATTTATTTTTCCAGTTATTTGGTCTATACATCATCTGTTGTCATTTGAACGCCTACATTATCGAATTCTATTCGTTTTTTTTTTATTTTTTAGCAAAATTTTGCTAAATTTCCGTGAGAGATACAAGTAATTGTTAATAACTTTTTATTATAAGCCAAAGATGAATGAAGAGTTAATTAACTTTTCAGGGTTCCAATTCTGAGGGGTCGGATACGAATTGAGGTACCTTAGTTCCATATATAGAATTTAGACGAATGCTAGTTGCATTGTTTTCTTATTCAAGTTCGAAGCGTCAGAGTTGTTTGAGAAGGGTACTTACTCGTCTTATTAGCGCCGTTATTTAAATGGTTCCAATTAGGAATCGAAACCGAATCGCTAACATTTTTTTTTCCGAAATATTAATCCATTGCTTTGTTTTACAATGCTTACAAAATTCTAGGTTCTTTAAATCAGAGGAAACGGGCAGTTATAACCTGAATGATTCTCTTTTATTTGCAAATATTTTCATTTGGTTTTGCAATAGGAATACAGTTTCTGTCGGACAATTCACTCACTGGTACTTATTTCGATAAAACATATATTTTGTTATATAATTTTATCAACTTTACTAATAAGAACAGAAATACTTGCTAGAGGAATTACTGCATATTTGAAGTTAACTGACGATTTTTTGATTTAGATTCATAAAATGGCATAACTAACGATTTCGGTAAAATTCACCGGAGTCCAATTCAGTTCGTCTTAACTTTCAAGAAAATGGATATTTTTAATGAAATCCTCTACAAATATACATCGGACTATGTAGATTCCAAGGACATAGGAATTTTGGGGGTTATTTTTGAGAACTGTTCTCCCACTTGGGGGTGTTTCGGAACAAGTCGTCCATATTTGTTTCATTTTCTCCAAAGTCGGTGGGGCAGAAATCTGCAGTTATGCCCATAAAACTATACTTTATCCCTGTTTGTGTTTTTGGACATATATTATCCCTTGATGCAAGGGTAATGAAGTTTCGCTAAATTGTATCTGTTGCTGCTATGTCTTTTCTTTGAGATCCATTTAAAACCTTCTCCGAATCACCTAACTGATCAGTTCTCTTTGTTTGAGTCAAGACAATTCCAAGATTTGTGAATGTGCGAATTCGTGTGTGCATGTATGCGAGCGTGTATGGTTATTTTGTAGCTATTTGTATATGTGCCAATGTGCTTGCATTAATGTAATGAATGTATTCCTATTGCTTTTGTACAGGTGAGTGTACTTTGTTTTGATGTATGTATGCTATATGTGCACATGATGGTGTATATTCCTTTTAGGGCAGCAGTTCTGAAATTCACAAATATCAGTCCTCACCTTCCATATTAGGGACCCTATTTCTTCAATCGAGAAGACAATAGTTTGCATCCATAACATTCATCTTCCTTTGCCATGGTGTTAGACAAGTTTGAACAATTTAAAACCATCAATGTTTATTAAACATAGCAACTTGCTTGCTCTCTTTTCAATCCCCTCAGTTAGCCACTTCCCATTGAGAGACACTGTTCTATGAGATTTAAATGAAGAATTCTTGGAATGTTTTGCAAAACTTCATTCACTGGTACCATTAATCGATGGGATTTTAGAGGACATGAGTTAATTTGTTGGAAAACCCTAAATTTCTAGTTTTGAGGTTTCTTCGGTATGATCAGGTCAGTTGTTTCTATGAACAGTATTGTAAATCGTTTTGACAATATCATTAATGTCATTCTCATGGGAAGGTACTACTTTGTAGATACTTTGGGGCAGTTGTGATGTTGTGGGCAACATCTTTGATATTGGTATGACACAATTGACATTTTCTGTCAAAACAGTGGATTGGAAGCATTCTCATCTCTTTTGTTGATCAGGGGATTTAGTTGCTACCAATGAAATTGATATAGTTGATGTTCAATTTGAACATCTACAAATGAACGCAGACAGGAGAGGAATTTCAGAGGGTTTATGCACTGGGGAGTGTAGGGTTAGGTGAAGAAACGAGTAGAGATGGGAGACTGGGGGAAGTGTGCAAACACCATGCCCTACTTTACAGTTGTGTGGTCACATTAAGGAGGACATTATCAAGTTGTATGAACAATTGATTGAATAAATAAACAATTACCCTTGAGGAAGTATAGAAAATGAATTTAAAACAGTAAATAAAATATTAAATTAAAACCGTCCTGATTATTTCTATTATACTATTATTTCAGAATTTGAATCTGCTGAGACTTTGTTAATATCAGAAGTACATATGCTTTTAGAGCACAGGTATGTAATTTTGAAATTTTGACACTGCTTTATTTATTTATTTATTTATTCTAAATATCTTGCATTCTTATTTAATATATAATTTTGTTGTTATGAGTTTAAAAGTTAATATATTTAATATGGATATTTGGATATAGAAGTGCTGTCTACTTTCCTTATAAACAGACATAAACATAAAATATTTTCTCCCTATTAATGAAATAATGTATTATGTTACCATTTCATTCTTATCTATATACTATTATAATAAACCCTCACTGTTATATTGGCTTCATTGTAGTTTGATCAAACTAAAGTAAACTGTTGTATTGTAATTTTAGCAGAATTGTTTGAAATTTAATCAAACAATGTACTTTCCCATTAATTATCATCATTTAACATCCATTGTCCATGGGTTGGACGGTTTGACCAGAACTGGCAAGCTGAGGAGCTGCACCAGACTCCAGTCTGATTTGGCATGGTTTCTACAGCTGGATACCCTTCCTGACACCAACTACTTTACAGAGTGTGCTGGATGCTTTTATGTGGCACTGCATGAGCACTTTTACATGGTGCTGCATGGACACTTATGTGACATCACCACGAGTGCTTTATACCACCAGAAGGACCGGTCTTAACACTCCTGTTGCAGAGTATGGGTCTGAGAACTAAACCTTCGGGTGATTTAATGTTCAAAGCCATACCACTTTAAATATGCTATGATTTCATTCATTTTTCAATAATTTATGTGTTGAGAGATTCTAATTGCATTTTATCTTCTTTCATGCAAAATGTTAGTCACCTGACTAACAAAGGTAAATTTATATACAAAGTTATACATTTGTAAACTTGTCTAAACATCATTGTAATTAATATTGAAGTTATTCTACAAAACCCTTTAAGATTCTTGATAGTTTAAAACGCTCTTTGAAATATGGTTACAAAAGCCTTAAATCTTTCGTTTAAATATTTAACAAACTAAATTTTTCTTAATCTAATCTAATCTGTTTTATTTCCTGTGCATTTTAGTTTCCAATTTCGTTATTAAATAATTTTAATCATTTTGGATTAGTCTTCTTGCTAAAATGTAAAGAATTTTTATTTTAAACACAGTCTGTAACAACCTAATTTCATACAGTAAGTTAATAGATATTTGTAAAATATATATTTTGTGAAAATAAAATAGTAACTAAAAATATTGACTGTTTTCTTGAATCAGGAAGCAACAGAATGAAAGTGCTGAAGAAGAACAAGAATTATCTGAAGTGTTCATGAAAACTCATCAGTATACACAACGTTTTAGCAAATTTAAAAACCGAGAAACAATCTCTGCTGTGAGAAGGTAAATTAAATATTTGTTCTATCATTTTCTTCTAACAAAGGTATTGGTAATAAGGCCTTTTGTTTATATTTAACAATATTTTTTATGCCAAAAATATAATCCGTTGCTGAGAGGGCAATGACACTGAATAGGTGATAAGTCAGACCATAATCGTTTTCTGTTGAAAACATCTTTGTATTTTCTTGGTTTCTGTCTCTTTGTATCTGTGCTGCATTATCCCTTGCAGACAAAAATGTCTTATAAAGTTTGCAATAAAATATGAGTGTTTTGACTGGAATTTCATTGACCAGTAAAGAAATTCTCTCTTGTAATTCCATTGAATATTATGAAAACAAAAATTGTGATGATAGAAGGATTTCCTTATATATTTTATTAATGTCAAGTCCCTGTCTTTAATTCAAATGAATTAGTTCATTTACATTTATCTAGAATTTTCTTGCAACAGCATTGAAAATATTTATTGCTGAAAAGTGTTGAGAGTAAAATACTTTCATTTATATTTACTATATTTCTTAAACTAAAACCACAATCTCTGAAGAGAAGGAGGGAGAAATTAATAAAATCATTAAATTTTAGTTATATTCTAATGAAACCTTTTTTAAAAGTTAGTTAGGAACGGTAACCATAACATTTGCAGGCCCTCCAAATTGTTACTTAATCGGAATAACTGCAAGAAAAGTATGGGCTGGCAAGGAACTGAGGTTGCACTAGAATGAACTCCACTAAAAACACTCCAAAGTGTGGGTGATGGTCATAAATCAGGTTATGTATTAGGTATAACCAAATGGAACAACTTTGTTCATATCTTATAACTTAATGTATGGTTTAGAACATAAATCTCTTCACTGTATGAAAATTCTCTTCATCCAGGAATTAATTTCTCTGAATGACTTACATTTCTTTGTTGGTATACGATTTTATAAAGTAGGGTTGGTTCACTTTTTAGATTTCTTTTTCTTTCAGTCTTCTACTACAGAAAAATCTACACAAATTCGAACTGGCAGCATTAGCCAATCTCTGCCCAGACAGTGCTGAAGAAGCAAAATCTTTGATACCAAGGTGTGTATGCATTGGTTGTATTAATATCTAGGTATAAGTGAAACAAGTTTTAACTCTTCCTCACCCACCCACTACTAAGATCTTATTTATTCAATATGTTAAATTTTAAGAATCTTCACCAGCATCAATGAAACTTAAGAGTTGAGTTTGTGCATTTAACTGGAAATTTTCAAACCTCTATTATTTGTGCTGAATGAACAGAAACTTGGGAGAAGACCCCTTAATCTTACTGAAAACTAACTTCCCTAGTGTTGGTACCTTGAAAAATGTACCCAGTACACTCTGTAAAGTGGTTGACCAAATGAAATATATGAGTGAATCATGACCCCCAAACCTGTCTAAGAGGGCAATGACACTGAATAGGTGATAAGTCAGACCATAATCGTTTTCTGTTGAAAACATCTTTGTATTTTCTTGGTTTCTGTCTCTTTGTATCTGTGCTGCATTATCCCTTGCAGACAAAAATGTCTTATAAAGTTTGCAATAAAATATGAGTGTTTTGACTGGAATTTCATTGAGCAGTAAAGAAATTCTCTCTTGTAATTCCATTGAATATTATGAAAACAAAAATTGTGATGATAGAAGGATTTCCTTATATATTTTATTAATGTCAAGTCCCTGTCTTTAATTCAAATTAATTAGTTCATTTACATTTATCTAGAATTTTCTTGCAACAGCATTGAAAATATTTATTAAGGAATTGCCTCTAAAAAGATATTTAAATGCTTGTTTCCATTTTTCAGTTTGGAAGGAAGATTTGAAGAAGAGGAATTGCAACAGACTTTAGATGATATTCAAACCAAGAGGAGTTTCCAGTATTGAAGAATAACCATTGTAATTACCACAATTTCATTATAAACCATTCCTTATCATTTGAAATTCTTTTATTTTTATTTTTTTAAATTTCATCTTTGTAATTCACATTCTGAACTGAATAAATGCTTGAATTACTGGATAAATGTTTGAGTTGTTTAATGCTGTCATTGTTATTGTCCTTTTTTTTTAAAAGAAAAAAAGTTCCTGAAAATATCAACCTTACTATTTTAGTCAAAAGTAATATGAATTAGGATGGGTGGAGTTCTCCAAAATTATTTGCAATGGTGACTTAATAGTACCAAGATGCTGGTCAAGAAAACATGCTGTCAACTGCATATCCTTACAACTCAACACATGCCTAAGACAGTCATACCCTTCTAAAAATGCCAACTACTGGCCTATCATCTTCAGTGTATTTCCCTTTACTGTGATTTCTACAGAACCAGGTCTATTGGAGACATGCTCTCCAACATAACATACCTGTGATCTTTCATTCCTGAGAATTTCAGTAAAATCAATGTTGTTACTCAAGACATGAGCAAAACCTTTAACCCTTTCCTGCACAAAAACTTTCATGTTAAGTTGGTCATAGTTGACTTTGATGCAACTATTATTGCTTGACTTTCAAATTTCCTATAAAACTAATCCTTTGTAGCATAGGACTCACTCGAGCCAATAATTATATCAATTTTCGTGTGGTTATGTCTCTACATTCTTTCTACCATATATTAATGATATACTATGTTATTTCCCACAATATGCACTTCTGCAGTGATATTACTCTTCATACTTTAACCTTCTTCATGTAAACTCAAGCTGGACTTACAACGCCTCCTTAAACACCTCAAAAACATTTTGCAATGGGTACATGACACCTCATCTCCTTAAAACATGCACACTCAATCACTACATATATTATGGAAAAAAATTATGCTACCCCTTGCCTATGCATTAACCCACAGTCAAAACCTTTAAAGCTAGACTTGATTAAATTTCTGACATTTCATGGTGACTAAAGTCCTTTTTTTATCAGAATCAGAAAATACTTCAGTTCCGATCAATTACTGACCTTCTAAATTGTTTTGGTAAGAATGATATTATGATACTGCTCACATATAAGGGATATTATTGCTGTTATTTGTACATTAGCATCCTTGACTGCATCTAAACTGCCATTTGGCTGATTGGAAAAAGATACATTCATCAATCACATTACAAATTACCAAATTCACTAAGCATATGTTTATTCTAGCACATGTAAATTGAGAGCAATAAGCCTGGACGGTTGACAATAAATATCCTCCAGAGGACCAACATAGTTTCTTCTCTCATTTTGAATTAATCTTATAATCATTCTCAACTGTTGTCTGCACATTATTGTAATCTTAGCAATGGCCTGAAGGCAGTTCCCTAAGTGACACAGAATTAAGGCTACTTTTGAAATTGGGTCATCAATGAACCTTGTAAGAGTATGTTTGAGAAAGTTGGTTCATATGCAATGGCTTAAAGACAGTTCCCTGAGAAACTCACTCAGAATTAATGCTTCTTTTGAAAGAGCACCATTAACTGCAAATATCTGATTTCTGCTTCTTAAAAGTCATCAGACATTCTCTTTATTTCCCAACTATGCTGAGACCATGTATTTATAAATCATTCTTATGTCAACTTTACTGAAAACCTTCACAAAAATGAGATATTCCTTATCCAGGTTTGAACAGGATCTGAGTGAAACAGCTTCTTGGATGGAAGCTGTGCTTTTTGTCAATCAGCAAATCATTTTCTTCTAGACCACAATATATTCCCTTCTGATAATTCTTTACATGACATTGCTCATGTGAAACCAAGGAAATAGGCATGTAGTTTTTGGCAGTAGAGAATCACTGATTTATACACAAATGTATTTTTATATGAGATTGATGGAGTTAATTCTGGTTGAAAACAAATATTCTGTCATTTAAGATATTTCCTTATTTGCTTCACTAGACATCTGTTTAATATCATTCATTCATTTATTCAGTTCTCATTGTGCCTTGTGGCACTCGAGGCAACAGCAAGATCATTCCACCTTCTAACACTGAAAGCATCCTTGACAGCTTCTTCCATTGTTAACCGTCTGCTTTTAAGATCTTTTGTTATTGTTCTCACATCTTCCTTTACCTTGTGGAACCAATTGCAAAGCATTCCTGACAATTGAGTTGGGTTTATAGGGACAAACTCGACCCAGCCATTTCCATCTTGCTTCAATAGTTTCTCTTGTTGGTTTCATGTTAGCCTTGGTAGTTGGCTATTCAGGATCATATTCAGTCAGTAGACCTTCAGAATTTTACGCAAACATTTATTTTGAAACACCTCCAATTTCTTTTCAAGATTTTTGTTTGCTTTCCAACATTCGGATCCTTAGAAGAGGATGCTAAGTATGTTGCTTTTGTAAAATTGTATTTTGGTGCCCTTGCTGAGTACTAATGATTTCCATATTGAGTTTAACATACCAAATGGTTGGTTGGCTTTGCTGATTCTTGTATTTATTTCATGAGTGCAGTCTCCATCCATTGTTATTTTAGTGCCTTGTCAGTTAAATTCATCAACATTCGGTCAGGATTTTGAGACCTAAGGTGTTGGCTATTTGACTAAGTCACTCAGATTTGTCTTGTAACTCTTGAGATGTGTATGAGAACAAATAAGTGTCATCTGCCTAATCTAAATCTTCTAGTTGAGTTGTATTCCATTCTATACCTCATTTATATTCTTTTGTCGTTCTTTACATCAACCAATTCACTGCCAATGGAAATAAGATTGGTGATAACGCGCATCCTTGTTTGACGCCGGTTTTTATTTCAAATGGATCTGTCAGTTTGTTGTGTATAACTTGACTTTCAAAGTTTTCGTACAATAAACGGACCATCTTGACTAATTTTTGTGGGAAACCATAGAATCTGAGAATCTTCCAAAGTGTGTCTCGGTGAAGGCTATTTAAAGCTTTTACAAAGCCAACAAACAACATGCACAAAGATGAGTTCCATTCATGGGATTGTTTGACTATTTGGCAAATTACAAAGATATTGTCAATACATGATTTTCCTTTCCTGAATCCAGCTTGCTTTTGGCAAAGTAATTGGTCTACTGCTGTTGTGATGCGCTGTAATATGATATGGGTGAATATTTTACTGGTGTTTGATAATAGAGTGATTCTTCTCCAGTTATTACAGTTTGATGCATCACCTTTCTTTGGTCATTTCACAATGAGTCCTTTTTTCCAGTTGTTCAGTATTTCCTCATTAATCCAGATTTTTTGGAAAATAATTGGTAGTGTTTTGACCTCTGCTTTAAGCATTTCAGCACAATCTCCATCTAACCCAGATGATTTGCCATTTTAAAATTTATAGATAGCTTTTATGACTTCATTTACCATGATCTCTCCAGTGTTTTAACATGATCTTCCCAGTGTTGATTTCCAAGTCCTTATCCACTTCTTTTATTTCGGTAGAGATTATGGGCTCTGGGCAATTAAGGATAGTTTGGAAGTGGTTCTTCCATTGTCCTAGTTTGGCTTTTTCATCAGTTATTTTGATTCCATCTGGACCTTGTACAGGTAGATCGTAGTATCTTCCTTGGTCTCCACTACACAGTCTTTTCCTTATTTTGTACAGTGATCTTAAATCTTTACATTTGGCAGCTAATTCAGCTTCTTCAGCCAATTGGTTTGTGTATCTATGTCATTCCATACAGATTTCTTAACTGCCTTATCCTCATTCATATATTGCATCATACACTTTTCTATATGTTTGGTTGATGTAGAAGTGAGAAGTTTCTTCTTTATTTCTTTCCTTTTATTTATGATTTTCCCTGTGTCTTTTGATATCCATTCAGATTTGGGATTTTTTTTCTATATCCAATAGTTTCTTTAGCTGTGTCTGTAAGGATATGGTTGAAATTGTCAATTGTTATATTCTTACTGGTTTGTAATGCACTTATAGTGATTGTCAGTAAGTAACATCCTATAATTTTTATATCTAGCAAACTTACCCATCTACGATGGGTGATAAGAGCAGGGTGCAAATTGAGACAATTTACGTTGTAATGTACTTATTTTTATTCATTATATTTGATAGTGCCAAACTATATAGTGTACCTTATTGAACGATATATATGTAAACATTTACATAACACATTCATGGTGCTATCTTTACAAAACCTCTTTGTAAACAATATTCTCCGTTTGTCCACAACTAAGTTTCTAATTAGCTGAATCCGTTGCCCTACTCATCACGACATACAGCTGGCTGTACGTGAACATGGGAGAGGGCAGAAACACACCGATGCCATCCAAAGTCTGGCCCTGAGACTTATTGGCCGCAAAGGAGAAGGCTAATTTGATAGGAAACTGTCTGTGTTGTAATTTAAATGGAAATTGATTATCTGAAGGCATCAGAAGGATCCGAGATATAAACAGATGTTTTGCCAGTGTGAGGATCAGTTACTATCACTGCTTCGATGACGTGAGACTTAAGTTCCATTCACTATCTGCGAGGGAAATATTTTGTAACTCATCATCTTCAACTTGCAATTGCGCTTGCTTAGCTGGCAGTCATGCTCAAGTGTTATAGGTTTGTTTGATAATTCTAACTGTAGGAGAACTTCTTGATCGACGTGCTGCAGTATTGTTCTCTTGTTCTGCATCTCTGACAGCTGGATTTAGCCTACGTGATGAGGTATTTCTTTGTTGCTCAGAGTCTCTCACTTCTATATTTTGGTGCTTTGCACTGTGTGCTTCTGTATCTCTTTCTTGTTCAGCTTGTCTGTATGCTTCGTTTGATCGAGTCCTATTGGTAGAAGCAGCATTTCTTGTTTTTCTCCAAATTGACGACTTCCATTTTGGTGTCATGATCTGACACGAAATAAAATACTAAATGAGCAACATAAAAAAAATATTTTGTTACATTTTAATTAATGTGTAATATAATGCATGCATATCATGTCATTCACTGTTTTATACATGGTAGGAAAACTTACTAGTGCAAAAATCCTATGTGTTGACTGTAGACACGCTCCTTCGCAAAAGACCAGCTATTATTTTGTAAACAATGTTTCGAAACTGTTCATGTGTTCAAAAGGAGAGATCTGACCCTCACATTCAGTGTAGGAAGCCCAAGTTGCCAAAGTTACTTCATTTGTGACATGACTTGACACGAATAAAATAATAAAACGGTAATATAAAATAAAATTTTGGATTACATTCTAATTAACGCATATCATGTCATTCACTGTTTTGTGCATCGTAGTATGATAGATAGGATAAGTGACCAGAGCAAAAATTCTAAGTGTTGACTGTAGACATGATTGTTTGCAAAAGATCAGCTGTTATTTTGTAAACAATGTTTCGAAACTGTTCATGTGTTCGAAAGGAGAGATCTAACTCTCACACTCAGTGTAGGAGGCCCAGGTTGCCAAAGTTACTTTATTCAACAATATTACTCAATAGAGGGAGAAGGGATTGGGTGGGGCAGGGGAGGAAGAGGAGGTCGGACTAATCTCTGCAAGAGAGGGGAGGCCTCTCTATTCCTCTTACAAAACTTACCTCCGGGTGCCAAATTTGCCTCAATTGATGGTATTACATGGGTAGGGGGTGGTAGTAGGACAGGGACAGAGGCAGAAGGAGGAGGTCAAGCATGTCCCTTTAGAAGGGTATAGACCACCCTATTCCTTCTGCCAAAGTTACCTCAATTGATGGAATTTCTCTGAAAATATGGGGGTGAGGAGGGACTAAGCTTATATATAAACTACCCTAGAGACACCCCTACAAAGTTTCATGCCAATCAGCCCAACCGTTTGCCTGCGATGTGAGTACAGACAACCATTATGCCCATTATAGTATGATTGCATGCAAGAACGAGGGTTCACTATCTTGTATGTAAACGACAAGAAAATAAGAATTTGTAAGACATTCACAATAAGTCATAACATATTTATTACTGAATATGATGTGTTAACATATAAGGTTAATTGAAGGAAAAGCTTGTAACATCACATGAACATATTTTGCAACTACATGTCTCAAAGCAAGTGAGGCAAATATCCACATGTGCAGGTGTGTATGCGAGTAGCATGACTCAATACATGTCTAGGAACCGACACTCAAGAGTGGCGCGAAATTAGAATCTGTTCCTTTATATAAGGGATGATCCAGAAGTACATCATGTAGGAATCATCACCATTTCCGGTTGATTATGATGTGGTCAGTTTGGCTTTTTGTTTTCCCATCAGGTGATGTCCAATTTAATTTATGTATATTCTTGTGCTCAGAGAGTGTATCCCCTATAACCAGGTTACTCTCTTCACAAATGTCTGTCAGGCATTTGCCTTTGTTTGTGGTCTGACCCATTCCACACTGGTCCATGATTCATTCTTTGTTTTCATTGTTGCTTCCAACTCTTGTGTTGAAATCTTCCACTAACAATAGCACATCATGTTTTGGTATGTTGTTCAATGTTGAACACAGTACATTGTAAAATTGATCTTTGTCCTCTTCTTCAGCATCTTCAATGAGCGCATAAGACACTATAATAGATTATTTTGTATAGTGTGAGTTTAATCAGACATGTAGTAATTGTTCATTAATTGGAGTCCATTGAAGTAATATATTTACATGTTTCTTTCCAATAATGAGAGTGACACCTTGCTGATGTGTGTCATCTTGTTTACCAGACCATATAATAGTTTCTCCAGAACTGGTTTTCTGCTTCCCATAATTGGTCCATCTTGCTTCAGTTATTCCATGTAGATCCAGGTGATAGTTGTTCATTTCACGTAGTATCTGTGCTAATTTTTAGTGTCAAGAAGTCAGGCATCAGGTTGGATACTTCCTTTCGGCCTTGATCTCCAACCATCATAAAATCATTGTTCCTTTGCCCAAAGAAAAGGAGTTTGGGTTTTATTTTTATATCATTATTTCTTGTTACCGTTTCTGTAGCTTGTGATACTTTTTTATGAGATGGGGGTGCTAGCGCTATGCCCAACCCTCCTCTTTAACCTGGACTTGGGACTGGCATAGGCAGAGTCTGTTTAATATAATGGACATATTTGATTTATTTGCTTTATTGGTGATGTTGGTAAGTAGAACAAGAGTGGTCCAAAGAACTTACATTTGTGTGACATCATTTTTAGTGCTTTCAGAATATGAATATGCACATCAGATGTTGTTATTTGCATATTGTTGTAAATAAGGTGGGGTTCCATATTTGGAAACAGAGTTTGTTAAGGATTCTGTATTTAGATTCTTTTAAATTTGAATTCTTTTGGTGGTGAATAATTGCAGTTCTTTAGCCTCTAAGTCAATTCTGACCAAGTAGACTTACCTACTATATCAAACATTATTCAAGCTGGTGGAGTTTGATGCAAGAAGAGTTTTGCAAAGAACTATTAAATGACTGTTTTCAGTTGTCAATCTGCCACCATAATATCTCTCTCTTCATGTGTGTTTCTCATTCTCTATATCTTTCTGTACTCTGCCGAAGAGAAAGAGAAAAAGATTAAAGTAAGATTGAAGCAGAAATGAAAATAGAGTTTGACATCACACTAACATTTTAGAATCTTTTGTTGACTCACACTACCATACTTTCGCAACTTTCTGTGATTCCCTTTTTTGCCAATATCATTTCATTTCAACTTTCTATCTTTCTCCATCTCTCATCTTGACAAACGGTATGACGTGGTTCAAAGGAGATTAGGTTGCTATTTCTCAAAATTATGCTATAAATTCTTTCCTGTGTGATAGCTAATATATATGTTTTATAGGTAATTGTTTCATAGTTTCTAAATACAAAGCAGACATATGTAAAGACAGTTTCATGTATAGTTTAGCAGTGGTACCCAGCAATGCCTGTTTTTTTTTTTTAAGTCAGAACACACATATATACATAGGTGCTGATATACATACATAAGACATTTGTTGCATCAAAGTAACACTGTCCACCAATGTCAAGATTTTATACATGCATAAATCATGCATGTAAGGTGTGAAATCCTCATGAACCTGGTAACATTTCAACTAATTGTAATCATACAGTACTTTCTTCCACCCCTTTTCATCTTCTCACTTCCATTCTTAAGGGAGGGTGAGAAGTATGTGCAGATCGATAATGTATGCTTGCACTCAGTAATCTTTAAAAGAATGTGGCATGGAAGTGCTCCTTTGAAAGGTTATTAAACATAGAGAATATCTAAGAAAAAGGTCTTCTGAATGTGAATCCAAAAGAACCAGCTATCCTTGTTGATAACAGTATGATAGATGAGGTAATTAGGACTCTGTAAACTGGGAAAGTCCCTGGTCCTTCTGAAATTACTGTTAAGATGTATAGGAAAGTTGGTTATACATCATTAGATGTATACCTGACTTTCCTATATAAAATTATGAATATAATGGAACGCTGAACTCCAGACTATCAACTTAAACAACATTTATTCAGGTGGTAAATATATACATCTTTAGCTCTTGTTTGCTGTTACAGCTTCTGTGTGTGTGAGCATGGTTGTTAGGACGTTGGTATGTAGATGTAAGCGAGCTGTCGAGCGTAAGTTCGAAAGATGGTGAGAGACAGCTAAACACGTCCATGCTCAATCGCTGGCCAGCAAGAAAGAGACAGAATGAAGCGGGAAAGCTTGCTTGTTGAATTCCACGCATGCGTGAGACTACGCATGCGCACGGCGTTACTACAGGGCTCCCTTGCCAGTGCGGAAACGCACGATAATATGAAATCTGTTGGAACGCCTGAGGTAGGATGGCCACTGAAAACCACCCACAAGATGTGGCACAAACACACACACACAGAAGCTGTAACAACAAACAAGAGCTAAAGATGTATATATTTACCACCTGAATAAATGTTGTTTAAGTTGATAGTCTGGAGTTCAGCGTTCCATTATATTCATAATTTTATACAGGAAAGTCAGGTATACATCTAATGATGTATAACCAACTTTCCTATAAAGTGGTGACCCTCCGACGTGATTCGGACACGCAGCCCGCTGAGCTACAATAACCCACTTTCTTATAAAGTGGTGACCCCAACGAAGAAACAAATGCAGCATGAATTCTGAACTACCAACCTATAACTGATGAACCCGACTAAAGAACAAATGCGGCCATGGAGACTGAACTGCTAACCAGCATCATCGTCATGACCAACACGATTCTACGATTACTACGCCATCAACATCTCCAACCATAGTCAACACGACTTACTATGTACACTGAACTGGACCACCGCGGCAGGTCTCTCTTCAATTCTGTTAGGTGACTTAGCTTCACCACGTTAATAAACAGACAAGAGAATTTCAGCCAGCGACGAATGTCTGTCCTCAAGGCCCTGGCATGGAAGCCAACATCACAACTAGTGATCGCTCTGCCACACTCACAACCTCAACTACTTTCACATACAGACTCTTCCTATAGTGTACTCAAAGAACTTGGTATAAAACTCTCACGTGTACTGACTTTCTATCTGCTGTGATATCTCACATACATATAGACGGGCTGTCTTTTATTATGTTCTTATATGTCGCATTCACACTCTCACATACACATACATCTTTTATGCCACACTAAATAT
>NC_068983.1:94897114-94902564 GCF_001194135.2 Octopus bimaculoides
TTCACCATCAATGTACTGTCTACCACAATGTCGGGCGCCAACAACCCCACCACCAGGGACACACCAGATCAACACACTCGGTTTTATCTTCACTGTGGAGTGTAATTTATCCACTCACGCACAACAGTAAGAGCTAGCCGAATTGAATATTCTGTACCAGGTAACCGGTCACAACTGACCACGACTTCCTGAGTACAGACATTCTATCTCCTTGTGGAATTTTAATACGAACTGGTTTTCTCTATCTCAGTGTTTTGGGACTTTTCGCAGTCTATACTACAGACACTTTTACTTGTTCTGTGTTTTCACTCACACACACACTTGTGCACACACACATTTTCTTTCATTTGGACATTGCATGCATGTATCTCACAAGTGTACATTCATTTCTTTGATTTTTCTTTATGTGTGTTTGTACCACATCTTGTAGGTGGTTTCAGTGGCCATCCTGCCTCAGGCGTTCCAACAGATTTCATATTATCGTGCGTTTCCGCACTGGCAAGGGAGCCCTGTAGTAACGCTGTGCGCATGCATAGTCTCACGCATGCATGGAATTCAACAAGCAAGCTCTCCCGCTTCATTCTATCTCTTTCTTGCTGGCCAGCGATTGAGCATGGACGTGTTTAGCTGTCTCTCTCATTTGAGTGTGGTTGAACGAAGTTGTCTCCACAACGACACCAGCTCGAGGAACAATACATCTACATTTCAGGCTACTCGGAAACCGGACAATTGGAAGCTGTTTTATTTTCCACTATACAATAAATATTTGTTGTTGTTGATCAGATTGGAGTTTCTGCGTTCAGTTCACTTCTAATTTAACATAGGAAAGTTAGGTGTACATCTAATGATGTATAACCCACTTTCCTAAAGTGGTTTTTTTTTTTTTTTTTTTTTCAGGTGGTAAATATATACATCTTTAGCTCTTGTTTGTTGTTACAGCTTCTGTGTGTGTGAGCATGGTTGTTGGGACGTTGGTATGTAGATGTAAGCGAGCTATCGAGCATAAGTTCGAAAGATGGTGAGAGACAGCTAAACACGTCCATGCTCAATCGCTGGCCAGCAAGAAAGAGACAGAAGAGAAGCGGGAACACTCGGTTGTTGAATTCCACGCATGCGTGAGACTACGCATGCGCACGGCGTTACTACAGATGCTTATAATATCTGACACAGTAAGATACAGGTTTGTCACCCATATAGTTAATCAGATTATATAGGAAGTTGTCATATTCAATGACTGACATTGCAACATTATAGTTAACTGTTACAAGGGTAAAGTAAATGCCTTAGATAGAAGCATTTACTGAAGTATCAAACTGCTGGATTAAGTCATGAAAGTTACAGAGAAAGCTATTGCCCAGTTAACAAGGAACAAAATTTGACTAGATGAGACACTGTTTGGTTTTGTGGCTCTTATTGACTTGCCAAGATTCTAGTTAATTTGGCATTCATGACCTGAAGGGAGCCTTTGACAGGGTCCTCCACTCTGTGATATGAGATCTCTGGAGAAGCTAGGAGTAGATGAATTGATTGCGAAAGCCATACAAGCTATGTGCAAAAGTGTTGTCTGTAAGATAAGAGTTAGCCATAATAACAGGGATGAATTTAGGCTACAGGTAGGAGTTAACCAGAATCAATTCTCAGCTCCCTCCTATTCATCATTGTCCTCCAGACCATAATGGAAGAATTGCTGTGGTAGACAGGTCTTCTTCAGCACAGTGAATTGCCAATTATCTCTTCTGTGGGGTATAGTAGACAACATAATACTTTCATTCATCTAAAGCCTAACGTTCTAGAAGTCAAAGGGCCAAGGAAATACAAGAAAAAAGGCAGCACAAGCTCCAATCTCAAAGACAACGAAATGCCATGGAAACATAAGAGCAACGAGAAGTAAAACTTCAGTTTGAAACAACCAGGCAAGCCCACTTGAGGGAATACCTGAGCAGAAACAACAGAGATTGAAGTCTTAAGCCAGTGCTTTAGAGAATAAGTGTTGGAATTTAGACCTTTTCCTCACGAAGAGTGAGAACTAGCAGCATTTAACTACAATCTGAAATATCGCCATTATGATAGATGCCTTATGAGTACATTTGAGTACAGTACAGACTGGGATAAAAACCGAGTGACTGCAAGTATATATGTACAGACTGGTAAAAGCTGGATGACTGCTAGTATATATGTTCATGAACAACAACTCGCTCACTTACTCTTTCTTGAATCAACAGCTAAGTTATTATTATTTAAATGGGATTTAGTTAATGAATCTAGGATTCCCCCATTTCTTTCAATATCTAATTGCCAAGGTCACATGTAATTTCATTTCAATTTCAGTTAGACTCATCCTCTCATTGCCACATGCTTATGAAATAAATTTAATGATTAAAATGTACATGTATATTAATTTTGTATTAATATTTTAATGATAATAATAATAATTATTAAATACTATGGCTTTTCTTCTGAGCCCATCTAGCTATATGGTGTGTAAACTTAGTTTGCTCAAGGCCAGTGCTCAACATCCGTTTTGCCCACCTACCCTCCACCACCACCACCACCAACATTTTAATTCATATATTAACATTTTCACCTGGTGACTCATACACTTCCTGTGCTGTGTGTGTGAATATATATTTTGATTATATCCTTATACCCTCATATAGGTGCCCTGATGAATGTCATATACAGTTAAAGATACCTCATATATAAATATTTAGACATATACTTAAACTGGCCTATGTAACCACCCTATTTCATACCCACTTGTTGGCTCTTGCTCTAGATGTTGGTTGAGTGGTGGTGAATAACTATGTACCAAAGCTCTATGCTAGCTGACAAGTATTTTTGTAGATCTCCTTTGTTTCAGGTGATGACAAAATTTTCACAACTTCCTTGCTGCCACCACTCTCAAGTACTCAATCTCAGGGCTGCTACCATCAACGTTAGCACAATGAAAGGAAGGAGTGGGGAGATGATTGAAATGCTGGAGCAATGTCATGTTGATGTGTGGGGTGTGGAAGGAGTAAGATGGAGGGAAGCTTCAGCTAGATTCCTCGTGGGTAAGAAGCAGAGATTCAAAGTGCATGGGGGCTATGGTTTTGGGCCTAGAAATGAGGAGAGAACAAGACTGCCGGAGTTCTGTGATGCAAGTGATCTGATTGATCTACAACACTAACTTCAAAAAGCCAGCCAGCCACCTGATCACTTTTCAGTCTGGTGAGCACATAAACCAGATTGGCTACCTCCCCACCAGGCAACAAGATAGATGGATGCTTAAAAATGCAAAGTCTTTCCTAAGTGAAGAGTATACAACCCAACATGGGTTACTAGTTAGTGAATTCAGAATTAGAGCTAGAAAGACTCAGAGAAATAAACCAATCTGGAAAAGAAGACGATGGAAGCTCAAAGACCCAGCAAACAGACAAAAATTTAGAGCTTTCTTAATGGAAGCTTCTGATGAAAGAGAAGAAGAGTTGGGGACTTATAGCTTAGAGGACAGTTGGAAGTTCCTGCGGGACAATCTACTGAGGGCTACGGATGAAATCTACAGTTGGTGCAGAGTCCCAGCTAGACCAAGGGTGACATGGTAGTGGAGCAAAGAGGTAGACAGTGCTATAAAAGCGTAAAGACAGGCCTGGAAAGACTGGAAAGACTGGAAAAATGGTGGAAGCAGAGAATTATATCAGGTAGCGAAAAGGGTTGCTAAGTATCAGGTATACATAGCAAAAGGTGTAGCTGAAGGTAAGATATTTGCAAATGTTCTACAGCATGAGGATCAGAGGTAATCAGGATTGCAAAGCAGTGTATCAGAGAGAGTAGAAATGTGGTAAGTGAGAAATGTGTGCGAATGGATAATGGTATGCTTGCACTTAGTGACTCAAAGAAGAACGATGCATGGAAGTGTCACTATGGAAAGTTACTAAATATGGAAAATGAATGGGAGAAGGAGAGTCTACCAAATATCAAACCAATTGAGGGACCAGCCATCGGAGTTGATAGCAGCATAATAGATCAGGCAAATAAGGACATGAAGACAAGGAAAGCCTCTGGGCCACCAGGTATCACTGCCGAGATGATTAAAATTTCCGGTAGTGTAGGCTATAGCTTATCACCTGTATAGTTATTCAGGTTATTCAGAAAGGTACCATCCCCAATGACTGGTGTAGTAGTATTACAGTTAGCTGTTACAAGAGTAAAGATGATACCTTAGAAACAACTACAGAGGCATTAAATTGCTAGACCAAGTAATGAAAGTTACTGAGAAATAGAATTAAACTAGATGAGATGCAGTTTGGTTTTGCACCTGGGAAGAGTACTACAGATGCCATCTTCCTAGTGAGACAGCTGCAGGAAAAGTACTTGGCCAAAAGTAAGCCATTGGACTTAGCCTTCATCGACCTGGAGAAAGCTTTCAACAGAGTTCCCCACTCTGTTATATGGTGGTCTCTAAGAAGATTAAGAGTAGAAAAGTGGCTTGTTAGAGCTGTACAAGCCATGTACAGTGGTGCTGTCAGTAAGGTGTGAGTTGGCCATGAGTACAGTGATGAATTTAACGTACAGGTAGGGGTTTACCAGGGCTCACTCTTATTCATTATAGTCCTCCAGGCCATAACAGAGGAATTCAAAACTGGGTGCCTGTGGGAACTGTTATATGCTGATGACCTTGCTCTTAATGTAGAATCTTTAACAGAACTGGAGAAGAAATTCCAGGTAAGAAAACAAAGCCTGGAATCAAAGGCCTTAAAGTTAACCTAACAAGGACCAAAGTTGTTGTTAGTAAGAAAGAAGATAACACTCTCTTTCTGTCAGGTAAATGACCTTGCTCAATATGTAGGAAAGAAGTTGGAAGAAATTCCATTCACTGCACCCAGCGTAAACTAAGAACACTTAAGAGGTGCAGTAGAATCACAGGTAGATTAACAGGTAAAGTCATCTTTCTATGTGACAGATGTGCAGGAACAATAAGCACTAAGGACACACAGGACTTAGACTCTCTCAAATGCCCAGGAGGCTCTCTTGAGGTTGTAGATAGTTTCTGTTACCTAGGTGACCAAATTAGCAATGGTGGAGGATGCTCTGAAGGTATTGTTTCTAGAATAAGAATTGTGTGAAGGAAGTTCAGAGAGCTATTACCTCTGTTGGCAACAAAAGGACTCTCTCTCTGAGTGAAAGGTAGACTATATGATGCTTGTGTGTGTAGTAACGCCTGCGCATGCGTAGTTTTACGCATGCGTAGAATCGCTCAATTCATTCTCTTTCACGCTGGCCAGCGATTGAGCATGGACGTGTGTTTAAAGCTGTCTCTACATTTTTCGGTCTTATACTCGACAGCTCGTTATTCTCACCTCTAAAGATGTATAACTAAAAGATATGTATGTTTACCAAGTAAATAAATGTTGTTTAAGTTGTTTAGTCTGGAGTTCAGCGTTTCCGTCTATTTCTTTAATTTTATAGTA
>NC_068983.1:94902574-94906824 GCF_001194135.2 Octopus bimaculoides
CTCAATTCATTCTCTTTCACGCTGGCCAGCGATTGAGCATGGACGTGTGTTTAAAGCTGTCTCTACATTTTTCGGTCTTATACTCGACAGCTCGTTATTCTCACCTCTAAAGATGTATAACTAAAAGATATGTATGTTTACCAAGTAAATAAATGTTGTTTAAGTTGTTTAGTCTGGAGTTCAGCGTTTCCGTCTATTTCTTTAATTTTATAGTAGAAAGTCAGGTATACAATCTAAAGATGTATAACCCACTTTCTACTAAATGTGTAAATGGCTATACTCCATGGTAGTGAGACATGGGCTCTGAATGCCGAAGACATGCCTAGAATAGAGAGAAATGAATGCAGTATGCTCCGTTGGATGTGCAACATCAGCATGCATATATACAACAAAGTGCAAATATATTGAGAGAAAATTTGGGCATAATAGGAATCAAATGTAGCATGCAAGAGAGAATATTACATTGGTTTGGATATGTGATGTGTATGAATGGAAACAACTGCATAAAGAAGTGCTGAACACTGAAAGTAGATGGTACCCGTGGAAGAAGGTGACCCAGGAAGACGTGGGACGAAGTGGTAAGGACCAATCTCAGGATGTTGGGCCTCATGGAGGAACCAACAATGGACCGAGATGTCTGGTAATATGAAGTTCTTGAGAAGACCTGCCCACATCAGCAAAACTGAGTTCTAGAAGTGCTGTGTGTCCCATCCACACTTAACAAGAAAATTTCTCACACACTCTACCACAGCAAACCAAACTACCAAGTCATCCTATAAGTTCTGTCCGATTTGACCTTTTTTAAAATTGAATGAAATCTAATAGTATTTTAGAATATCTATTGGAATTAAAAATTATTTTTATGCATTTCTGTACATTTAAACTAATTAAATATTATTTTACAGAATAATAGAATTAAAATTTCTTTGATTAAAACCCTTTCTAACATGGAAGTATCCAAAGAGCATTTGAGGCACATAGTGCTTTATGAGTATAAAAAAGGAAACTCTGCAGCCGAAGCGACTCAAAACATACACTCAGTTTATGAGAAAGAATGCTTGAATGAAAGAACTTGCAGAAGATAGTTTGCAAAATTCAGAAGTGGAGATTTCAGCCTTGAAGGTGAAGATCAAACAGGACGTCCAATTGAGTTTCATGATAAGCTCCTTGAGGCATTACTTGAAGAAAATCCTGCATTATCAGTTGAAGAATTGGCAATAAAGCTTAGTTCAAACCATACAACTGTTTGTCGTCGTCTTCAACAACTTGGAAAATGGGTGCCTCACGAATTGTCCGAAAGCAACCGCAAATCCCAAGTTGACATCTGCTCTTCTCTCCATTCTTGTGAACTCATTTCACCCTTTTTGGATAGACTTGTGACTGGTAACGAAAAATGGATCTTCTATCAAAATGTTAAAAATGTTGTAAACAGTGGCTTGGTAAAAGGGAAAAAGCTCAACCACAACTGAGAAGGGAACTTCATGGGAAAAAGGTTCTTCTCTCTATCTGGTGGGATTGCAAAGGATTTTTGAATTGTTACCACCTTATGCAACAATCAATGCTTAAGTCTACTCTCAGCAATTAAAGCGTTTGAACCAAGCTTTGAAGAAAAAAAGACCCGCTTTAGTGAATCGAAAAGGAGTGATTTTGCATCAGGACAATGCACAACACCACAATGCAAAGATCACATCACAGAAGATTGAAGAGCCTGGTTGGGGAAAAATTCCTCATCCACCTTCCACCTTATTCTCCCGACCTTGCTCCTTCAGACTAATTTGTTTTGTAGTTTACAGAATCATTTAGAGGACATAACTTTTGCAAGCCAGGAGGATATCGAAACTGACATTTCAGAGTTCTTTGCTTTGAAACCAAAAGAGTTTTACATTGATGGGATTAAAAAGCTTGTAAATAGATGGAAGGAAGTCATAGATAATCAGGGAAAGTATATTGATGATAAATTTTAATTAAATATAATATTTGATCATTTGTTTTCTTTATTCAAAATTCTGACAAAAGTTATGGGATGACCAGATACATCTTTTCTCTTCCTCACATTTCCACTTCATGTACAAGGCTTACCTTCCACTCCCCAATCCTGTCCTCTTGGCCCTGTACCACTATACCATTACTCTCCGCTAGCTTCTGACCTGTGTGTTCCACCCATGCCCTGTCTCCCTGTATCATTGCTATCTGCTAGCCCTCAACCTGTGTGTTCCATCCACATGTAACAAGAAAACCTTTCACACACCCTACCCCAACAAACCAATCTACATCTCTTCTCTTCCTCACATTTCCTCCTTCATACACTATGCCTAGCTCTCACTCCCAAATCCTATCCTTATGGCCCTGTTCCTCTGCATCATTGCTATCTGGTAGCCCCCTGACTCTATATATATACCCAGGTTCTTTCCACTCACTCACCCCCTCTGCACTCTATAATCACACTTCCTTTGCAATATCCTGCCACTTATATTATGGATTTCGAACCTGAAGGGTATGCCCTGGAGCTTGCCACCATCTAAATCCTTCTCTTCCTTTACTCAACCATCCCATTTATATTCTGATCCCCGTCCCTTGTGAGTATGCCCTGCACTTTGCCACCATCTCTATCCTGCTGTCTCCCACTCTCTCTTTCCTTCTCCTGCACCTCCGTCAGGTTGGGTAACCATGTATTCCCTATGTGGCAGCGCACCTGTTTCTGTCTTCAATCCTGATCTCTCTCTCTCTCTCTCTCACCAAGTAACCATGTACCTCTTCTACAGCATGACACCTGTTTCTGTCTCACTATAATCTTTCATTATCTGACACAAGCTCACTTCCTCCAATGCCTCCTCTCCTCTCAAAGGATCTTTCTCTTGCAAATTACTTGGTAACCCTTCCAGTGCTTATGCCATGTAAAAAGCATCCATTCTACACTATAAAGTGGTTGGCATTTGGAAGGGCATCCAGTTTCAAATACCTTGCCTGTGCCACATTAAAAGCACTCAGTCCACTCTACTGGGATGTTGGCATTAGGAAGGGCATCCAGCTGTAAAAATCCAGCCAAAACAGGCAGAAATCTGGTGTGGGCCAGCTCCTGCCAAACTGTCCAATCAATGCCGACTTGGAGAGCAGACCTTTAATGATGATATATATTTATATCATTATCATCAACATTTAACATCCATTATACATATATATATATATTGTATATATGTATAATGAGAGATAAGGCTGAAAATAGTTGGAGTAAAATTACAATGAAAGCCACACCGAAAAGAAGAAAAATATATTTATACCCAAATAAAGCTCCATAAACATTTTCTTAACAGGTTTTTATCTGGTACAACTAATTAAGATAATTTTCCCAGCATTTAGACAAACACTGTTTCTTCTTTTAAACAATTTGTAGTTACTAACTTGTCCAGTTATATCATTTGTTTGTGAGAACAAACTCTTCTTTATAGTTGATAGATCTATTCTCATAAGGATATTGCTTCCCAGGAGCTAGCGGTTTGCACTCTAGGGATTGTTTCTTAATGATTTCATTCAAATTTTATTGTGTTTATTTTCTTATAATTTTACTACTTTGAATCTTAAAAGCTTTCATTAAGGATTCAGCATACTCTCACAAATAAGCATTAAAATGATTCTTTACATAGATACTAAGTTACAAATTTAAATGGATGTCAGAAAATTATTAATTGTGACGTACATGCTTTTCTTCAGTACCAACCCTAGATAAACTGGAACCAACAGGAAATACATTTAGTTAAAAAATTCATCACCACTACTACCACCACCACCACCACCACCACCACCACCTACTACTACTACTACTACTACTACTACTACTACTACTACTACTACTACTACTTCAATGATTCTGACGAAACTGGCATCCCTTCTTTAGGTCGTTCAATTTTTCTCAACTAATCAATGAGTCTATTGACTAAAACAATTAATAACAAGCCTATCATGACTATGGAAAACAGCTGTAAGTCAAATTTACTACAATGACGTATTATGTAATGACCATTATTTATGCCTTGTCTTATATATATATATATATGTATGTGTGATTGTTATGGCCAGTCAACCTTCTATAAATATATTACTGGTCTAATGTTTTAGAGTGTGCTTCTTTTTCAGATATACAAACTACTGATGATATATGTATGTATGTATGTATGTATGTGTATGTATGTATGTGCGTATGTATATATGTATGTATATATATATGTATGTATATATCTATATATATATATATA
>NC_068983.1:94907025-94909114 GCF_001194135.2 Octopus bimaculoides
AGGGCAGCGGACTCGTGGCCATAGGATTGTGGTTTCGACTCCCAGACCAGGCGTTGTGAGTGTTCATTAGTGAAAACACCTAAAGCTCCATGAAGCTCCAGCTGGTGGTGGTGGTGGGGGTAACCCAGCTGTACTCTTTCACCACAACTTTCTCTCTTTCTTCCTGTTTCTGTTGTACCTGTATTTCAAAAGGACCAGCCTTGTCACACTCTGTGTCATGCTGAATCGCCTTGAGAACTACGTTAAGGGTACACATGTCTGTGGAGTGCTCAGCCACTTGCACATTAATTTCATGAGCAGGCTGTTCCATTGATTGGATCAACTGGGACCCTTTCATCGTAACTGACAGAGTGGCGTAGTATATATGTATGTATATATATATATATGTGTGTGTGTGTGTGTGTGTGTATGTATATATATATATATATATATATATATATATATATATATATATATATATATATATATATATATATATATATATATATGCATGTATGTATGTATATATATGTATATGTATATACAGGTCGCCATCAACTTATGACCTATCCGACTTATGACTGATTGACTTAACGATAATTGGTGCGCCAGCTCCCGGCACCAATAATATATCGTCCAGTTGAAATCTAATGAGTTTAATTTCTTAGAAATTTACCTGTCTACGAATGATGTCAGCTAACAAACACTTACCGTAGGTTTGGTTTTCTATCATCACTGTGGTTATCCCAAGTGTTGGATGAATATCCTGTCACAGAGATATTGAAGAAACCTTGTATTTGTTTATTAGACGACTGCTTGAGACTCCAATCAAATAATGCTGTTGTATTATAATACAATGCTGTGTATGACTTTTATCTGAGAATGTAAAAATATAAAACAAAGCTATGTAGGCCTATAGGCCGACTTACGATCAAATTGACTTATGACCAGTCAGTTGGAACCAATTGTGGTCGTAAGTCAACAATGACTTGTATATGTATGTATGTGTATATATATATGTGGTTGGCGTTAGGAAGGGCATCCAGCTGTAGAAACTCTGCCAAATTAGATTGGAGCCTGGTGTTGCCATCCGGTTTCACCAGTCCTCAGTCAAATCGTCCAACCCATGCTAGCATGGAAAGCGGACGTTAAACGATGATGATGATGATGATATATATATATGTATGTATGATGATGATGATGTATGTATATCTATAAGACATTAAAATTCAGATTGAATCTTGCTTGCAATGTTACTCATCCAAACTGGTGCATAATAGAAAGATACTATGAATTAAGTTTTCCCTGAAATGTAAATACGAACGCGATGAAACAAATTTTGCATAAATTGGATAAGTGGTTGTGAAGATATTAAGGGTTTTCAGGGTATAAATACCCAAAACAGTGTATAATGGGAAAAGTCTCTGAAATTAACTTAATCCTGAAAAGGAAGTAACTCTTATCTTTCGATTAGACAGTGACTTGACAACGATAAATGTACGATTTGTTTTTTTACAGTAAATGTTTCTATTTTTACTTTTATTAAACACAATATTTCAATCATTTAGAAACATTTTAAGCGACTGTGATTTCTTTAAACAGGCAATATTTTAATGTTTTCTTTTTTAATTATTTTCAAGTGAATACTATTACAATATATTTTTTTGACATATTTAAAAAATATTTTAAAGTGGAAATGACTTTAAAAGTACAGTAAATATTTTGTAAAAGACTTGTTCGTAACCTCGGTGTGAAATGATTTTTTCCATAGTTTTTTTTAAAATTTTGATGGCATTCAACATATCTCACTTCCAAAGATTTGGGTGCTATTTCTAGCATGACCAGCTACCACTTAACAGCTATTTGCAATAAAGGACCCAAAATACCTGTTGTAGGGCGTGCAATAAATAGCAGCCAAATCTTTCCTTTTCTGGGGAAAGGAGCCACTTATGCTTGATTTCCATGTCACATTCGTTGAAACCATGCAAAATAACCTGGAAAAGAAAAAAATACCCATGAAACAAAATTCTGTTGCTGGGAAACTCAGACTTTCCCAGTACCCCAATGGGTCATGGGTAGTCTAGTATATATATATATATATATATATATA
>NC_068983.1:94909214-94929214 GCF_001194135.2 Octopus bimaculoides
TATATATATATATATATATATATACACATTGTGGTGGTGTATATATGTACATACGTATGTGTGTATGTATATATACACAAACATACATTACGTGAGTGAAGTTTTCAATCAAGATGTTGTATCTTATTCTTCAAATGCTTCACTTCTGTGTATGTAGATATATTTACTAGATTGCTGACAATTATTGATGGTTTTTCCCCATTGTGTTGATGTGCCATTTTCTGTTATTAATAAAACTCGGCATTTTTGCCAACACATGTATGTTAGTAATAGTAATAATGATAATGATTTTTAATAATACATATATATTAGTAAAATGTTTATTTCTTATCATTTCCAGGTAAAAAGAAAATTCTCATATGGATGACAATATTAATCATAGCCATTTTTGTGTACACTAGTCTCGTGCTACGAATCAATCAGGAAACCTTCATGGATATATTTTCAAGCAGATGGTTTACAGTCACATACCAACAGCCACATAATTTCTCATATATTCATTTGACAAATAATTGTTCTGACTCTGTTCAGATCCTTGTTGCTGTGTGTTCAGCCCCAATTAATTTACTGCATCGAAATACCATACGAGAGACTTGGGGCCAATATGCTAGGAACAATTCAAACTTTAAGATGGTTTTTTTTGAAGGTGTTAAACATAGTCCTAATGTTCAAGATGACATTAATGAAGAAAGTGTAAAATATGGTGATATTGTACAAGAGAACTATATTGATCATTATGAAAACTTGTCTTTAAAGTCAGTTGCTTATCTGCGTTGGGTGAGTTCTTCATGTAGAAAAGTAAAATTTGTGTTGAAAACAGATGATGATATGTATATAAATCTTCCACTG
This sequence comes from Octopus bimaculoides, assembly GCF_001194135.2. Lineage (NCBI taxonomy): Eukaryota > Metazoa > Mollusca > Cephalopoda > Octopoda > Octopodidae > Octopus > Octopus bimaculoides. Next base: position 94,910,064 of record NC_068983.1, read on the forward strand.
TTAGAGAAAACACTTATGAACATGAAACGTTCTCGGTTTATCATGGGTTTAGTTTTTAAACATGTTGCACCAATCAGAGATAGCTCATCAAAATGGTACACACCCAAATCAAAATATCCAAAGAATGAGTTTCCTGAGTATGTCTCCGGGACTGCTTATCTAATTTCAGGTGACATAGTACCAGAATTGTATGCAGAATCATTTAATGAAAAGCTTTTCTGGCTTGAAGATGTTTATATAACAGGAATGCTTGCGAACCGAGTGAATGCAACAAGAATAAACAGTGGCAAATTTACAATTTATAACAAACAACACACTGGCTGTGCCTACAAAAACATGATAAGTGGACATCATGTGACACCGAGAAATATGAAAATTATTTATCAACAATTACAAAATGTAACTCTTGTTTGCCATTAATTTTCTCTTTTAAAAATAGCAGTTGAAGCCTGCAGAAATGAACTTAGTGCCCAGCTTTCTTGAATATCATTGCATTATATTCTGAGTTAACTTTATATTCTGGATGATTTCTTTCTTTCTTCTGAGCATATGGTTGATAAAATAAGTAACAGTAATATACTGAGGATCAATTTCCAGAAGTTTGCTTTGAAGCCACATTGTTTTGGATTTAATCTAACAGTGGAGTAATTTGGGCAACTATTTTCGCTCATTTTCTCTGAAATAAGCTGCATTCAAAATGCCACAGTCAAACACTTCTTACATGAGAAATCTCACTAAAAAGTGAGCTGGCAGGAAGCAGGACTGTTTCTCAGAAAATATAGAAAAAGATGGATAATATTTCAAAGGCTCAAATTAATTAATTTTCAAAATAATGTCCTTTGATTACTCACATTTCTTTCTCTTAATTTTAGAATAATTATAAAAAATACAGCTACATGCAATTTTTTGAAATGATTCAAATGTGAATCCTAAATAGCATGTAACAAAATTAATGATGCTGAAACTGGCAACTCACCTGGTGATTTTAGACTTTTCCACCGCTGCCACTGCCACTGCTGCCGCTGTCGCCAACGACAAAGAGCTGCTAGGCTCCATGTATGTTTTGGCATGGTTTCTACTGCTGGATGTCCTATGTCCAAAACATTTTGATACACTCACTTGCTTTTTAATTGACTATGTATTAATTGGAAAGAGTAATATCACTTTTTTTAACATTCTGTGAAGATGTTGAAAGGGTATAGCTTTGAATTTCAAAAACTTTTCATGGGCTACATAGAACCTACATTTCAAGCTGCATGCAGCCCATGGGTCATAGTTTAACCACTCTGGTATAGGAGTCTGTTTCTGGCTCTTAAGCAACTGAGTAGAGGCTCATTCAGGAACTAGTAGTACTTGATGGTTGTGATAACATTTAGATGCATTATATAGAATGTACAAAGAACAAAGTTGAAGCAGGGGGAATAAACAAATCATCCAAATAATTGACTAACCTTCACAACTTCTACCACATCTTCCTATCTCTGATACTGTTACTACAACCTTTACACACAACAACCATTGTCACTTCTGTCTATTCTATTCTGCTACAACCTACTCTCATTACAACACTACTGTTACTTCAACCCTCACACACTACAACTAACAATCTCTCAATTATTTTATACAAAATTATAGCAGATTTTCTTCATTTTATTTGTGCTTCTTTACAATAGTAATGACAAGTTAGTTCAACATTTCTGAACTGTATAATGAAGAATATCTTAAATTACTTTTCAAATTATCCTTTAAATGCGATATTGGCAACAGCCAAACTCAACCAACTCCAAAGAAAACATTGTTAAAAAATATGCATTGTTCAAAAAATCTGAATGAAGAGGTAAGGGAAATCTTATTGATAGCGATAACATCTGAAGTGAAACCACAGTTTCTATATGTTGTTTTGGAACTGACAGTAGGAGCCTTGCTTGTATTCCCATTCATGGCTGACAATCTTGAATGCAATATCCTGCACAAGAAGAAATCACACAATTATTACAATGTTCAAATAAACATTCTTTTTTTTTGTGTTTTATTATTTAGGGCTGTGAGAACAGAAACTAATTTATTGTTATTTTGGATAACACAACCTTATAGTTTAAATTTGTAGGAACAAGTATCTAAAATATATCAGATTAATTCCTTTCTTACTGTATTCATTAATAGCATATTAGTTGTCATGGAAAACACAGCCATAGCATAATAATCAAAGAAGCAGGAGGCAACACGAGCTTCAGAAAACCAGCTATCTAACTAGTCACTGACCACTTAGATAAGTCTAAAACTCTGGCCAATTTTGATTTGAGAGGGAGAGAATATTCCTGGCTGGAATGCAATCTCTATCAACAGATCATCAGAATTTAGTCCAAAAGAAAATGCAGCAGCTGCATCTGTAGTAAGTGGCCTTTATGGCTTGGATACCATCTTGTGGAGTAACAGCACTATCAATACATTTGTACCAACTGGCACTCTGTCAGTTACAATGATGAGGGTTCTAGTGATCAACAGAACAGCCTGCTTGTGAAATTAACGTGCAAGTGACTGAGTACTCCAAAAAACACATGTACCCTTAACATAGTTTTCAGGGAGAATCAGCATGACACAGAGTGTGATAAGGCTGGCCCTTTGAAATACAGGTACTACTCCTTTTTGCCAGCTGAGTGGACTGGAGCAGCATGAAATAAAGTGTCTTGTTCAAGGACACAACACATCGCCGGGGATTGAACTCACAACCATACAATCATGAGCTGAATACTCTAACCACTGAGTCACATGCCTTCACATTGTACAAACTAAACAGTTTATAATACAAGTATATGGAGAATGACAAAAGACAGAAAAACTGTATTGTTTCCATCACAAACACTTATTTGCAAAGAGTTACACTCTGTCTTCAGTATTCAGTGTCTTGGTGAATGTTTGAAAAGAACAGATCCTTGATCTTTTGGATGTCTTGTTGGTGTTTTTCCAGAATGGAATGTTGAGACCCTGCAAACATTGCCTCGATGGATTACTGCAAACATCATGTATCCTTCTTTCAGTGACAATGACCTTTCATAGATAAACGTTGTTTTACTTAAAAAAAAGTATAAATAGGAGCCCAACTTGTGAACATCTATATGCAACCAGCTACATCCTCTTCTCAGTATTTAACAAGCAGTCCTCTCAGAAGGAATTGCCATACAGTTGAAAGTGCAATTAACTTTATGAAGGAGGAGAAAATAGCTGAACTCTTAAGGGTAGTTGTTTAGATGTTGTAAGAATATAAGAAAATGGGATATACATTAATTACTAACATTGTTAGTATGTATAACACTAGCTAGGCTTAGTATTATCATCAATAACTGGTGTAACAATATCACTATTAACTGCTATGAAGGCAAAGATGATCTAGAAAGAGGTAGCTGTAGAGGCATCAAGGTGATGGAGCAAGTTATGTAAGAGTTATAGCACAATTGATGAGGAAACAAACTAGCTTAGATATGATGATATTTGTGTTTGTGCTGAAGACTGGCTATTCATGAGAAATACTGTGTATCATTGACCTAGTCCTTAAGCTGAATCTTTTGAAGTTTTAAAGAAATTTTAAACAAGGAAGCATAACCTTAAATCAAGAGATTGCAAAATAAACTTAGCAAAGACCATACTTAATGCCTATTGTAGGTGCACAGGATGTGTAGTGTGATCACGGGTAGGCTGAGAGATGTGCAGGAATAGTTAGTAGCTAGAGCACCTGTGAAATAATTTTTTTCAAATGCTTAGAAGATTCCCTAGAAGCGGTTGGTAGCTTCTGTTAAACGACCAAACTATTAGTGGAGATGGATGTTCGAAATATCCAGAGCAATAAGATAGTGGAAAAAGTGGAGGGTACTATTATCTCTGTTAGTAACAAAGAAATTCTTTCTGAGAGAATCACAGATTGTATAATACTTGTGTGCAAAGTGTGATGTTGCATGGTGGCAAAACATGGACACTAATGTGAAAACATGAAGTGGGTATGCTCCAGATGTGTAATGAACTAGGAAAATGGCTGACTGTAAGAAAAATCAGATGTAGAATGCATGACAGAAAACTATTGGGTTAAAAACTATTGGGTTAAAAAGGGCCAAGATGACAAACAAGAAAGTAACGTATGCATTGATGCATTACATAACTTGCACAATCTCTTCTCCCAATTTGCAATGAGGCCTTCTGATCCCTACCCACCTCTCCCTAACCAAATTAGCAAAAGTGATATTGTTGCCCTCTACAAAGCCTTTGATTAAATACATGGAAAGTTGACTCTTGAGAGATATGAACTCAGAATAGCGAGGAAAAAAACTAAGGTATCCAATTTAACAATATTGTTTCAGCCAGTTCCACTGTTCAATATTCTCATATGATACTACACCCTTACATTACTATAATTATATAGACCTTTGTAGGCACTGCCAAACTGGGGAGACAGATGCAGTTGATGTTCAGTTTGACCATTTCTAGGGAAAACATAGGTGATAGGGAAATGGAGAAATACTTAGGAATAATAGACAGTGTGTGTTGCCTTTTGAGAAGGTATGCAGCTTTTTATTACTGCAGTTTAGCTGGACAAGAGGTACCTGTCCTGGCATTGAGAAAGACACCTTCTAAATTAAATTGTTTTATATGTAATTATTCAATTTTACATAAATGATCTATTCCGTCCATGGTTGCATGGGTTCAACAGTTATCAAATGGTGAAAAAAACATTTAATTCATCTTTTTAAATTTTACAAACCGACCTTATACTCTTCAGGAAAAAATGTATATATGCATACACAATTATTACTAGCATGAAAATAGAAAAGTTTAGTCAAATGCCCCATACCTCAGATATGGTTTCACATTTTGGCACAAGGTAAGTAATTTCGGGGGAGGGGTAAGTTAATTACAATAGACCCAGTGCTTGACTGGTACTTATTTTATTGAATCCCAAAAGAATGAAAAGCAAAGTCAACTTTGGCAGAATTTGAACTCAGAACATAAAGATGGATAAAATGGTGCTAAGCATTTTGCTTGGCATGCTAACAGTTCTGCCAGCTGAACACCTTATAAGTCACAAATTATTTAAAAAAGTAAGTCTTCAATCAAATTTGTGGTAGAAATTTAAATTCTGTTTTTCTAAATACAGACGTCTGAGTAGTTGTTGTGTACTGAACAACTAGCCAAGAGGTTAGTGTTTATTTTTCACCACTTTCACTCCCTGTATCCATGGTCAAGATCAGTGGTTCTCCAAACTTTTTGGACTCCTTCCCCCATGGCTCCCAGTTCACATTCCTAGCACCCCTCCCCAATACAAACATATGCTTCTTTCTACTGCAAATTCAAAACATCTGTGTTCAACAAATAAAGCTTAATCTAGTAAACCAATTTACTTTGCTGATTTTACAATGTGAAAGAGTAAATTTACACACACACACACATATATATCTTTTTATCTTTTACTTGTTTCTGTCATTAGACTGCAGCCATGCTGGGGCTCTGACTTGGAGAATTTTTAGTCAACTGAATTGACCACAATACTTTTTTTCTTTTAAGGCTGGTACTTAATTTATCAGTCTCTTTGCCAAACCACTAAGTTACAGGGATGTGCACACACCAATTTCGTTGTGAAACACAGACACAAAAACATACATGTAGATATTTGCTTATTTACATTTCAGAGCCTATTATTATTGTTCATGTTGTTGTCATTATTATTATTGTGATTGTGGCTAATAAGTAGCTTATCATCATATTACATTTAAATATTTATTTCTTAAAATTAACATTTAAATGAGGGTGAGTCAAAAAGTAATTCAATTTTTATCATAATTGGTGCATTTTTCAATGAAATTATTTGATATTTGGTATAGATGTAAAGGCACATATACTCTTGATCTTCAGTAGTTTAACTTTTTTTCCAGATTTATGAATGAGCTGATACCAAAATGCTTGAAGTACATCAGAAACAAAGAGCAATAATTGAGTTCCTTGTTACTGAAAGAGAAACTCCTGTGAACATTCACAAAAGACTGAAAAATGTTTACAAAAATAAAACTTTAACCCACAGCAACTTATGGGAAATAGGCTCATTGTCTCACTGAGAATTCAACAGACCAAAAGGTATTGGTAAATTCAAGCTTAGCAGACATGCCTTGTAGTGATTGCTCATCAATTTCTGTCAACCCTGCCAACAAGAAAAAAAACAGACCCTTTAGTTAGAGCTGATTGGTGGATAAACATTGATGAGCTGGCATCAGAGCTTTGAGTTAGCCATGGTAGTGCTCACATTATCAAAGCACTTGCACTTTTGGAAGTGTGTGCCTGTTGGGTAACAAAACAACTGACGGATGAGCACAGGACTGGAAAGGTTAACTGTTGTACTGAACTCCTTAAACTCAGCGAAAGAGACAAAACCTTTCTTCGAAGGCTCTCAACTGATCATGAAAATTGGATTCATCATTATGAAGCAGAATCAAAAAGACAATCAATGAAGTAGTGTCACCCAATGTATCCAAAGGCATGAAAAAGTCAGCTGTAAAAATCATGGTGACTATCTTTTAGGATGCTCAAAATGTTATTCTTGTTGATTTCTTGCAAAGAGAAGAAACAGTCAATTCTGAAACATACATTGTGACCCTTAAAAGACTGAGTAAGACCAAATTTGGAAATGAATGAAGTTCTTCAACAGAATGCCCGGCCTCACTCAAGCTTGAGAACAAGGGAGGCATTCACTTTTTTCAGGTGAACAACTCTATCCCATCTTTCTTTCTTACGTGACTTAGCACCCTCAGACTTTCATCTCTTTGGTCCAATGTAAAAGGAATGAGAAGCAAACATTATGGTGGTGATGAAGAATTGAAAACTACTACAAGGAATTGGCTACATCAGCAGACAGCAAAGTTTTACAAAGCTGGGATACACACCCCCATTTGTAGGTGGAACACTGCCATTGAAAGAGGTGGGTGGTGACTATGTTGAGAAATAGGGAAGTATATCTATATGTGACGTATATCTATATGTGATGTATATCTATATTTTGATGTACAATATGTTCAAATATTCTCCTTATGCATCTATGAGGGGGCACTGAAAAGTTCTTGGTTTTAAGGGTATCGCGAAAAGCCTGGTTGAAGGTCCAATCTTCTGAGTTATTTTACAGGGCCTAGAAAATCTGAAGGACAGGTGCAATAAGTGTGTGAATCTGAGTGGAATGAAACCATAATTAACTGATCCTCCACGCAAAGCCAGGAACTTTTCTACACCCCATCGTATTGTCCCCTTACTTACATAAAGACTGTAAAGTGCATCTACTGTCTCCAATATTCACATGAAATCTTCCACTACTCCCAGGGAGTAGTAGTGTTTATTTTGAATGCTGAGGTATTTGTTCTTGAAGACTGTGCACTACTCTTTGCTTTTGACTGGTAATTACATTTCTGGTTTTGCACTCCATTTGATAACATTTTTAACATAGTGGCTTGGTAAAAATGAATAATATTAGTAATGTGTTGAGAAGGCTTCCAGTGCATAACTTAGCTAGTGTATGTTCTGTAATAAACAGTCCTACCTTACAAGAGATAGAGTAACTAACCATGTGAGGTGCAGAGTGGAGAAATGGAAAGGTGTCAACAAAAACAAATATAATTTTAGACACATTTAAAATCAAAATTGATATTATTATGTGTAATTGGTGTGGGTTTAACATGAAAAATAAGTGATTGACCTTAAAGTAGAAAATTCATAATTTTATTATAAATATTCTTCAGAAAATACATTGCACATTTATAAAAACATATTTGTCAGATTTATCTGTTGATGTGGGAGTTTTTGTGAAGACTTGTGAAAAAACTCTCAGAATTCAAAATTTAAACTGGGACAACTGGAAAATGACACTTATGGTGAACCTTATTTTGGATAAGAGAATATTTTAGACAAAAACAAAAAAACCAAGAAAAGCATGAAATGACTGACAAAAACTGGACACTCAGAAAAATATTTGGGTAATATTGTCATTTCTAACATATTTATAATCTATGCTCTACTTTTTTTTACCTACAACTTTTCCAGTTTTCATAGATGAAAACTAAGGTATTGAACCTGTGATGAGTTCAAACCAGCTGCAAGTATTCCATTGTTTCTAGACAAGACACTCTTCATGTCATGTTTCATCTAGCAGTCTGGAGTTAGTACCAAAATATCTGGAAACATTCTTAGACTTCATTGTCAACTTGAAGAAGCTGATGGATTCCAGTATCTTTTTTCCCAGATATTCATGTTGATACTTCAATAGGATTTTATTTTTATCTCAATAATATATAATCTATTTCTTACCGAAGCACATCTTCATCTAAATTTACCAAACCTTACTTTGTCACCTAGCTTTTCTTCAATTTTCTTGTCCTACAATTTCATAGGGCTTAGCGTTTTTTTTATTTTTGCTAGAATAAAAACAATAAAGTACAAGAACAAATTTTCTACTTTGACACTGAATCTTAAAAATACAAAATATGTTTCACAACAAAATATTACTTTAGATTTAAAGACTCTGAAAACAAAAACAAAGATTTACTATGGGTCATCATCATCATCATCATCGTTTAACGTCCGCTTTCCATGCTAGCATGGGTTGGACGATTTGACTGAGGACTGGTGAAACCGGATGGCAACACCAAGCTCCAATCTAATTTGGCAGAGTTTCTACAGCTGGATGCCCTTCCTAACACCAACCACTCAGAGAGTGTAGTCCAATACACGAATTCTTTTGGTGAGAACTTGTTTTGGAAAAAGGGCATCTTTTACCAGATCATTGAGTTCATACAATGCCAAATTTGTTTGTAATTTAACAGCTTCATCTTGTTCTTTGGATTTAATAGATTTCAATAATTTATATAAATCCTTTAAAATGTCTTCTAGAAGAACGAAAGTATCTTTTCCAAGTCCTTGTAACAACTGTGTAATCAAAAGAACTGCAGCAGCTCGCACCTCAGCACTGCTGTCATGTTTTGCCAAGCTGCTACAGCAAGAGAATATCTCATAAATAACATTGCCTAATGAGAAGCGGAGAAGTTTACAAACCTCACCAAGATTAGATAGGCAGCTGGCACGCACCAAGAAATCACTGTCTTTTGTACCTTGTAAAAATGCATTGAGTAAAATGTTTTTAAATTTCACCACAGTTTCACCAAGTCCTTGTGTCACCTTTACAAGACATTCTCCAAGTTTGATTTTCAACTCAGATGAAACAGCTTCAACATTGTGGATTTCTGATTCAGGATCCTGGAATAATTTAATTATCCTTGGTACCACTTTATTAGGAAAATGATCAGCCATAACAGATAGGCCTTTCACAGCAGAAAGATAGATGTAGGAATCTGGGTGGATTAGCTTTTCTTCAAAGATATGTAAAATAAGATCTTGCTTTTTGAGAGTCTCTTCATCTTTGTTTTGAATTAGTTGTGTCAATGCAATTAGTCCATGACCCTGAACAGGCACTAATGAATCATACGCATCTTTTAATGCTGACTGTAACTCAGACAAACGAGAATCCTTCTCCTTGGGGAAATTGTACCTCATCTTGAAAGTGTTGGCTGTTGCAAATTTTGGTTGTAATGTATTGTTTTCAGGTGCACTATTTTTCAGGTTTGATCTGTTACTATCTTTGGTAGATATTTCATTAATGTTGGATACTATAGTATTGGAATCTGGCTGACACAAATGTTTCTCTTTATTTTCTCTCTCTAGACTCTGATCTACTGACTTGTCAGCGGATAACAAAGTAACTTTGTTCCCCAAAGCAGTTTTGTTCCCACATGGTTCCTGTGAAGAATTTTCAATAACCTCTATAAGTTTTTGATCTTTTTTAGAATCTGTAGTTTTTGTAGATTGTTCATTTTCTAATATAACAGCTGAGTCCATATCAGGCCAAACTGCTCCGTATGTGGCAACAGCAATACGCAAGCTAGATGCCATTGTTTTAATGCTATGGTTATCTGTACTCGTAATCACATTCTGAAGAAGGGGAATAAATGTTCTCATACTATTTTGTTCCTCATTAGACATTTCCATGGCACTTGCCACAATAGCTGTCAGCAGGCCTAGGGATATAGTTAAAATTTCATTTGTGAAAATGCTTTCAAAGTCAAACTCATTCTCATTAGCTTTACAGCAACATCTAGTTAGAGCAGCTTTGATGAATTCTAGTATATATTTAGTATTACTATTACTACTAAAGTTCTGTTTCTCATAAATTGCTGCTATGAAGGTGAGAATTTTCAATTGATAAAATATTTCATCAGAATTACATGAAAAGCTCCGAGGATTTATATCTAAACTATTTTTATCTAAATTCTCTGGAAATTTGCTACATGAACTCACTTTTGAAGTTAATGTTTGAGTAAGGCTCTGAAGCATGTCTACAAATAAATTTTCTGATAATTTATTGGGTTTTATTTTATCAAGCAAATCCATTAGGTTATCAATCATATCTGAATCTTCTGAAAAGAAATCATACTGTCCCTTTTTCTTATCATCAAAAACAACACTAACAGCACCATTACTCTCTACTATAAAATCTAAAGAAGCATGCATTAAAGGAATTTTGAATTGAGGGACTTTGTTTGTGGTGCTGAAAATAAAAGATTTCAAACACATAACTGCATTTTTCTCATCAAGAAATTTTAAATAAGTCAATAAAAGTTCTTCTGACAATTTTTTAACATTGATAGGTGCATCCTTCCAACAAAATAAACAAAAAATAACATGGATAAATTGTTTCAAATTGGTTAGCAAATAAGAGTGTGGTTCACAACCAAGAACAAAGATTTTGTGACAGTTTTGCAGACATTTGCTAAATTCACTTTCACTAATTAAAGATGCACCTTGTAAAGTTGTATCTTTATGTAAATACCCAGTGCAAGTATAAAAAGGACCAAAAATATACCGTAAACAGTATTCTTCAAAGATATCTGGCTGTTGCTTACAAACAATATTCATAGTACAACAAGCAATACGCAAGTATTGTTGTGACATCTCCATATCATTGCATTTAAGTAATGCATTTACTTGAGGCAGTATTAAATTATAATAATTATCAACTTTTTCATTCAAAGGAATGTTAGCAATCACTTTTGAAATACCATCACGTATTTTATTTTCATCAATTGGGTTTTTGGAATCTGAGATTGATGCATCAAGCATACCTTGAACAATATACAGCACTCCATTAGGTTTAAGAAGAATTTTTGTTAAATTCAAACTGCAAGCATTTTTTAGCCACTGAGGAGTCGGTGAAAAATTAGGAGGGGAAAATTTTATATCGGAATTTTCCTCATTCAGTTTTTTAAGAAGTTTTGGTGCTGGGACACCCTGCAAAAATACAAGTTCTCTTACCAAAGATGGTTGATAAGACCCATTGACCAGTTTTTCAAGAAACTTTTGACAAAATGTGATGTCTTCGACAGTAACATGAACATGGCTTGTAACATTTTCCCGATTCGTCTCCATTGGATTACATGATCTAGAAGAACTTGGGTTGTTTGTAATTTCGGCTGTCGTTTTCGAAGGAAAAACATCACAGCAATTTATATTTCCAGACATCAAACTTTCAATTAAATAGTTAGAAGATAATTTTCTCAAATCGATATTGTTTTCCGTTTCAGTCGGAGAGGGCTTTTGTGGAGGATATTTTTTAACTCCATAGCACAACTGGAATATCACAGCAAGACAATCTCCTAAATGACGTGACAAAAGTAGACTACCCAGCGACGTTCGGTTGAGACAAACTGAAAACAGGCGAGCAACTTGTAATAATCTAAACTGTCTTTCTAGTATTGATTTAGCCTCCGGCTTACAAGATAACAACAACGAACCATAATCGGATCTTTGCTGTAGCGGAATGCCAACACCTTTAGCAAAATAAGGATAAACTCCGAGATAAATGATGAACTGCATAGTACTGCTGAACACTTTCTGTTGCATGATGCTCAGTATATCAGAAGGAGCAGCATCTTTGCTATTTAACTTTTCTACTCTATCATTTCGAGAGAGATCCTGAAGAATTATTAATAAAGCTTCGTTGAGAATAAGGCAGGTAGATGCAAATTTCCATTTTAGACTAGATTCAGAAGAGAAATAATGCGCTTGTCTCCTGGTATAGAATGAATTCAAACTTTGGAATTTGCCATCTTTACAGAGTTTGTCGCAAAAATCTTCAAAACTATTTTGAAGTAGGAAATCCAGCTCATCAAAATTTGATGACTCTTTATTCAAGCTCTCCCACTTGCCAGGAGAAACCAAAATTTCCATTGCTTCTATAGTTATCGTCAGTTGAGATTCCATGATGTAAATGAATTAATGAGAATACAATGGCAAAAACGTTTCGGTGAATTAGCAGACACAAAACAAATAACAATCAACCGCCATGCTAACTAAATATGCAGCATTTTGGTTTCCTTTCATTGAAGAGTGTAAAGAGAGAGAGAGGGAGAGGAGAAAAGTATGGCGAAATAAAAGAGAGATGGAAAGAAAATAGACTAAAAGAAGAACGATTAAAATAGAGAGATTAAGAGTTATGCAGTGCGTTTAGCAGAAATTACAAGGTTGAAAGCGAAAATGACAGCCACTGATGTCTCAAATGATTATTTTAATGAAGTGAGGTGCAAGATATCAGAGTGACTTCCCTTGAGTATGAATCTTTCTAACGGATGTATATTGCTCACTTCTCGTCTAAATCCCTGAATTAAATTGCGATTCAAAACTTCACCTTAATTGTGGAAATGGATGAGACATTACAAGTCAAGAAACATCATCACAAAAGCACTTCCAAGAGTAGTCATCGGCATAAAAGTAAAGAGAAACACAAATCGTAAGAAAATCTTTTCTATTTTTCGTTTGTTTTTTCAGAGTAAATGTAACCAAAGGGGGAGCTTACTGTATGACAAATGTTAGTTTCCCTTCCTTTTCTACTCTAGACACAAGGTTGGGGAGAGGGGGCTAGTCGATTAGATTGACCTCAGTACGCAACTGGTACTTAATTTAACAACCGCGAAAGAATGAAAGGCAAAGTCGACCTCGGCGGAATTTGAACACAGAACGTGAAGACGGACGAAACGGCGCTAAGCATTTCGCCCGGTGTGCTAACGTTTCTACCAGTTAGTCTCCCTTTCCATGTATACATTCATGTTGAAGTAAACCCCTGGGAAAATTTCTCTAGTCAACAAATCTTGTTATATTTAAACTAATGTCTTTTGAACATGTGTTTTACATTCATCAACTCTTACAGTGTTACATGTTTGATCCTTAGAACATCAGCTAACTCTTAAATACAGCTGCGTTTAATTTTTACTCACAAAATAACTAATCTAATTATGACATGCCCAGTACATTATTTTAGCCTTATATTCGAATGTTTTGTAAGGTACGTATAACATGAGAGACTTGAATGCGCTGGCTAATGGTTCTTAATCACATGTATTGAACTGTTTACTTGGTTTACACACACACTGACTTTATCGAACGAATTATGGAGCCTCTGCGTGGTCTCTCGGCCTGTTAGAAATAGTAGCCAGAGCTTCAAATCGCACCCTACTGCCTTAAAAAGATAAAAAGTGGGTAACGTGGTCACAAATATATAAAAAGATAGGATGGTCAAAACTGGAATGTTCGGCCGGTGTTAACTAGTGGCTAAACGACAAAAATAACATTTGTCTTCGTAGGAATAAAACATTGTTTCGATGAATTATCTTTAACTTCCGGAAAGCTATCCACAATGCTATTGGGAAAAGATAACAAAGTTCATGTTTATGCATTCCAACCTTCATTGCCTTTCATTTTCAAGCCCGCATTTGCACATCCTTAAAGATTTTGATGAATCAAAACAGCTCTTTCAGACTGGTGAAATTGCTGTGATTGCGCTATCTTTCGCTTTGATTCAAATTTTGTCAACAAATTAGTCGGTAATTTCCGTGAGCACGTGTTGTCTCGTTAACTTTCAGTTGACATATCGAAGTGGAAAGAGAAAGCTAATGATACAACAGAAATAATGCTTTTATGAATTTCATAAAATGCATTAAACAGTATTATACTGTTTAATTTACAACTTCAAAAATGTTTTTTATGAATTTCATAAAATGTGTTGTATAGTCCCATAGATCTTTAATTTAGCTTTAGAATTAATAAAAAATCAATGTCATTTATTTTTCTTTCTTCCGCATTTCCTTTCATCAATAGTAAGTGTTAATTTACATTTCTTCCTTTTCTCCATGCATGTTACAATATTAATGCTCTTTGATTGCGGTCCTTTGATGCATGTTACAATATTTCGGCTCTTTAGTGGTTAAAAAAAAAACAACAAAAAAACATGGACTACTATAATTGATATGGCATTTTCGGTGTTCTTGTTTTCTGCTTGGAAATTTACGGATTTTATATACTCACATGAAGCAGGTAAGAACAAATATGCAAGGCTTTTATATTTTATAAACACCAAAAGGATGAAAGGCAAAGTCGACCTTGGCTATCTGAAGAATATTGATAAGGAAAAGTACTTAGTTGAAATGCTAGGGGATAACAAGAGAAAGACAGGTGTGACAATTGAGTTTGAATGAAGGGAACATGCAAGTAGCTAGAGAAGCAGAGACTATTTTAGTAGCTGTAGAGGAAACAAATGAAAGAAACAATGCATCCGTAAGCAAATGATCGTAATTGTTGAGGGAATGTTTACCAATTAGTAGAATGAGTTTTTAGATGGAGTTTGTATGTGTAGCAGCAGCACCATCTCAGAATACAGAGGTGTGAGTCGCACTTGAACTTTGTTGAGTATTAGTAATTCATTAAGGATGAAGAATTTTCAGGTTCAGAAGAGGATTCCTAGTCTTTGGGATGTTGCAGGTTTGGTAGTTGTATGTATGTGGGGGTTACGTTAAGAAATCACCAGAAATTGTGAGGCCAAGCATTTATAGTAAAAAAATTGAGAATCTTAATTGTTTGTTGTTCATGTGTTGGGAGTGAGGTTACAATGTGATATTGTTTTGTTAATATTTATAGTGACTATGTACTGATACTAAAAACTAAGTCAGTATGTGCCCATTGGAAGAGCGACAGCTGTAGAAACCAGGTAGGGTTGAAGAATGTATGTAATGTTGAAAAAGGGAGATAACCAATGAGATATACGAGTTGAGATGACTGATAGTGTAGAAAAGGTGAATGGTAAAGAACAGCTGAATTGTCATAAAGGTACAGAAGGATGAGATTGGGTGAGAGAGAGAGAGATGACATGTAGTTGGATAGGTTGTAAGAGTGTAGGGGGAAAGGTAAGCATCATGAATGAGGAAAGGGAAAAATAATTTGATGGCTCAGCCAGGTGTAAAATGTAGGTGGAGGTGACATTGTTAAGAAAAATGGATGGATATCAAGTGGAATGGTTCCAAGTATTGAGAAAAGATAATTGATATCAAGAAAAAGTTGGTGGAGCTTACAATTTTGCTCACATTTAATTACAGTAGCAGAATACTGAAGTTAGAGGAAGAAACTGGGTGAAGGGTTCCAATGGTACATACCTTTACACACATTATATTATTGGAATCTCTGTTTTCTTGAGATGGGCAAGTCTTCTTTAGAACTTCTTTGCCAGTCATTCTGGTCCTTTGTCATCTCCTCTGTGAAGGTCAAGGTTCTGAGATATGCTGTCACCACTTCACCCCATGTCTTCCTAGGTCTGCCTCTTCTGTGAGCTCCATCTACATTAAGTGATTAGAAGTTCTTTATACAGCTGTCTTCATCCACATAAATCATATGTCCATATTAGTACATTTTGTTTCTTGCACATTACATCTAATTCCTTTTATGTCCAATTTTTCTCTCAACACATTTGTTCTTTATCACTCATGCACACTTACATTGCACATCCAATGAAAAGTGCTAGGTTCATTTCTTTCTAGTTTTCTCAAGTTTTCTGGATTCAGAGCCTATGTCACACTACCATGCAGCATTACAGTTCTAGCATAAGCATCATACAACCTGTCCTTCACTCTGAGGGAAAGATCTTTGTTGCTCGCAATGGTAATAGCTACCTAAAATTTTCCAGCCTTTTCTTACTCTGGCTACAATACCTTTAGAGGATCCACCTCCCTTACTAATTAAATCTCCCAGACCTCCATTACATCTGTCACATATAAAGCTTATTTCCTCTGTTAGTCTACTTGTGATTCAACTATATCTCTTGTGTATCCATAGCTTACAAGGGATACAGCATATGAAATTTATACCTACTCCTTTTCTGCATATGGAGCAAGGCCATTCTGTTGATGATACCAGGGTCCTGTCTTCTTTCCTACTAAGTAAAATCTTAGTCTTTGTGAAGTTTACCTCAAGTCCTCTCAGTTATAGGTTTAGCTTCTATGCCTTGGATTTCGTCTGTAATTCCCCTATAGATTCAGCTATGAGAACTAGGTTATCAGTATATAGGAGTCTCAAACACCCCTGTAGTTGTTTAGGACTATGAAGAATAAGAGAGAACCGAGGTCTGAACCTTGATGAACTTCTACGTTCACACTAAATTCATCACTGAAATTGTTATTGACTCTCATTTTGCTTCTGTATTTTTGTGCATGGCTTGTACGGCCCTCACAAGCCATTCAGAGTTTTCTCTGTATCAGTTTTTATTCAGATTGTTGCTCTCCTAGATAGATTGCTGTGCTGTGGCTATCAAGAATCCACATCTCTTGTATGTTTTGAAAAAGAATCCATATCTCTTGTATGTTTTTGAAAAAAAAAAAAAGAGGCCCTTTCTGTATATAATATATTTCATTTCTTGTTTGCAGTCAGACTTCATCTGATATGTCAGATAGTTCAGAATCCCAACATCGACATAAAAAAAGGAAGAAATCCAAGCATAAAAAGAAAAGAACACATTCTTCCTCTGAAAGCTCTTCTGATTCTAATGCTGAACCAACTCTTGAACAACGTTTGAATGACTTTGATGCCAGGAAAATAGCTAGCATTGAAGAACATCAAGCTGAAAAGAGGTAGGTCATTTAATGGACTTGTTTGCGCAAACTTTTTATTTATCTCAGTGCTATATTGGGGCTGTTTTGTGTCTTATAAATATCTTCCAAACATCTACTGGATTGGCTGAAGCGGGAGGCTCATAAGTTTTATTTTCATCATATGAAATAGATGAGATTACTCTTTCTTAGTACAGGATGCTAGTTTTCTAGGTTAGTATGCTAGTAACTTTTAGCTTTTTGAATTAAATATCCTCTGCAGAGAAAAAGACAGCAACAATGAAAAACAAGTGCTTGTTGTAGATTTGGAACCATAGAGTATGAGCTATTAGTTGGACCAGTTGCTGATCTATTCTGAAAAGGTCTTGTAAAATTTAATCAATTTGTCCCATCTTCACCAAATATTTCATCGAAATGCAGTTGGTGTTATGAAACCTATTATTCATTGCAGTGTTTTTCATGGAAATCTTGCTGTTCACCACTGTTCAGAAATTAGTTACATAGGGTTACAAGTATAGTGAACTAGTTCATCAAACAATCAGATTTGACTTGTTATAAGCTCACATATTTCTTCTTTGCTTATGCTGTGTAGCACTTCAGTACTCCCCCCCACTCCAGTCCATTGAATTCTTGTCATTTTGTCATACCTTCCACTATACCCCTCTATATAACATTGTAAAAAATCAAGTTGATGAAGGATCTTCAATGTGGTCACTAAACATGCTTGAAATAGCATCAAATCTCCCTCAAACCACACCGTTTTATCATTACACAAAAAAGAAACATTAGATAATTTAGTTCTAGAATACTATGTTTGAATAAAAGACAAACTGGTCACAGCTAGAACATCTTTGTTCTAGCTGTAGTTTTGAAATCATTACTCATGATCAGCTACCTGCTTCTTCACCAAGTTGTCCCTTTTTATTTCTCATTTTATTTATATAATTTGGAATATCAACATTTTTTTACCCTAAAGTGCAAATTTATTTGTATTTTTCTCATGCCAGTCATTATGTCTTATATGCCTCGATTTCTAATAGTTGAAAAAACTAATGAGATATGATTTTTCAGAAAGCTGAAGGAACTTCAAAAGGCTACTGAGACTCCTGAAGAAAAGCGAGCAAGAAGACTTAGTAAGAAGGTAATAACGATTTCTAATTTAAAATATAAAGTTGCATCCTGCTGGAAATATCAGGATTCATCTCTTCTTATGGCATTCAAACTGGTTTTTTAAATTCTCATGGGATACACACACATGAACACGTCTATACAGGGTGTCCCCAAAAAGCACATTGAATGATTATAAAATCAGTCTGTATAGAAATACATTTCATTTTCAAAATTTAATAGAATCTACCGACAGAATTTAATTTTTTTATGATCATCTGTTTTCAAACTAATGTCCATTTGGATGACACTGATAACATGAAGCAATGGAATCACAGGCATCAAAAAACGTTTCATTTGGTATTTGTGTACATTCTCATTCAATGGCTGCGTTTAATTTGTTGACTGTTACTTCTTTTGTATCATAAACTTTATCTTTTACGTATCTCTATAAAAAAAATGTAGTGGTGTGACGTCTGGTGAAGGCAGATGATATTCTACTGAATCTCTTTGTCCAATTCACTTGTTTGGCAAAATCTCCTCAAGGTAGGCCCTTTCATTACTGTGGTAGTGTTGAGGTGCCCCATCTTGCTGGAAATAAAGCCTGCAACTTCAAAGTCCTCTTGAATACTTGACATGAAAAATTTCAAGTAAATGAAACCAGTTACTGTACCATAAAAAATGAATGGTTTAGTTAATCTTTTTGATGATAAGCTACACCATACTATAACTCCTGGTAAATAAACATGATGTTCCTCTGTAATATGTGGATTCTCAGATCCCCAGTAAGTGCAATTGTGGCAGTTAATTAAGCCACTTAGTTTAACTGTAGCTTCATTATTCCAAACAATCTTTGTTGGAAAGTGCCAAGTACTACTCAGAAAACTCTACTCTTCAGTTTGGTTCATATTCATTGTGAGCATTGCCTATTCTTGGAATTTAACTTTTATAATGAAAGCACTTTTAAGTGGGTACTTGATTTTGAAATTCCTATTTCACAACTCATCTGCCATGCAAATTTCATTGAACCCTGAAAATAAGTTTCTA
>NC_068983.1:94934214-94935406 GCF_001194135.2 Octopus bimaculoides
TGGCGAGCTGGCAGAAACGTTAGCACATCGGTCGAAATGCTTAGCTGTACTTTGTTTGTCTTTATGTCCTGAGTTCAAATTCCACCAAGGTTGACTTTGCCTTTCATCCTTTCAGGGTTAGTAAATTAAGTACCAGTTGTGTACTGGGGTTGATCTAATTGACTGGCCCCCTCCCCAAAAGTTTCAGGCCTTGTGCCTTGAGTAGAAAAAAAGTATATAAATTATGCTGTTTGTTTGGAACCAATCAAAGAATTAGAAGATTTAAAGTGAGATATTTGGGGGTAGGGTTGTCACAAGTGGTTTTTCATTTTTACAAGTTTTATTTAACTGTGTAGATGATCTTTGAATGTGTAAAAGCTTTTTTATGATTTTCAGAGCTTGTAATTTATGTTAGTGGTAAAGAGCAGTAAATATCCACAAAGTTGGCTTAATCTGTGGTATATTATATTGTTGATAGGTATCATCATCATCATCATCATTTAATGTCCATTGTCTATGCTAGCATGGGTTGGATGGTTTGACCGGGCTGGCACGCTGGAAGGCTGCACCAGACTCCAGTCTGATTTGGCAGTTTCCATTTATTACCCAAATGCTGTGCTTGTAAGTACTCGCAGTGCTGCATGTTGAAAATGGTCCATCAGATTTTTGCTTTATTGAATAAGATGTGAAGTATCAGATAAGGTGATCTGGCACTCCTGAGGAGTATTTCAGGACATATGTAAGAAGGTTAAAAGTAATTTGAGCGCTTTGAAATTGAAAGTACAAATAAGTGTCCACTAAATTCTCTGTCTCAATTCCTCATCAATCAATGTAGATCTTGATGTCTTCACAAGGAAGTTCAGGTCTAAATACTGATAGGAACTTGCATTTATGCATGTTACTTTGATAGTTTATATCTAAAACAGTGTTGTACATTTTATGTATTTTCTGTATTTACATGGAATTTTCTACTGATTTTCTTCATATTGCAGCGGGAACTTGAGAAAGTAAAGAAACGACGTCTTGAGCGAGAAAAGGAACAAGAAGAGAGGGAGAAGGAAAGGGTATCTATGTATAGCTTGTTTCTTTCTTGTACATATTAACAGGGCACAGTGGTTGATTAGTTGAGTACTAAGATAGTTGTTAAAAGTTTTAAAGCTACTGATTTTTCTTGTGAGTGAAGTTCATTTTTTATATATATATATATATATAT
>NC_068983.1:94935955-94938455 GCF_001194135.2 Octopus bimaculoides
ATTTAATTTAATTTTGTTAACGTATATAGTTATTTAATTCCATTTGTTTATCTGTGTATTGTATTATATTGTATTATATTTTGTTCATATTGTTATCAGTTTATGGGGATTTTATTCTGTCATATGTTGTGGTGTGTTGGGGGTGTGTGCTAGTATTCCATTCCAGTTTCCTATTCAGGCTAGGTTTATCTTCTATTATGTGTGTAGCTTCTGTAATTTGTCTAAGCGTTGCGTCTGTTCTATGTGTGGACAAGATTTTAACTTCTATGTTGTTGAGTGAGCCTCCGTGTTCCTGCTCAGCATGCTGGTACAGAACTGATGAGCTCTTCTCTTCCTTAAGTTCCCTCCAATGTTCATTTACCCGATCTCCTATGCTCTGTGCCGTTTCCCATACATACGTCGTTGTCTTGTTACTGCATCGTCCTTCTGTACATCTTATACTATAGACTACATTTCTGGCTCTACAGTTTGTTTGCAGGCTAAATCTACATACAGTACAGTTCCTATCAGTACAGGGGGTTCTACTAAAAGGGTAGGTTCTACTGATAAGGGATTTGATAGGGTTGCCTGGCCTTTCAACAACCTTAATTCTTAGCTTAAGTTTGTCTAGGGCCCTTCTAAAGCAGTATGCCAGTTCGCCTCTAGGAGTGGTGTCGACGAACATGACACTCTGGTATTTGTGGCTATCATACCATGAGTTGGCCTTCCCTATTTTCTTGTCAGTACTCACAGTGCTATATTACTCAGGGAGAAAATAGGGAAGGCCAACTCATGGTTGGCGATTTTTTTTTTTCTGTGGGGATACCTGAAATGTGTGTGTGTGTGTGTGTGTGTGTGTATGTATGTATGTACGTGTGTATCTATGTTATTTTGGATTGTGTGTATCAGAGATAGTGAAGAGTAGAGTAAAGAGAGGTACAGTGTTTGAAGTAATGTTTCAAAAAATTGTATAGGTTTGAAATGATTTCTTAATATTTATGTTTTTCTGATAAAATATTCTTTCTGTTTCTGGTTTTATAAAAGGAACGTTTGCAACGAGAAAAAGAAGCTGAATATTTCCGTGAGTGGGAAAAACAGGAGGACAGTGTAAGTTGCCATCTTGTCAAACAGGCTGTCATTTCTAGATATTACAAACATCTCCATTTTACAGTGCATTACAACAAGAAACCTCTGTGTGGTCACACATTCAACCTAATAGAAATGGCAACTAGTTCTTCAAATCACATCCTACTATCTTAAAAATGGAGGATACACTGGATAATGTAATCCAAGATAGATTATGTAGTTGATGTTCAGTTGAACATAGTGTGCAGAAAAGTATACTGAATGCAAAAAGAGTTTTAAAGAGAAGCTGCTTTGGTTGGCAGCTTGTTATACATATCAAAACAAACACAGTTACTGAACAGCTCATGTGTATAAATATAAACAAACTAATGCTTGTTTTATTAGAAGTGTCAAAATGTGTATCGTACGATACAAACAAGGAGATATTTTTTCCAAATGTATAATTGCTGTTAGAACAGCAGAAATACTGGGTAAATTACTCTACTAAAATAGAAAAATTTGTCAATAAACAGCCATGGAACTCAAATTCACATCTCCCAAGACTCCAGTTGAGTGCTTTGCCATTAAGCTAAACTGTCAACTGACAAATTCATCTGCTGATTAAATGCTCAAATAGCTTATTGAAAAAAACATGTGTATAAATATAAACAAACTAACAGTTGTTTTATTAGAAATGTTCATATGTGTATTGTACAATACAGACAAGAAGATATGTTTTCAAATGCATAGTTGCCATTAGAACAGCAGAAATACTGGGTAAATTACCCTTACTAGGCAGAAAAATTTGTCAGCTGAAAATTTAATGGGAATGTTGTATTGAAAGTATACAAAAATAGGCTTAACTTTTTTATTAACTGATATAAGTTCAAACTGCACATGTAACTCTTGCTCTATACAAAGGTACAACTCAACCTGGTCTCCATCACAAGTGATGCATTTGCTCTATCATTGAAACCAACATCCAAATATCCTTTCAAACAAATTCAGGCGTGCACTATTGTACCCACTCCTTCACAATCACTTTCACCTTGTCTTGTCATCAAATCATTTCTGAAAATTGTCCTTCAATGGACTGAACAAATGGAAGCTGAAAGGTACCTGATCTGGACTGTATGGTGGGTGACGGACTACTAGCCAGCCCAGTTTGTCAGTTGCTTGATTTGTTGCCAAAATATGTGTCATTATACATTGTCATGGTGAATGTAAAGTGTTTTCACAGTATTGTTTGGTCTCCTTTTCCTAATGGCTTTTCTAAGCCTTTTCATTGTCTCAGTGTACTGCTACATTTCAGAACATCAAGGAGAATGACACCCTTATCATCCTCCAAACAGTCAACATGACTTTCTGCACCAATCACTGGCTCTTGAACTTCTTTGGCCTTGAATAAGAAGTGATAACATTCTATGGACTATCTTTCAAGTCATAAAGATATAGC
>NC_068983.1:94943455-94948475 GCF_001194135.2 Octopus bimaculoides
CAGCTGGCAGGAATACATTAGTGAAGAGAGAATTCTAGAGAGGTAAAATTCTAGGATGGGAGGTTTGGTGCAGGAAATGCAATGATAGGTATGTACATGAAGTGGGTTTGGGAGGAGATATTTCATAGTCAGTGGCTGACAGAAAAACACGAGTAAAGAAATACTTCCCGAGGGATACATTTCTGAAGTAGAAGGACTGGAGAATATATCTGATATAGTAGGAGGTAAAATATGTTCATCATGTGGGTTTGAGACAAGGTATTCAAGTCCCCAAGTAGAAGCTGTCGTGGTGGATAGTAGGGTAAGTATTGGTTAAAATTGTTGAAAATATCTGTTGAGTGCTGGACAGTAGAACTGTAGAAGTGGTAAATTTTATGGTGTAGAGGTGTAACTATAAGATGAAAGTTATGGAGATGAGGCTATAGTAACATTGGTAAAAGTATAATATATTGTTTGGGAAAAGCATGAGTGTCATTTAGTTTTATAACCACTCTCTTCTTTCCCAGCTCTGGTAGCTGTTCTAGTAGAATACCGATCTTGTTTTAAGGCTAAGGAGTGGCAAAGCAAGTGCTTGATGGAATTTAGTTAATTTCTCTTCACTTTCTGAATTTAAATCCTACTCATCATCCTTTAACATCCATTTAATGCTAGCATGGATTGGATGGTTTGACCCGGGCTGGCAAGCAGGAGAGCTGCACCAGGTTCCAGTTCGATTTGGCTTGGTTTCTATGGTGGGATGCCCTTCCTAATGCCAACCACTTTACTGTGTGTACTGGGTGCTTTTAATGTGACACTAACACAAGCATTTGTATATGGCACTGGCACAAGTGCTTTTTACACGGCACCAGCACAGAGCTCTTGTAAGACAATCTTCTTTATCATTACATGGTTACAGATAGCCATATCTATGCCAACATTTACATTCTTTGCCAATATATAGCAAAAGATATGGGATGAGATGCACTTGCATATGTGCACACAGACACACACATACCAGATGATCTAGATAATACAACTGATTTTAGTTGGTCATTTTACTCAGTAAAGGCAGTGAGTTGGCAGAATTGTTAGAGTGTTGGGTAGAATGCATTGTGTTCTAAGTTGAAATCCTACTGAGGTCAACTTTACCTTTCATCCTTTCAAGGTTGATAAAAAAGTATCAACTCAGATCAGTGAATTAGAGGGACAGACAAAATGGCTCTTAGTATCTGTTCTGGTACTTTGTGTTCCGACAGTAATACCTGCAATGACACTGGTACCAAGCTGTATCAGATATCAGACTAAGTTGGCAACCTTTCCCTTGGCTAAACACTGGTACTGTAGAAAAGGGAGACTTGTGGGTATAGGAGACTGCAAGTCTTCTTCAAAAATTCTTGTCTTATGTCATTTTCCTTTGACTAAATAGTCATCTCCAAGCAATACTTTGATATGTTGAAGAGGTTTGGGGCAAAGGTCAAGTGGCTTCGTCTTGAACAAGAACTGAACTAATCTTTATGCAGTATGGTGCACTGCCACAGTGGGTAGTCACAGTACGTAATTGATTGAATGAAAAGTACCCAGAAAGATAGATGGGGGTTGTGGATCTGCAACTTGATCCTCAGATTTTCCACCATGTGATCTCTTTCTATGAGGATTCATCAAATCAAAGGTATACTGCAGTCATCCTAGGGACATGCTTGAATTATTGCGAAAATGTGTTATGGCTGCCTTTATTGAGATGCATTGGAACATTGTGCTGGAATATAAAAAAATAGAAGTTAGAGAATTTGGAGTTGCCCACATCGAAGTTCACATCTACTATTTAATTCAAGATAGTTGAAATGTTTTGTCAATGACTTGTATTGTACATTTTTAAACATAGTGTGTTACATTGAATATTAAGATATGATTTATTTAAATCAAATGTGTGTGTGTGAGAGTGAGAGAGAGAGAGAGAGTGAGTGAGTGAGTGAGTTTCTGCACCGTTTCTCTCTCTTGTGTTCCACTCACATGTTTAGTCAACTCAGGGTTGTGGTAGAAAACACTAAGGTGCCACATGGTAGGATTGAACCTGGAAACACTTGAGAAGCAAAGCAAAACCTCTTAACTACTTTGTCATACCTGCACACATATATGGAATAATTAAAGCAATTCTGTTTAATATTCTTCTGTTTCAGGGTCTTACAGTACCAGACCTGGAAGACTTGCTTGAAGACATTAAAGTATATTTACAACTGGAACAAGGTAAAAATGCAGATTACTGGCGGGACATTATCACAGTTACAGAGGATGAGGTGAACAAACTGAAAAAGTTAGATCCTCTTAGTCGAGGTGAGACATGTGCTGTTTTGACTTTTCACATTCAAATTGGTTTAATCTGGCTATAATTATGATATTCTTGGTTTTGTTAACATGTTTGCTTTTATAATAATATAACCCCACCAAATTACACAAATAGTTGAAGTTTCCTTTGGTTGTTTATATCATTTTATATATATACATCAACATATCTAACAGCATCAGTATTATAATGACTAAAGTGTTATACTTTAATCAAGATAAACCACTCTATAAATAAATCCACATACCAAACATTATTGGTATTATAAGTAAATTGTTAAACCTTAGACAAGACACCACTGTGAGAGAATATACATTAACATATTTAACACTGTTAATAATAATCATCATCATCATCATTTTCAAATTTGCTTTTTCTATGTTGGCATGAGTTGGATGGGTCAGTTCAACACATGTCATAGTACATTGTCATCTCTTTTGTGAGGTTCAGCAACATAAAATGGTCCCTCACCACTTGTGCTCACATCTTTTACAATTTTTGTCTTCTGCAAATTCCTTCTGCTTGCATCACTAGGTACATAATTACCCAGCTGTCATTTTTCATATCCATCATGTTTCCATATTAATGAAGTTTCTCACTTGCATACCACAGTGAATACATCTTGCGTGTATCTTCTCTCAGTGTATTTGTGCTGCATTGTTCATGCATGCTGACATTACTCATTCAGTGGAGCATTCTAACCTGATTTCATTTTAGCTTTTGCATATCCTCCACAATCATTGCCAATGTCTCACAGGCATGCAATATTGCACTTTGTATACAAACATCATGCAACCGCCCCATCCCTCATAGAGAAAAACTCTATGTTATCAATAGAGATTAATAACTGCTCCATATACCTTTTTTCTTTTCTCTGGCTACTATACTTTAACACTACTCACCTCCACTGCTGATTTGGTTACCTAGGTTAACAAAGCTATCAATTATTTCTCACATATCTTCTGGGCAATTGAGAAAATTCATTCTTGGGTGCTTTTATTTACTAGCTGTTCCTGTGTATCCATCACATATGAAATCCTTCTTGTCTGTCAACCTAACTGAGATCCAACTGCTTCTTTTGTGTACCCTTTGTTTGCAGTAGGTACAAAGTGTAGAGTTTTCTTTCTATATATTGAACATGGTCAGTTCCTTGGTGGTGTGATGTTCTGGTTTCTTCTCTGCTCACAAAAATTTTCACCTTTCCTAGTTCAGTTTTTAGGCCTTGGTTCTAAGTCCTGCTTCCACATTAGGAACTTAAACCTTTAATTCTTCAACTGATTCACAAAGACCTGAGTATTAAGACTCAAAAAAATCACTTATTGACACAACATAACCATTTCAAGATTCACTTGCTTATACACTACATAAACTTACCAACACCCTGCAATCATTAAAAAAAACTCATCTATTACACATTTACCCTATCATTTCTCTCAGTTGCATCCTTCTGGAATTCTCAACCATCCTATACTCAAGAAGACCTGCCCTCCATAGCAGAAGTGTTAAGGTCACTCCTCCTGGTGAAGAAGATTGGCCTGCAAAAGTCGTGTGCTGGTGTCAAATAAAGAGCACTCGTGCCGGTGCCAAATGAAAAGAGCTCCATGTGGTGCCACGTTAAAAGCACCCAGCACACACTGTAAAGTGGTTGGCATTAGGAGGGGCATCCATCCATTGAAACCAAGCTAAATTAGATTATAACCTAGTACAGCTCTCCAGTTTGCCTGCTCTGATCAAACCATCCAACTCATGCTAGCACGGAAAATTTACATTTAAGGATGATGATGATGACACTGACCTGTAAAAGTTCAAACTAAACAACAATCACATCTGTCTCACTAGTGGGGATCTATACAGATAACTCCTCTATAGGCTAATAAATACAAAAAAAAAAAAAGGACTTGATTTTTTTTCTGTTTTTAAGGCATGCTGAGTCTGATGAATAAATACATTGGGAGAAGATAGCCATTCCTGCATCCATCCTCTTACTACTATCATTACATACTGTGGCTAATAGCCTCTCTACTTCATTACCTACTTCATGTTGTACTATCAACTCACTGTTATTATCACTACTACCAGCATCACTCCCCTTTACCACTAAATATACCACCACACGACTACATTACCACCTTCAACACCATTTCATTATTATTGTGCTGTCATTAATCATCATCATGTTACTACTTCATTGTTATCATTGCAACACCACCAGGTTGGAATGACATAACTACCATACCTACCATACCTGCATTAATAGATTTATCTTCCTGATATATATAGATTATAGGGTTAGTAGCAATGTAGTAATGTAAACCATTTCTCCCTAATTACAGATTATGCTGGTGACCGAAGAGAAGGAATTAACCACTCAGTCAGCAGTGAAGTGTCCACTATATTTAAAGGGAAAACTACAAATCAATTGTTACTTCTACAGGAACAGATGAAGAAGAAATTGCAAGGCGGAGAGGGCATTGATATCGGTAAATTTAACCAGGTTTTAGTGTTATTACAACTGTGACTGTCCCTTCTCTATCCTGTTACTATTACTTGGGCTGCCACTGTCTAGTTGATAGCATGAAAAGGATGTTTTGGTCCTGTTGCTACCATTATTATCACTTCTCTTGTCCTGTTATCCTCTACTATCATTCTCTTTCCTGTTGCTATCATTATTATCACTTCTCTTGTCCTGTTATCCTCTAC
>NC_068983.1:94948485-94976603 GCF_001194135.2 Octopus bimaculoides
TGTTATCCTCTACTATCATTCTCTTTCCTGTTGCTATCATTATTATCACTTCTCTTGTCCTGTTATCCTCTACTATCATTCTCTTTCCTGTTGCTACCATTATTATCATGTCTCTCTTGTCCTGTTATACTCTACTATCATTCTCTTTCCTGTTGCTATCATTATTATCACTTCTCTTGTCCTGTTATCCTCTACTATCATTCTCTTTCCTGTTGCTATCATTATTATCACTTCTCTTGTCCTGTTATACTCTACTATCATTCTCTTTCCTGTTGCTATCATTATTATCACTTCTCTTGTGGGTTTCCTGTCTGATATTGACTATGTCCCTTTCTCTGACCAGACTTAGAGGCACTATATAAGGTTATGGGTGCAGCCCTTATTCATTTGACTAATATTTGACCATAAAAATGAATGAATGAATGAAAAGAAAACTCTGATGGAATGACTACAACTACTATTTTTACTACTGCTACAGTTATTTCTCTTTTGTGTATAAGGTAGTCCTAGGAGAAGTGTGGAGTAGGCTGTACCCATGACCTTTTAGATTGGTGAGATTGATGAAATTGGTGCATATTCTGAACATTTGTTGGTGATGGTCTTTAGGAATAAAATATCATGTGGTGGGAGGGTGGGATTTGATTTGAAAGCTTGAATTGAGTGACTTTTGTCAAAAGCACTCTAGTGTCAGGTGCTTGTTTTAAACCATGTAATGTGTTAAATCAAACAAAGCTCCACCCCTCCCTGCACAGGCTTCTAATAAAGAAGAAAATCATGCCTTTGGCAACCATAGTTTTGGGCAACCTGCAACCAATAGAACTTTCTGCATGACATGCCTAATGAAAAATTACCTTCAGGGCTTTTAGTAGTGTGGCCCATTTGATGATGAGTCACATCTCATGCAGCCTGCTTCTTGTAAAAGGTTGCCCATGTTTGGCTTATATTGTGTGCAAGCACTAAGCGGATGTTCAACAAGAAAGTGAAAATGAATGGAGACTCATGCATGCCAGAACAAGGCTGCAGTCAGTAGAATGAGTTGTTGATGAGTGAAGATGCAGCAGCAGATGGCTCATCATCACATGAAAATAATTAGTTTAAATAAGGAATACAAATTTTTCCTTATCTTTAAGTTTTTAGGCATCCTGAATCCATTCATTCAAGGATAAGCTGATGTAAAATATGCCATCAGGTAAGAATAACTATTAAATACATAATTTGTATTTGTATTAAGTTCTGTTTTCTGTTATGCTACAGGCTACTGGGAGTCATTGATGTCACAGCTGAATGCACACATTGCAAGGACAAGGCTCAGAGAAAGACATCAAGATGTCCTCCGCCAGAAATTATTCAAATTGAAACAAGAGGTAATTTTTGTTGTCATCATCATCATCATCAGCAGCAGCAGCAGCAGTATACTACTCATCAAAAATTATAGGATTTTATTGAGTATAGAATAGATTATACAAACACATATTTGAGAGAAACTTTATAGATAGCAATAAAGTGTTCCTCATTACACCATTTTGTAATGTGGAAATGTTTTCTTATTGTATCTTATGCTCTTATCTGTCACTAAATATTCTCAATCTCTCTCTCACTCTTTCTTCTTTTCTGTATCCTCCTCACCATTCACATATCCAAAGCAGTACAGTTACCACTCAACACAGTAGATTTATTTTCAAAAGTGGCTATCTAACATGGTGCCTAACCTACAGCAAAGAATGTTCTACAGCAGAAGTTTTCCTATTGTAAAGGCTTTTGTAGAAGCTATGTTACAGTGAAAGCTATCCTACTGAACAAAATGATTTACTTCAATTTCTTCCAATTTCATGATAGTTCTCATCATTTACCATTGTATGCTACTTTATATATCTGGTACCTTCTTGCTATCTGTTGCTACACATTATCATATATTTATTGTTAATTCACCCTTGTTGTATATCTAAAAATACATTTGTTGCTATCCTTCATCTATGAAATCTAAGGCTTAGCTTTCTCAAGGTATATCTATCACTTCCATTTGTTTCTTAGTACTATTTCACCCAACTCCTAAACTGACCCTATGTTTTTCATATGGTCTAAGAATGTGCTACCATTTCAGTAGCAGAAAAGATGTGCCAAGGCAAAAAGGAAAAACAATTCGAAACAGACCACCCAGGTTACAAACCAGAAGGCAAGAACAAAGAAAACTTATCTTTCAACTACACACCGCCTGCACCAACATCAACACCTTCACTGACACTCCAACAACAACAACAAATGTAATACTCACATGTACAACATTAATCACAGTTGTTGTGTGAGAGGTGGTTTCTGAGTGTGCGGCCATGTCTCATGATTCTAACAGGAAGACTAGATTTGCTGCTGTTTTTCAACTGACAGATTTAAAAAACAATATTTACCAAAGAAGTAACTTTACATTAAGGAGTGGAACGTACAATTTCCTGTAATTCAGACTGCCTATGGTCCCAGTAGACCAAATGGAAAAGGTGTTGCCATGGAGGATAGTGAGGGAGATGCACTGGAACAGCCACTCTGACTCACAGGGCTTGCACAGCTCTGAACAAATTTCAGTTCTTCACACTTTATGACTATATTCCATATGTGTTGCTCATATAGTGACACTCACATATCATTTTGACTTGTGCACTCATCATAAACACATGTAAACTATATCTAAGAGAAATACATTTGGCTGATTGGCAAACCTTCATTTACAAACACAATAAGTTCATTAACATACAAGTTCTGCTTCCTGTCTTCCACTACTACAACAGATTCTGCTCTTATCAACTTGTTCACTTTACACTATCCTTATCTGTACATCTGTGTCTCTTTTTGTTACCCTTGAATCTGCTACTAAACACTTTATCTAACTATTTGTGTCTAGAACTGCATCTCCCAATCTCACCAAGTTATTGCTAGCCTTTCTGTTCACAAAGGGTTAAAAAGATCAGTAGACACTGTCTCTTTTCAAACTATCCAATACATTTAAACATTCCTCCAAGAAGTCGAACACTTACATGATTTTAAAACTGCTTTCTGTTCTAGCTTCTCATTATAATAATATCAAGGACAATGGGTTAGTAGAATCAGTAGAATTGCAGTTAAAGTACTTTGTTATACTGGAGCATGGTGCAGCTCTCCAGCTTACCTGTTCCAGTCAAACTGTCTAACCCATGCCAGTTTGGAAAGTGAATGCTAAATGATGATGATGATGATGATTTTGTTACATCTCTGTATGAATGCAGGCATGGTTGAGTGAGTAACAACCACAGGGTCTTGGGTTCAAGTCCACAGCACTTTGGGAAAGTGCCTTTACCATAGTTTCACTGTTTTGTGAAATGAAATTGGTAAATTGGAAACTGTGTAGAAGCCTGTCTGATAGACTGTGTCTGTAAATTCAAAGATCCAGCCTTGCTACAGTGTCACATTGATTCTACCTAGTAATTACATTATTAAGCTTCTGTAGACTACATGGCCACTTCATATGCTAATTAGTAGGTCATCTAGTTGGATGCTCTTTTGTCCAAATCAGTAGGAGTCCATCATCACATCTCTACACCTTGAGTTCAAAACCCACTGAAGCCATCTTTCTGGAGTCAATGAAACAAGTGCCAGTTAAGTGCTTGGATCAATATAATCATCTGTACTTCTCTCTCACAGAATTTATATCATTGTCCATCATTTTAAGTCCACTTGTACATACTTGCAAGGGTCAAACAGTTTACTGAGGCAGATTTGTCGATGGTGGGATGCCTGTCCGGTCAACAACACTCATCTCTTTCCAAGCAACGAAAAGGATGAGTTTCCACAGAATATTGGTAACCAATAACAGTGCTTGTAGAACAGTGACACTCATTACAACTGTCATGTGATCAAGACAAGGAAACACAAACATCATACATTCTCACACACACACACACACACACACACATATATACAATGTATGGTGGGCTTCCTTCATTTAACATCTATCAAATTCCACTCACAAGGATTTGGTTGGCTTGGGGCTATTGTAGGAGATATTTCCCCAAGGTACTACACAGTGAGACTGAATCCGAAACCATGTGGTTGGGAACCAATCTTCTTAACCACACCTGCACCTATATATAATAATATTCTATCCAGGCATTTACATTTCTAGGACCTTCTAAGCCACAAGGGTAGAGATTATAAATGAAGAACTATATCAAAAATGGTGATAGAAATTATTACAACTATTTTATCAAGATATATAATCTGAAAGATTGTGTTTAAACATTCTGTTGTATACTAGTGAAATAATTTTGTCCATTTAGAATGCACACTATTATAGATCCATTACTAAGCTGGCAGAATTGTTAGCACATCTGTCAAAAGTCTTAGTAGCATTTCTTTCGGTTCTTTATGTTCTGAGTTCAAATTCTACCAAGGTCAACTTTACCTTTTGCTTTTGCAGCTTGATAAAATAAGTAGCAGTCAAGAACATGAGTAGCCTCTCCACCTCAAATTATAGTAGGTACAAGGATCTGATCCAGTCCCTGACATACTTGACACATTGTCCCAAAATGTTTTTGGTACGAGAAACACACATCCTCAGGACTACTTATAAACCTTTATTGTATATGACTTAATAAACAATTCTTTTGTGATTCTTTATGCTTATGGCTAACAAGATAAGCTAGCTGGTATTTTATCTTCATTGTGTATTTTATTACAGCAAGGAATTGAGTCTGCTCCACTGTTTCCTATCTTGGTTGAAAGTGAGGGTTCACAGAGAGTTCCTGCAAACAATAATGTACTACAGCCAAGTTCAAGTTCAGCTGATGGTGGAAGTGAATCTGTAACAACACAAAATAAAGTCGACTCCAGTGTAACAGCACCAGCAAGCACTTCTGAGGGAGAAGAAATGCAAGATGGGGCCACGTAAGTCAGGCTTTTTTTAAAAAATAAATCTCCAAATTATTTACAACATTGAGATTTGTTGCAAACAACGTCTCTTAGTCTTGAGTTCTTTTTGTTATAGTTGTAATGTGATTACTACTGATTGTTATGCAGTGTGTTCTATAGTCTTTGTGATATGGTTGTAACTCAGTTAATACTGAATATGTTATTATGTGGATTGTCATATATCTTTTGTGACATAGTTGTAACATATAAAGTTTGTGCAAAAAAAGAGCAATTAACTGTTTTTTAAAAAACCAAATTTTCGCTTTACAATTTAATGAAACTTATCTCCTTCAATATAATCCCCTCTCCTGTTGGTAACATCACTTTCAACTTTTTCTTATTGTTTTGGAACATGTCCTGATGCATTTTCAAGAACAGTGTGCTATTCATGTAGTGAAGTTTTTTGATTTCCTCTGTTATCTAAAATCAGTGATCTTTCAGACTGGGTGTCAACTTTGGGAATGCAAAAACATAAGCAACGGCTAAATCTAGAGCAGGGCACCAACGTTTTGGCAAAACATCATGGATAACAAGTGACATGTGAGAAGATGCATTATGTTGCCTCATCCTAGTTTTGTTTATCCATTCTCTTGCATTGTCTCTCTCAAACACCTCTAGACATCCAAGTAAAATTGTCTATTGATTGTCTGGTCAAATGGAAGAAACTTGTGATAAAAGACACCCTTCCATTCAAAGAAAATGTTTCAGCAACTAAGACATACCTGTTTTGGACACAACAACAGTTTCCCATCTAATTGCATTGAATACCATTTTGTTTTCATTAAAATAGCAGAGATTTATATTTATCATCTGTTATTATAGTTTCAAAAAAGTGTTATTAGTATTCAAACAATCAAACTGACTGATTGTTACTCTGTTCTGTTTTGTTTGTCTCTCAGCAGATTTAGCACAAATATTTTGGTAGCATGATGCATTTTAATTATTTTCTTTTAAAATCACATAGCAAGGACTTTTACAAATGCTTATTTCTTGAGAAATTCATTGGCAGTACAGTGACAGTTTTTTTCAGATCACAGCACACACTTGTATATAATTGTTGTCCATTGTCTTTGAAGATAATCCTGGGTTGGAATCACTTTTGATGTCTTCTTCCTGTTTATAAATACTCATGTTACACACGAGATTGTGTGTAGCTGAAGCAGTTCTCTCCATAAGCCTCTTGCAACATTAGAAAATTCTCTATATCCGTCATTGTTTAACTTATGGCAAACCACCAAGTGTACTAAACATACATTCATTCCGGTGCATATAGATTGATGACTAATTGATATAATGTGATATGGTTATTATTAAACTGCAGGCCAATGTCACCCATACACAGCACTGTTATCACAAGCTCACCATGTCAGCTGATTGGTGCACTGTCTTAAAAGATTGTTTCTTTTTGGACAAACTTCATATTTGTAACTATGGTAACACTGAGTGTGTTATAGTATTAATGAATATTGTATAATATTCTGATATATGTAATATTTACATTTTGTATAATATTCTAATTCCCCACAGCACTGAAACCACTCATTCTGATACTAACATTTATTGCAATATATATTTCATAAAAATTTTAAAGCCTGTTTATGAATGTAAGAATTAATTCAATTAATATATTTGTTTAGTTCTGAACCTGTTTTTACTGAACAAGACTTAGTCAATCAGTGCCAAGATGACTATGAAAATGGTGGATACAGCCCAAAACTTCTTCGCTTGGATGAATTGGAGTTTGATGCCATTGTCTTTGATCCTGTTGATGATTTGAAGAAATTAGAGCTAGCTCGAGAACAAGTGTTAACTACAGGTCGAGTCAAAGTAAGTTTATACTTAATTCTTTTTTTAATGACAACCAAAGGAAGAGGAGAAGTGCTATGATCTTTGCAGACCCATCCAAACATTTGAATATTTATAGATTGATATCTGTAGGAAAATTTTGGAGGAGAGACTTCCAGAGGGTTGTAGTTCTGGGGGAAAAGAACTGTGAGTGTGAGATATAGGTACCATACAGTAGGAGTGGTGAGAAGAGGAGGAAAGATGAGTTAGTCAGTTCAGATTGCTAGTTCAAAGGAGACAAAGCCAATGTTGTATTGATTGAAAAGGCAGAGAAGAAACAGCATGTCTGTAAGCATGTGGTTGAAGTGTGTTCGTGATTGAAACTACATTAATCAGTTAAATGACTTTCTGCTTTCAGTTTAGGATATTTATGTGTATAGCAGCAGCATGGTCATGTAGATGTCAGCACAGTATACCTGTGAGAGTCAAGCATACACACATATCTATTAATATCTGCATACATATCTATACATGTGCACACACATACTCACACACACACACAAATGCATAAAATATTTCTGAAAGTATGAATATAGTGTAGCTCAATAGATTTTTCAAATATGTGTTGGTTTATATAAATTTGCAAATCTATATCTTATTTGAACAACAGATGCCCACAGAAAATCTGTTTTTCCAGACAATTTATTAAAGAATGATAAGGAGAAAGCAAAAACCCCCATTAAAATTCTTATCTTAGGCACAGCTGTGTTACTAATAATACACGTTTAAAATAAAAGCTGTTCCTCACACCATCATTTTCATTTTACATATCCATTTTTCCATTCTGACACAGGTTGGGCAGGCATTTTTCTAATACATTGTCTTCCTACCTGTGGTTCTTTGTATTCTGATACAAACAACAGAGGAAACATGACAATTTTTGTTACTGTGTATGTCATATTTTCTTCAGCTTGTTTTTTTGGTTGGCTGTCCTTCCTATTGCCAACTATTTTAGAGTATGGACTGGGTGTATTTTATCATGCCAGTGATACTCAAGAGGTTTTCTGCGAGGACTACAGAAATTCTTTTACCATGTATCAGTTTTTGTTTTGAAAATGCAGTCAATGCATGCACAATCTTAAACCTTCCTAAAGAGGACCATCTGACTGACAGCAACAATTCACCGGCTCACAGTCTCTGTTCTTTTTTCTGTCTTTGTTGTTACTCGTATTTACTACACCACAATTTACTGCCACCCAGGCTCATCCAGTTATCCCATCTTTTATGCTATTTCTGCACCAAACACTTTATATAGTTTTTCTGTCCCATAAACATAACTATCTGGTATCCTGCCTTGCCTGTGTTTTTCCTGCAGGCACCAAAATAATGATAACATCCAAATTGCTACCTAAGCAGCTGAAGGTTATTGGAATTGAGACTCTGCATTGTCATACTGCAGAAAAATGCAATCCTATATTCTGCAAGAATCCTAAGAAAAATTCTTGAGATTTGAGAAGATTCGCTGTTATCAAACTTCAAGGTAACATCCTTGCTAGCTAACATAGCATGTAACAGTTATAATAAATAATAATAGTGATAATCCTTTCTATTAAAGGCACAAAGAACTTAATTTATTGACCATCAAAGTCAACCTCAGTGGAATTTGAAATGAAAGGTAATGATGGGTGAAATACTGCTAAGCATTTTATCCAGCATGCTAACAATTCTGCCTCCCTTTCTGTTCTAGCTGTAATGATCTCTGCTCCTTGTAGTTACTAAATTTTGAACCAACACTGCTTTGGGCCTACTTTTCTAAATAGACATTAAACTTCTCTGTTTTATACATGATTTGTTGATCATGTCACAGTTACTTATGTATGATTTCTCTGTTGTAGACAACAGAGTGAAGACCTTTTGAATGAATGGCCAGTATCTTGTATCCTATCACCAAATAGCATTGTTTCCATAGCAAAGATATTTCATTCTGTCCACCTGGGTTATAAATGACCAATCCACTTGTACAAAGAATATTTTGTTAGCTTCTTCTGCAGCTTGAAATCTTCCCATTTACTGGAAGACAACCACAGTAAACCAGCCTTCTTACTTTTTATCAAACTCTTATCTTTGAAGATACACTGATCATTGAATACTTAAATCTCTGCCACTGCCATCTTAAGCACTATAAACTGATAGAAAATATAAGAAAAATCCTTAATTTACATGTTACAGCTCATATTGACTACATCAGATCCAATCTCACCTCTGATAATTATCTCCATTATTTGTTACAGACGCTTGAGAATCAGGACTATCTTTTGCCTTTCACCTTTTACTTGTTTCAGTCATTAGACTATGACTATGCTGGGGCACTGTCTTGAAGAATTTTTAGTTGAATGAATGGACTTCCATACTTATTTTTTTATAAACTTGGTACTTAATTTATCAGTCTGTTTTGCTAAACTGCTAGATTACGGGGACATAAATATACCAACACCAGATGTCAAGCAGTGGCGGGCAGCAAACACAGACACAAGAACATGCACACAAAAATGACAAGCTTTTTTTAGTTTCCATCTACCAAATCCACTCACAAGGCTTTGATCAGCCTGGTGCTATAGTAGAAGACTCTTACCCAAGATGCCACACAGTGGGACTGAACCTGGAACCATGTAGTTGGGAAGCAAGCTTCTTACTACATAGCCATGCCTTACTGTTGTTTCATAGATTAGCCCCATGGTAGGAGTATTAGACTGACATAAGAGATTCTCAATGTTTCAGATTGGATTCACTTAACTACAGTTTTCACTTGAATTTGCTTCTTTCAGTTGGATATGGAGACTGAATTTGAAAAGAAGGCTCGTGAAGGGATGGGTGATGATGAAGCACAATTCAGTGTTGAAGTTGCTCTTGACCAACAAGCCTTCCTGTGGTCAAACAAGTATCGACCAAGAAAACCACGTTTCTTCAACAGAGTTCATACGGTAAGTTGTATTCCTTTTTCTTTATACATCTGTTATTGTTGATTCTGAACAGGAACTTGCACTATGCAACTCCATTGTGATATGTTTGTTTTTGTTCTTTTTTTTGTTTTATTGTTTTTTTGTAAAGGCTGTTGGCCTAGACATTGAAACAGTTTGGTAACTAAAGTATGATTGCTGCTGTGGCAAGAATATTATGAGTGACACCTTGAAATTTCTGCTCCATGATAGCTATATTTTTTGTGTTATCAAGCCACATTCATGGCACATCATTTAATGGTGTTATGTCATATATACATCGAATTTTCAAACACAGTAAATATTGTATCTGTTTCACATCAAAATATTAGCCATTTATTGAATTTCATGCATTGAATTACTATTTTTATGATGAATTAAAAATCATTTACTTTTTATACATTATTTACAATTGACGGATATTTGTCCTCATCTTATTTGTTGTTAACACAACATTTCGGCTGATATACTCTCCAGCCTTCATCAGGTGTCTTGGGGAAATTTCAAACCTGGGTTCTCATTCCTAAGGTATTTTCGATGTTGTTGTTATTATTATTATTCAGGTCACTGCCTGGAATCGAACTAATCTTGGGGTTAGCAGCCCGCTCTCTTAACCACTATGCCATATGCCCATGGGTATATCAGCCGATACGTTGTGTTAACAACAAACAAGATGAGGACAAATATCCGCCAATTGTAAATGATGTAAATAATGTACATAATTCCTCATCTTTTAATTATAGAACTGGATTTACCTTTTATATTTAATAATTAATATCTATAATTTTAGTCTGGGTAGGCACTGTCTATTTTCCCTTGGCTGCTTATCTCTGAGTACCATAGAGAAAAATATAGAGGGAAAAGGCTAGACATACTTAACTTTTAGTGTCTCTTGAGCCAATTAGTTGTCTTTTCTCTCTCTTTCTCTGAGTGTGTATATATATATGATGATCATGGTCTTCT
The DNA here is from genome assembly GCF_001194135.2 of Octopus bimaculoides. Classification (NCBI taxonomy): domain Eukaryota; kingdom Metazoa; phylum Mollusca; class Cephalopoda; order Octopoda; family Octopodidae; genus Octopus; species Octopus bimaculoides. The sequence continues at coordinate 94,959,162 of NC_068983.1, forward strand.
ATGCAGATTCTGTCAACTAAGTTTATTCACAAGGCATTGTTTGGCCCAGGGCTACAGTGGAAGACACTTACCAAAGGTGCTGCCCAGTGGGGCTGAACCCCAAACTGTATTGTATCAAACCAAACTTCTTAACCATGCAGCCATACTGTATGACTTTTTTCTTCATCCTTCAATGTGGCCTCAGCGACAATAGCAATCTACCTGTCCTTATCCACAGTAAAAAACAAATTATTCATAGATTTTGAGTTGATTTGCATGACACTTAGCAACATGTTAAGTAATGTTGGATTGAGTAGTTTCTTGATACCTTTCCCACTAAGTTTCATTGTTTTTTTAAAGTTTTTCTATATATTTTAATTATTCTTTTTGAGCATATGTAGTTTTATACATATGTGTATGTGAAATGTCTTGTTTTATGCAATGACTATATAAGCGAATGAAGAAAACGTTTCAGGAATACATATGTTTCAGTGTGTTCATACAGCAGACGGGTGTATTAAATTCTTGGGCATATTGCACATGATAGCTGACAGATGGACATGTTTCTTTCCTTAGAACAAATATCACTTCAGTAGATGTAAAGCATAGCTAAAAAGTTCTTTATGGTGACAGTTATAGACTGAGTTTCAAGGAAAATGGTTAACTGAGAAGAAAGAAGTCTTACTTTAAATAGAATTAAATACTAAAACAATAATAAACATAACATTAGTTTCTTGGAACTGATCTCTGTCAATCACCTTTAACTACTTCTTAATAGCCATCAAAATTTGATTGTTTCCTACAAATTTATGATACATTTCTCTTATATAAGTTTCAACAAAGGTGAATAAGTATTTTAGTTGAAGGGAGTCATATTTATATTTGAGTAAGTAATCACTTTTTGATTTCTTCCCATTTCAGGGCTTTGAATGGAACAAGTATAACCAAACTCATTATGACATTGATAATCCACCACCTAAAATTGTACAAGGATACAAATTCAATGTAAGTATCTCCCCTTCTCTGAAGGCTAGGAAATTAACCTTTCATCTCATTTTCATTATTTTCTACCCATTATGTAACTTTTTTTTTTTTTTGGCATCAGTATGAATTCATTGGTTGGTTCAGAATATTTAGACACTCGAATGTGTGCTAACCCTGTTAGTATTTATTCACCTGAAATAGCCTCTATGAAACAGAACATCTCACATAATTTAATGTATTCACACTTAAATTAACATCTTCCATCAAAATTTTATTTAAGAAATGTTTGTTCAGTAATGTTCCAACACTGGCTTAATAATAGGATAATTAATTATTCTCAAATTCTCTTCATACTAATTGGAAAAAATGCATGGTATATTTCATTAAAAATATGATCATGAAAACATTAACAAACATATTTCAGTGTTCAGATATTTTAATTAACAGGTATATCTACTATGGATCAGGTTTAATAGTACTAAGAACTTGCTGGAAATATCTCTGGAGGAAATAGACTGTTGCACAGAATGCTTAAATGAAGAATTATTCATAAGCAAATATTCTTAAGAATTCAAGTTAGTAGATTCCTGAAGGAGTCTCTGAGTGTATGAGATGAGGGTCTTGAAAGAATAGTAATGAAAAACAAAACAACTTCCAGTAAGACTTTGGATGTAACAAATAAACTCACATATTATATTCTATCGAAAAATTTGGTTAGTGTATAATTATTATGAATAAGGATTTCTAACATAAATACAAGACCAGAAGTTTGGGAGTAGGTGTTAGCTGATTAAATCAATCCTAGTATTTGAGTTGGTTGGTTAATCCATATTACTTCATAAGGAGTATAGGGCCAGTTTCCCAGTTTCTCTAGCATATATATATTCTTCCCTGGACAGGACACCAGCCCATCGCAAGGTTATTCATTTTTACCTGTTGAGTGAACTGGAGCAACATGAAATGAAGTATTTTGTTCAAAAACACAACGCATCACCAGATCGAGGAATCAAAACCATGATCTTATGATCATGAGTTCAACACTCTAAACACTGAACCCAGTATTTGACTGGTACTTTATTTTATCAACCTCAGAAGAATGAAAGGCAATGTTGGCCTGAGTGGGATTCAAGCTTAAAATGAAAAAAGAAAACCATAAATAGCACAAGGCATGAAAATTATAGTTAGTTAAATCAACTCAAATACTTAACTGTACTTATTTTATTAATTCCAGAAAGATAAAAGACAAAGTTGTGTCAAGCAGAATTAGAAACTGATATTGATTTGTTACACAACACCACAAATATTACAGAATAGGAACCTAATTGATTGAATCAACCCCAGTACATGACTGTTTATTTATTTATTTAACTCTGCTAGGGTTAAAATTAAAGTCAACTTAGGTGACATTTGAACTCAAAACACAAAACTAAATATTTGCAATATTTACTCTAGCTCACTACTCTTTTTGCTATTCCACTACCCTTATAATAATAATAATAATAATAATAATAATAATAATTTCTACTAAAGGCACAAGGCCTGAAATTTGTGGGGAGTGGACTAGTCAATTACATTGACCCCAGTTTTCACTGGTACTTAATTTATTGATCCCAAAAGGACAAAAGGCAAAGAACCATCCAGTGGTTCTTGAGATATCTTGTCCACAGACAAACAAACAAACATGACTGAAAACAATACCTCTGCCTTCACTAAGATGGAGGTAATAATGATTTCAAATTTTGGCACAAGCCCAGCAATTTCGGGTGAGTGGGAAGTCAATTACATTGACCCCAGTGTTCAACTGGTACCTATTGTATCAACCCTGAAAGGATGAAAGGCAAAGTCAACTTTGGTGGAATTTGAACTCAGAACCTGAAGACAGATGAAATGCTGCCAAGCATTTTGTCTGGCATGCTAATGATTCTGTCAGCTCATTCTTTCTACTATAGACTGAAGACCTGAAATTTTGGGGGAGGAGGAGTCAAATTGACCCCAGTGCTCAACTGGTACTTATTTCGTCATTCTGAAAAGGATGAAAGGCCAAGTCAACCTCAGTAGATTTTGAACTCAGAACGTAAAGACAGACGAAATGCTGCTAAGCATCTTGGCCAGCATGCTACCAATTTTACATTGGTAGCATGCTGGACATTCCACTCTGAGTCACCAAATCATCTCATCTTCTCCACTATCTTATGTCTCCTCATACACTACACCAGCCTCTCATACTCTCACAACCTACTCAACTACTTGTCATCTCTTTCTCTCTCACATAAATATCCTTCCCCTATTTATTATATTATCATTACTGTTCTGCTGTTCTTCACCACCATGTGTTATTGGTCATCCCATCAATTTATCCATTGTTCACTACAAACACCTCTCAATACCTGTTTTTCAGTCATATTCACCCCTTTACCCATTCCCCATTTTTCACTCTCCCAATCTCTAATCACCCACATTCCCAGTTTTACCTCTATTCATTTCTGCTCACCTCATATCTTAGGTGGGGGAGGGTCCACCTTGATCACCTCCACCCACCCTCTAATCTAAAGGGTGAGTTGCTATATAACACTTCTACAGCAAGAACCCTGTTCTGGTTTGGCCCCTTCCTCTCTTACTTTAAACCTCATCACCTTGCATAAAGCTGCAGTTCTCAAATTTACAAGATCACCTCAGTACAGCAGGAAATTTATTCTATAATGAGATTACAATCACATCATGACAATACTCTAAAATGAGGTATTTGGGACACATTGATGTATGAAGTGTTATTTGATGTATGAAGTGTTATTTGATATATGAAGTGAGTAAGAAGGTTAACAGTTACGGAGCAGTGATATATCAATCACCAGTGTTTTAATGCAAACAATTATTGAAAGAAAAAAATTTGGGTCTCTTTTCAGATATTCTATCCTGACCTTATAAATAAAGCTGATACTCCAGAATATGCTTTGGTAAGTTTTTCCCACATTTATTTCTGCAAAACTCTTCTGAGACATTATATTTCAAAAAATAAATTAATTTACTAATTAATATTGGACTTTCACACTCCTAAACTATATGACAAGCATGGATTGTTGTTCCTTTTCCGAGACAGACATAGTTACAACTACAGATGGAACAAATAAAAATTTACTAAACCTTCTCTGAAAAGCAGTCTTGGAAACTGATTTCTATGCCGAGTTTAACCTTTAGCACATTGCATTTTTTTCTAGAATTACCGACGTTGCCTTCTTGTGCAGGTGGCACGTAAAAAACACCATTTTGAGCGTGGCTGTTGCCAGTACCGCCTGACTGGCCTTCGTGCCAGTGGCACGTAAAAGCACCCACTACACTCTCAGAGTGGTTGGCGTTAGGAAGGGCATCCAGCTGAAGAAACTCTGCCAAATCAGATTGGAGCCTGGTGTAGCCATCTGGTTCACCAGTCCTCAGTCAAATCGTCCAACCCATGCTAGCATGGAAAGCGGATGTTAAACGATGATGATAATGATAATGTTTCCCCTGTCACTGCCCTGTTGTTACAGGGGAGAAAACTCATACAGTGACATGATGCACCTACAGTGTGCTAAAGGTTAATGTAATTTGTTTTATATATGAAAAGACATAGTTTATGATTAATATATTGGAAGTATGATCATAAACATCATTGAAACATAATGCAGTTATATTGTATGCAATGATGAATGACAATGAAACGTGGAGCAGTGTTATTACATTGGTATTACACATGTGATGTATGACAGTGACCCTTCATAATGTGTCATAAGTATGGTGGTATATTCTCTGTTTTATCATTATCATTTTAATATTCACTTTTCTATGCTTGCCTGGGTCAGATGGAGTTTATTGAAATAGACTCTCTGTGGCTGGATGTCCTTCCTATCACCAGCCCTTACCTGTTTCTGATCAAGGTAATATCTCCCCATGGCCAGACATGTTTACACAGAATATTGGAAATCACTCAACATCAGAATAAGAAGACGCAGACACACAAACACACACAAATCCACTTACGAGGCTTTAGTTGGCCGAAAGTGCCACACTGGGACTGAACCCAAAAATCATATTGTTGGGAAGCAAAAACCTTACTCACACAGCTATGCCCAATGCTCCATAAATGGGTTGATGGCTGATGCATCATAAATGTTGTGATGTGTGTCTGACATGTGAGGTAGTAATATAGTAAAATGTACCAACATAGAGCAATCATACAGTATGATGCATGCAAGTAAAACAATTGTATCTGGCTATATTTGTTTTATAACTGGGTGATGTTTGAGGTGGGGTTGTGAATGGATCCGAGTGAGAGATAGACTAATTAAGAATTTTGAGAAGTTAATTGACATAGATTATTAAAATATTTCATGAGAAAAACCTTTATATCTAATCTAGTATTTCCTAACCTTTTCGTTCTTGGGGAAACCTTGAAATACAATTCCATATCTCTGGAAAACTGTATAAAAAAAAATTATTATATATCGTTATTAACTTTGCTTGACTGACAAATTTGGTTCTCTTTCTATTTCATAGTTGATTATTTAAAAGTAAGGTCATCCAGGCTGCAAAATCAGTTCCCCTAACAGAATGATTCCTATGTATGCTAGCATGGTATAAATAGCTGCACAATGTATCTCATTTTGAAAACATTTGTTTCATTCCTTCTGAAAATTGATTTTTACTTCAGTGATATAATTGTCTCCTCTCTCTTTACAGACACCTTGCAATGACAATAAAGATTTTGCACTGTTACGCTTTCATGCTGGGCCACCCTATGAGGTAAATATTGTTTTATATCCATTTCGAGACTGTTGTTCTTGAAGTAGAGATGTTTTTGGGAGTATTATTTTACCTTACTGATTTTAAAAATTGGTAGACTGAAGTGGAGTTTAAGAATATTACTAAAAAGCTAGTTACTAGTGTGTGTATCCTACTTTTTTAGATATATTTTTCATATTTTCCATATCTCAACATCTATCCTTAATGGTAATTGTGCTTTCAGCTGTTTGGCAATTAATCTCAATAAAGCTAGCCCTTCTATTAGGATTACTTATTGAATGGCAAAGAGAGAGTGTAGGTGTTTGTGAAAAGATAGTCTATTTTTTTATGTTGAGTAGGGAATACTTTTTTGTAGTAGTTCAATGTTTACAGGGTCCTAACATTCCATTCTGGTTAAACACCAATAAGGAAGGGCACCCAGCTGTAGAAACTCTGCCACATCAGATTGGAGCCTGGTGCAGCCATCTGGTTCGCCAGTCCTCAGTCAAATCGTCCAACCCATGCTAGCATGGAAAAAAGGACGTTAAACGATGATGATGATGATGAAGCTGTCCAAAATATCAAGGATCAGTTATTTGCAAGCATTCACCAGGACCATTGACTGTTGAAGAGAGGGTGTAACTATTTGCAATGGAAGCAATACAACTATTTTGTCATTCCCCATATATCTGCATTATAAACTGCTTATTTTGAACAAATGTATTGATAGAGTTTGTTACTCCACAAGATGGCATGTGAGCCATAAAGGCTGCATCAGAATTTCTTTTGGACTAAATTCTGATGATCTATTGATAGAAAAGGTGCATTCCCATCAGGGATACATAAAATGCTCTCTCTCTCTTTCTCATCAAAATCGTCAGCGCATTAGGCTTATCAGTGACTAGTTGGATAGCTGGTTTCCTAATGTTCAAGTTGCAGATGATATATTAATGTTCATCACAGTACTCCCTGTACCTCTTGTACCATAGTTGTGCTCCCCATGAATACCAGTCTGCTATTGATAAACACAATAAGAAATAAATTTATCTGAGATGTTTTAGATACTCATTCCTACAAATTTAAATTATAAGGTTGTGTTGTCCAAAACCACAAGAAATAGGTTTCTACTCTCTTGGCCCTAAAAAATAAAACCAGAAATGGAAATAAAAAAAAAACTTTTTAATGAATATGTACTTGAATATTGTAATAACTGTGTGAATTCTCCTTTTGCAGGATATTGCATTCAAAATTGTCAACCGTGAATGGGAATATTCATACAAGCGAGGCTTCCGCTGTCAGTTCCAGAACAACATTTTCCAACTGTGGTTTCACTTCAAACGTTATCGCTACCGGCGATAGGATTCCCCTTCTTTCTTCATTCAGATTTTTAAAGCAATGTATATTTTTTAACAATAAATCTGTTCTTTTGGAGTTGGTTGAGTTTGCTTTGCAGAACTTTTGAGCTAACTTATCATTACTAATAATAAAGAAAAAAGAAAGCTTGCTGTTGTTTTGTATAAAATAATTTTAATTTTTGATAAAATATAACTTCTTTTCAATTTAATTGTTCAATTACAAAAAGTATGGATAGGAACAATGTAGTGGTAGAAAAATAGACAGAGGCTGTAGTAATTTTGTAATGGGTGAAGGTTGTAGTAACAGTATCTGTGATAGAAAGATATGGTAGTACTGTAATGGGATCTTTGGGGTTTGACGGGTAACATTTGTTTTCTTAACGAAACACTTTCAAACTTGGGACACTGGTAGAATGTGTCATATAAAACAACTTCTTCTCTTAACCTTCTTAACAAAATTTTGTACATCGCAAGTTATTTCATGTTAAAGTTGTCGTATTTCTGTAATTTCAACCAATCACTGACGTCTATTCAGCTGAATACAATTACTGCTGTTCGGTGTCAAGTGTGTTATTCCCTGTTTAATTATATCATTATTCCCTAGTAAGGGTTCGGGTTTTAGGGTTAGGGTTATGGTTATGAATTATAGGGTTAGAGTTAAGGTTATGGCAAAAATAATCATAACCCTAACCGTAATCCTAAAACTAACCCTAACCCTAAAACCAGCACAAACGATGTCATAAATAAGAGTAACACGGGTGGTTGTTGACCAACAACGGGACTAATTTTATTCAAAGGAAAAGATCCCATGACACCGTTACGGCATTAATTGTTTTCACCTCAATAGACGTCAGTGATTGGTTGAAATTACCGAAATACGACAATTTTTTACATAAAATAATTTCGAATACAAAATTTTTTATCTGTTCTATACCACAAAATATACAAATATTCGAAGTTTGAAAGTGTTTCGGTACCAAAAACACTACAAAAAACATGTTGCCCGTCAAACCCCAAAGATCCCTGTAATGTATTATTGGTGAATGAAGGTTGTAATAACAGTATCAGAGAGAAAGAAAATGTGGTAATGGTTGTGAAGGTTTAGGTCTACAGAGAAATGAAAGAGAAATTTCATTGTGAAGTTGTCACGAGGAGCACACTTCTATGAGTACATCTAATACCCCCACCTCTGGATGTTTTTTTCTCTCTTTTAGCTTTTTTCTCCTCTCAACTGTTCAATAAATAGTATCTGTTTGAGCCACTGTATGGTTCCTTATGAGTCAAAGAGTGAACTTCTATACAGTCACTCAGTTAACTAAAAATAGCATTCAAATATCTCTCAGATCAGATTATACCATCTTAAATAAAAGCATATTAGATAAGGTAGTCCTAAAAAGATGAGATGCTCATAGCTGGAATATCTCTGATCATATATCTGTTCAACTTCAGTTGGCCTGGAGTTAAAAACAAGTATTGCGCAGAGGTGGGGGTATTAGATGTACTCATAGTGTGCTCCTCGTGACAACTTTACAATGAAATTTCTCTTTCATTTCTCTGTAGACCTAAATATTGTTGTGTCTACATTGAAGGGTTTGTCTTTAAATATCCATGAATAATATGTCAGAGACCCAATCTTGGCAGAATACATACTTTTTCGGGTGGATATTATACAAAATACATGGGTTGAAGTGAATTGAAATGGCTTGACCACAGATTGAACCTTGTATTGCAGATTTTACTCACTTGAAGCACATAGATATGACATAAGAATGAGCCTTCATCATCATCATCATTTAACATCTGTTTTCAATGCTGGCAAGGATTGAAGTATTAATAAAAATATATAAAATGAAAATGTAGCAAATGTCCAGTGAGAATTGAATTTTTGACCTGTGATTAATGGTCAAGTACATTGACCAAGGCTTTTCATTAAAGGATTCTGTATAAGATTCTGGTACTGTGTCACCTGAAATTAGATAAGAAGTTCTAGAGAATCCTCAGCAAACTTCTTAAAAATTGATCCTCAGCATATTAATACCACTTGTTTTATTAACCATATCCTCAAAAGAATAAAAGATGTCAACTATGGCAGGATTTGAACTCAGAATATGGTGTAAGGATATTCAAGAATGCAGGGCATGTAGTTCATTTCAGCAAGCTTCAACTGCTATTTTTAAAAGAGAAAATTAACGGCAAATAAGATTTACATCTTTTAATTGTTGATAAATAATTTTCATATTTCTTGGCATCACATGATGTCCACTTATTATGTTTTTGTAAGTACAGCCAGTGTGTTGTTGGTTATGGATTGTAAACTTGCTACTGTCTATTCTTGTTGCATTCACTCGGTTTGCAAGCATCCCTGTTATATAAACATCTTCAAGCCAGAAGCGCTTTCCATTAAATGATTCTGCATACAATTCTGGTACTAAGTCACCTGAAATTAGATAAGCAGTCCCAGAGACATACTCAGGAAACTCATTCTTTGGATATTTTGATATGGGTGTGTACCATTTTGATGAACTATCTCTGATTGGTGCAACATGTTTAAAAAGTAAACCCATGATAAACCGAGAACGTTTCATGTTCATAAGTGTTTTCTCTAACAATGGAAGATTTATATACATATCATCATCTGTTTTCAACACAAATTTTACTTTTCTACATGAAGAACTCACCCAACGTAGATAAGCAATTGACTTTAAAGATAAGTTTGCATAATGATCAATATAGTTCTCTTGTACAATATCACCATATTTTACACTTTCTTCATGAATATCATCTTGAACACCAGGACCATGTGTAACACCTTCAAAAAAAACCATCTTAAAGTTTGAATTATTCCTAGCATATTGACCCCACGTCTCTCGTATGGTATTTCGACGCAGTATATTTATTGGGGCTGAACACACAGCAACAAGGATCTGAACAGAGTCAGAACAATTATTTGTCAAATGAATGTATGAGAAATGATATGACTGTTGGTTTATGATAGAAACATCTGAAAATGGAAGAAATCGTAACCACCTGCCTGAAAGTATATTCATGTAGGTTTCTGGATTGATTTGGTACATGAGAATAATGTACACAAAAATGGCTATAATTAATATTGTCATCCATATGCGAATCTTCTTTTTACCTGGAAATGATAAGAAATAAACATTTCATTAATATATATATATATATTATTTTATTAAAGCCAAAAATTCTTCAAATTTTTATTCAGAGTTTCATGACTGCTCATTAGACAGTTGTGATAATACAGACTGGTATATGTGTTATCACAACTGTCTGAGGAAGAGTCACAGGAATCTCTGAGTAACTGTTTGTGAATTTTTTTTGGCTTTAGCAAAATAGTATTTTACTCTACTTTTGGTATTTTAGTTCTAATTTTTCTACCTTGTTTTGTATTTATGTGCTTACCTGTGTGTGTGTTTGTGCATGCATAAATATATATTATATCATATTATAATAATATTATTATATCTGCAAGTAGTATTATTATCAAAGTAAGAGTACTCAATACCTAATGTAGAGTAAATATTTCTTTTAACATTTGAAATATTTCTTTATGAAGAGAACATCAGAGGATTACTTTATAGGGTTGAAACTTTATGGTAATACAACAGTTATCTCCACCTTACAACAGCAAAAAACCTGTTTAGAGGGAAATTACTCTGAAGGAAAAGTGATAGTGTAGAAATAGATTCTCTAAACCTCCTGCAGACAACTTCTCTAATCCCTGTAGCATAAAATGCACTAGATCAGCACTGTATAGCGGTTGATACCTGAATGAGTATCTGACTATAAAGTCCATGTAAAAAACAAGCACAACATATTCAATAGCAGAGTTGGCCAGTTTTCTCTGTTGCTGTAGATGCGTTTAGTAATGGTTTTGTTGACATCAGAACTGTTCAAAGATGGTTCCAAAGCTCTTGTTCAGGAGATGACAGCCTTAAAAATAAACCAAGAGGTAGGCCAAAATCAGTTATTCAGCATGATGGATCAAATGCTTTAGTTGAACAAAATCCGAGAGCAAAGGTTCGAAAACTTTCATCAGAATTCCAAACATTTCGCACAACTGTCTTTGGACACCTGTAAAAATTTGGAAAAGTCAAGAAAACAGATAGGTTTATTCCATATCAAATGAACGAGATTCAAAAAACAGACACCTTGAAGTATGCTCCTTATTACTTTCTTGACTGGAAAAAAACATTTTAGCATCAAATCATTACTTGTGATGAGAAATGGATACTCTTTGACAACAGCAGGAGAACAAGACAGTGATTAGATGCAGGAGAGTCACCTAAACACTACCCAAACCCACCATTGCCTCCTAAAAAGCTAGTGGTCACTGTATGGTAGTCTGTGAAGGGAGTTATTCATTATTCATTTTTGCAACAAGGAAAATCAGTAACAGTAACATCATATTGCCAGGAAATTGATTATATGCATGAAAATTTGAAAAAGAAGCAACCCAGACTAGTGAACAGAGATGGCCCAGTTTTGCTCCACAACATCGCACGTCCTCAAACTCCTCAAGCTATGGTCCAAAAGTTGCAAAGCCTGAATTATGAGATTTTGCAGAATCCGCCCTATTCCCCTGATATCTCTCCTACTGATGATCACTGATTTAAGCATTTTGAGCTTTTCATAAGCAATAAAACATTCTTAAATAGAGAAGAGGTAATTGAAGCATTCGGACAGTTTATCACAGCAAAAGATGAATTTTATTTTTAAAGATGAAATATATGGCATAGAGAAACATTGGGTAAACGTCATAAATGAACATGGATCATACTTTGATTAAATAAACCAGTTCTCTAACACTTCTGAAACATTTTATTGTTACCTTTCCAATACAACATTTCATGTGAAACAATCTTATATATATATATATATATGTATATATATATATATATCATCACCATCATTTAACATCTTTTTTTTCTATGCTGACATGGGCTGGACAATTTGACAAGAACAGATGAGCAAGAAGGCTTCATCAGGTTCTATGCTCGCTTTGCATTGGTTTCAACAACTGGATGCCCTTCTTAAAACTTAACAGAATGTACTGGGTGCTTTTAATGTAGCATGAGCACTGGTGAGGTCACCAGGTACCCAAGCAGGTGTCTTACTAAAGAGGTGAATACATGGCTTGCTCACCTGTAAAGATGTGAGGTTCAGGTACATCATGACTATGAGACGATAAGCTAGAAGAAGGGAAAAAGTGGATGTGCTGGTAAGTCCATTGAGTGAATATAGTGTGACAGATAATTAGTTGGATGCAGAGGATATCAGTTCGGTGCATGAGGAAGTGAAGAAGATAGGGTGACATAGAAGACTGATGGAAGAGTGGTTGTCAGATAATGAGTTGTGGGGAAAGGCCTCAATTCTGTTGAGATAGATTGGTCTTCTCAAGCACAACATAATGCCATTCATCTCAGTCACCCCTCATCTTCTCTGAGAGGTTGAACATCTTGAGGTTGGTCTTCACTAATTTATACCATGTCTTCCTAGGTCTATTACTGTCACATGTTCCTTCCATATTTACTGACCATGTCCTCATCCACATCTCATGACCATACCAGCACAGTCTTTTCTCCAACAAACTACGTCTCATGTCTCTTATGCCCAATTTTTCTCTAAGCATGCACTTTGTAATAAATACACATTGACATTGCACATCCATCAAAGCATACTTGCTTCATTTCTTTCAAAACTTCACGTCTTCTGCATTTACAGCCCAAGTTTCACAGCCATGTAGCATTGCTGTTCATACGCAGGCACCATACAATCTGCTTTTCATTCTAAAAGAGAGGCCTTCTGTTACCAACAGATGTAAAAGTTCTCTGAACTTTCTCTAAGTTGGCAGGAGTACATGGTCAAGGTTACGGAGCTCTCTCCTAAGCAGTTTTTGAGCCTCCTATCCCAGCATAACATGAAGAGGTTAGTGACATGTCAGCAATACTGACACCAATGGCTGCACCCACTACTTGGATGTACATTTCGTTATTAAGCTTGAACATGTGACCCTTTAGTGCAACTTTAGTACTTGCACCTACCGCATATGCAATAATTTTTCTCACTGGATTATAGTTTTTAGAGGTCCGTATGACTCCCTAAGAAGAAAAACCCATCCGAGTCTCTGAAATGTGTATGTTATTGTAAACGAAGAAGTCCGAAAATTTGACGATGATGGAGTCATCGGACGTAACTAATGATGATGATGATTCTTGCAGAGTATGTCTTCCTGTTGAGAAGTGTGTAACTCAAAGGCGAAGTTTCAAACAACATGATCTATTTTCGTTACATTTACAATTATAAATCAACCACGTCGGATCGATGAAAATCAACATATAATTTTAACTGTATGCATTTGTTGACAATCTACTTAGCCTTGTGAAATTACTACTGAGGAAAGGGTATGTGACAGATGGGATAGAAAAGGTAATCTGTAAATGTGGTAGGCATGACAATTAGATTAATCAAGTGTGAGTAGATGAATGTCAGTGTGAAACAGTTTTCGTTTGACCCAGTGACATCGTTTCTCGTTCAGCCCCAAAACCGTCTGCAACAGGCTGTCACGATCGCAAGCAGGGAGCTAACTCCTTTGGCTGGTCAGCTGGTCGTATTTATAACAATCTGCAGTCTGTAGAAAGACGGACAAACCTTAGCTAAATATTCAAGTTAGATCCGGTTCATTTGAACTTAATTTCACCTAGCTGGTCATTAAAAACTCATCAATCATTGTTTCAATTGACAGGACAAAAAAGTTTTCCCTGCCGCAAACTGATTTGGCGGGCGAATTCTGAGATGCGGTTTCAAATGTCAGGCGACAGAATTGATATTCGTTCTTTATATTATGTTTATAGTCTCTCTCTGACTGGAAGGGGGTCGTTCATCAAGAGTTTGTTCCGCGTGGTCAGGAGATCAATAAAAATTTTACTCGGATATCTTGAAGTGTTGAGGACATATACAACCGCCCTACACTTTGGAATTGACCCCAGCGAACATTTTTTTTTATCTCTTAAATTTGAAATCTACCCTAAATCTACCCAGTTACCGACATTATGTGAATCGAATAAAATTCGCTACAATGACGTATCACTCTTGAAAATGCATGTAGTGGATCTTGTATGCATGAAGTGGATTCGATCCACCATAGCCAAATTTAAATTAACACTGCGACAGAACTTTTCCCACGGTGGAACAATGGTTTTTCTCTGACAGCAGTTTTACATTATCCAGATGCCTTTAGCTAGGCCGAAATGTCTTCACCACTTGACCCTTTCTAACCTCTTCTACTTCACCAAAAGCTAGAATAGAGATAACAAGACCACCAACTAAATCTATTGTTCTCAATGATATGTCTATCCTTATAGATAGTTATAAAAGCAAGAAAACTCCAAGCAAAAATGAGTTTAGTCACCAGTCGGTGACGACTCAACGAGTTCAGTCACATGGTGACGACTCAATGAGAACGAAGTCTGGCTGACCAGCTAGAACCTTGGCCAGAGGGAGAAATGAAGTTTACTGTCAGCAACTGTGAGACAACATCCCACACCCTACAACTTTCACTAGCTCTAATTCTGTCCTCTTACAACATCATTCTATCTCTCTCTGTAATTACTACTAAACAATGAAGAGGACACAAACACAAACTTTACTTCGCATGCTTTTGGATCTATCATAACCTGCCCGTCGAGGCAAGGTATTGTAATGTAACGGTAAATAAATATTTCCTTAAAACTTCAAGCATTGTTCATCTTTCGCATCCTACAACACACATACAATTATAACTACATAAATTATTATCGTTACATGCATTCCAAAAGTGTGTATGCCTGGGGAAAACGTTGGAATCGGTGTATCATTAACTGTGGGGGGAACTAATTTGAAGAAGACAAGTCTAATTAAATTAGGTAGTTAAGCAAGAGAGTTCTATTCATTTATTTTTAAGAAAGACAGATTCCACTTTGAACATGTCTCATGAATGTGCGTCTATTTATTTTGCTAGTTTCCGAACTTCATGATTCCGGCCTCTTACGCGCGCGCACACACACATAATTTCTATAAAGAAGAAGCGACTTATGCTTGGTTTGGCTTCTACAGACTGAAACGAATCGTTCTTTTCTACATAATCCCACTCCAAATTTTCTTAATCGTTAATAATTATCTCATAGACCTAGATTCCCAGAAGTCCAAAACAAAATTCTGAAAACTTTTATAAAACAAAGACAAAAGCACAGAGACAGGAATGGGCACGGTCCGAAACTCCGCAAGGCTTTTCAAGAGAAGAATAAAAGTGTTAAATGAAATTTATGCGTTTAATTAAAGCTCTTGTGAAAATTTTTTTGGTAGTTCTTCAATTTCATGGTTGAGTAGGTTATTTATTAATTTAGTATCTTGTAACAGCCAAATCTCTCTGGCTCAAAATAATTTTTTTTAAATTGTTGAATATGGGCAATACTCCAAATTACAGTTATAAACTAATATTGAAAAAAAGGCAAGCAAAATACGAACGTCGTTAAATTTTCTAATGCTTATTTAATAGCTATTTAATAAATGTTTTCAAGTGTAAAATATATGATTATATAAAATGTATATTTACTAGAGACAGTAATGCGGATTCTTGGCAAGAATTATTTCGAATCAAAGAATACAAGAATACATATTTATACAAGTATATACAAGAATACATATTTATACAAGTATATATATATATATATTTTATATTTACTTTTGAATTCATGGCTATTACGAAAGATCTCCAAATAATGTAGTCCTAGAGACACAATATTTGAAATAACACAAATAATTTAAAAAACTAATGGGTCTGCTTGATCAGGTGCTAAGTTCTAAACAACACAGCGACGGAGTCGCTACGTTGTCTCTCGACCTACCAGAAATAGCTGCCAAATCCTTCAAATCAGACTTCACCATCTCATACAAGAAAAGGTCACACGAAAGAATAGTCTAAGACATTCTAAAAAAGACATAATGGGACAAATACTAAGGTTACAAAGATAAATGAAGGAATAATCAATCTAGAAACATAAACTATGAAAACTTTCTGACCATTTTCTTATAATATGCGACATGGATCTACTTACCGATATCTCTTCCTGGCATGGTAAACGGCACTTTCGTAACGAAAAATTAACCGTAGACGTGTCTCTGAGAGATAGTGACGTTATTTGCGATCGAATCACGGAATCAAATCACGGAGAAGGATAAATGTTGAAATTTCGTTTGTATTGTTTCTTTTTTTTTATGTCTAATAGTTGCAGCATCAACTTTTCATTCTTTGAAACTCTGCGAAGGGAATAGGCACCGTCCGAACCAATAAAATAAAAGCTATCCAATCATAGTTACTAAAGTAAATGAGTAAAAGATAAAGAAAGAAAACAAATCATGAAAAAGATACGCTGTATGTAACAAAAAGAAACATGTTATTTAGAGAGTTAATAATTCAATTAGTGATGAGGCGAGGGGACGGTGAGAAAAAAAGGAATGATAAACGTTTAAACAGAAGCTATGAAGAATCACCGGTGTTATCTTCTTCTTCTTCCTCATTTCTTTCTCTTTCTCAGCATCTTCCAACCTATTTATCTAGTAATATGGCTGAGAGAAAATATCAACACATTAAATATGAGTAGAGTAACACATGTAATATAATGACATGAAAAACTTCGTTGAACTGAGATTCTTGTCATCACAAATCATTGAAAATAAATGTATTAATCTACGTTTTATGTATTAAATTCCTTAATGTATGGTTAGTCTCCTTAATTTTGTATTAAGGTAATTAAATATATAATTGCGTATTTATATATACTTTTCTACTCTAGGCACAAGGCCCGAAATTTTGGGGGAGGGGGTCAGTCAATTAGATCAACTCCAGTACGCAACTGGTAATTAATTTATCGACGAAATATCAATTTCTTTATTGTCCACCGGGGGCTAAACATAGAAATGGACAGAACAACTGATGGGATCAGTAAATCGGTATGATTGTACATGATATATGACTTTTAAAAATGAAATAAAATGTATTTAAAAAATCGAATGAAATTAACAATACAGGGACAATACAAATGAAGCGATGATCAGGCCACGCTCCGACCCCACAAGCCCCGATCTATCGCTGGTACCTTTTTTTGTTCTTTTGTTTTCCGTCTATTCACACGGTTCCTTTCACGCACAACACTCGTGCAACATGCTTCCATCTCTTTTGCAACGTACACTCCGACAGACATCTCTTCTCCAGTCACACCTTCCTTTTCAAATGAAAAGTAAAAAAATGATCGTAAACTGTGGCCAGAGATAAAGTTGCCTGTCTTAATTCCTTTTATCCTAGTCTTCC
>NC_068983.1:94979152-94981157 GCF_001194135.2 Octopus bimaculoides
CTTATGCTAAACCTAATAGACTCATATTTGATGGCTCTTTTTAGGGCGTACCATCATTTGTTATTAATGATGGTACCTGTCAATGCCCTCTGTATTAACATCTTGATCCGCTTTCTGTATTCCTCAATCGTCAAAAGGGACGTACTGAGTTTCCAGTAGCTAGATCCCAGACTATGTAACTTATCTATTGTCAGTTTACAGATAACCATCTTGTGGTCACTGTAGCTGACTAGAAAAAACTGTGGACACTTAGCTATGGACTTATCTGTTTCTCTAATTAAAATCCTATCTAGATATGTTCTGGAAGACCAGTCATTATTTGACCACGTCCACCCCTAAGCCTGGGTTACATTTTCTGTTCATGTTCGAGCCAACACAATCTGTGTGTGCGTCAAATATTGTGTTAAAGTCTCCTAATAATACTAGCGAATACGACGTGGCCAGGAACTTGCCCAGGTCACGAAAATATTCACTTTGCAAGCCTATAATGTTGGGTGCATAAATAGCGACTAGCCTGATTATCTTACCACAACTGAATGTCAGGTCAAGAACGACCAACCTGCCTTCTGGATAAAAAAGAAACAACTTTTTCTCAGCTACGCGATTTCTTTTTAGTAGGACCAAAAGATTACCCCCACCACCCGCCCGACTCGGAGAAACGTATTTCTCATTGTCGTTCAGGAGAAGGAGCAGCTCTCTTGGCCCCTTTACCCGGGTTTCCGTTGCAACAATTACATCCAAATTTCTTGACCTGATGTCACATATAGGAAGCGCCCTTGCTTCCAACTCGACTTCAGGTCACGGACATTTATACAACTAATGTGAATAGACGTGACTTACCTTTTAGATCGGAGTGTCCTGTGGAGAGGGACTCTCCACCTTTTCTTGACTTAGGGTCGGAGGTGGCAAGCCTTCAAATATAGACTGATGAAAATCAAATCTCAATAATGAGACCGATTTTCTACACATGTTACACAAGATATTATATGTTTTTTTTTTGTCCACTTCGTAAAATTCATAGTTTTTATATTTTTCTGATAGTTCAATTAGCCTAGTGGCTGATTTTTTCGTTTTTGTATCACGCATTAAGTCCTCGTTTTTGCTATGAAGTGCAACTATTCCTCTGTCCGTCTCCCCCTCCGCCGTCCTCGGTCTGTCTCTCTTGACTGTCTTTTTAGGTCTCGGCTCACTCTGCTTTTGCTGGTTCGAGCGTTCCATTTTCCTTTTGTTGTCTATTTTTCCTTCAGTTTCTCTCTCTCTTTCTTCCTCCTCACCGTCCGATTCTTCTTCACCTTCTTTACAATATTTTTTGATATGACCCAGTTGGCCACACTGGAAACATCGGGGCTTACGCCCCTCAACAAAAATATTCAGAACTTCCTCCCCTACTTCTACTATTTCTGGGAGCTGTTCTAAAATTTTCTGCTCTGCCTGCAATAGCAAGTTGAGCGTTTGTCCAGTCCAATATGTATTCTCTGTGACGGTAGCCTGCAGGAGGTTTATATTACCCTCCCTGTTTGCCAGGACTGCCGCCATCAAGCATATAGGGTTTACTCCGGGTGGAATTCTTGATGTTCTAACCTTAGATGTTCTCATTCCCATGTAAATTGTGACTAATATCGTGTCTTCCGATTTTAATGATTTTACAGAGTGTTGTTGTGCCGTATCTGTGTTCTTGTACTTCACCACGATGGTTCCAAACTTCTTCCCTTTGGCTAGGTAAGTAATGTCCTGCCAGATAGGTTTTAAACATTTTTCAATTTTCTGCTCACATATTTTGTCAATTTTTCGAGCTTTTAAGCAGAATGTCTTAAAAATAATCATTTTATTTTTTTCTGCCGTTAATTATTCTTCTGGTATTTCCACTTTTACCACTCCCTCTCGTACCGTTATCATTTCCTTGTATTTTAATAATTCTTTTTTGTCAGTTGACAGCTGTCGCGTTCCATTACCAACTGCTGACGCAAAACTTTTTCTTTCTTCATTTTGAATGGTCTTTGCTTCT
>NC_068983.1:94981257-94982707 GCF_001194135.2 Octopus bimaculoides
GTCATGCGCTGTTTATCTTGATATGAGATCACCATGTCACGCACATATGACTGTGGTGCATATGTCCGGTGTATCCTTATCCGACGGGTGGTCATGATGGGTATATATTGTTTAGTATATTTCACCCCAGTGTCACTTTGAAGGCATGCGCTGTTATCGCACTCAATAATAATAATGATGATTTCTATATGAACCGCGTAGGGATTGCATGAAGAAAGACATTAAGAGTGGTACAAAATCACAAGACGATACAGTGTGGGTTTTAGCATGTAAAAAGTCATATGACGAAATATGAAAACAAATTCAAAGCAAATTCCTCAATAGGGGAAATTTCCGACAGTCACACATAGAGAATTCAACAAACGTATGAATTTCAGTGCATAGAACACAAATTCGCAAAAACTTTCTGAAAATTTCAAAATATAAAAGCCGTAACCACCTGCTACCTTCATTTCTACTCTTTGTTGTATTTTTTTTAAAATCGGAATTTAAAATATGGACAGTCGGAATTTTTAGCTCAGATCCTACCCTTGAGTACATCATCATTCCACTAAATGTATTTATGGAGAGAAAAATATTGAAAAATATTAACACATGTCAATGACAAAGACACGAAAAAGGTTTCAGGTGGTCGTGAGATGAACTAAAGTGACAGCTAAATCGCCCAAAACATAAAAAAAGTTATAAGCAAACTGATTTAAATGATGAGGAATAACACGAATACTATATTTATAAGTAATAGAGTAAAATAATTGTAAATTTTTTTTCTTAGAACATATATTAAAATACCAGTAATAGAAGATATGAAAACTTTCTGACCTTTACCATAAAAAACTAACTCAGAGATCAGTCTTGCGAAAATATGTTGAAATCAACTTCTTGCTAAGAACTGAGATATTTCTTGTGTGAATTCTCTCTTTCCCTCTCTCTCTTTCTCATTCTTTCTCTCTCCCTTTCTCCCTACACACACACACCTACGCATATATATGAATATGTATGCATTCATAGAAATACATATAGCCATACATATAACGTATACATATACACACGTGTATATGTGTGTATGTCTATGTGCATAGATAGTTAGACAAATAGATAAATGTATACAAACGTGCACACAAAAACACACACATATTTATATATGTATATATATATATGTCTGACTGTCTGTTATGTGATATTGCTTCTTGGGCCCCGTGATGGTGGTAATGTTGTTGATGTAGGGGCATGTGTTAATTCCTCGGTGAGAACATTTAAAGGTTCCTGGTTCTGTGGAGCTAGGAGCTGTGGAGCTAGGAGCTGTGAAGCTTCTAACAAGGAGATTTTTAAGGCTCCTATCTTTTTCAAAAGACAGGAGAGGCGGTGTGGGAAAGATAGTGGTGGTTGTTGGGCCAGAAAGAAGAATACGAAAGTTGCGGGTGTGTTTGTATTTTAGAGGGAGGATGGACGG
>NC_068983.1:94982717-94984546 GCF_001194135.2 Octopus bimaculoides
AATCCGAATCGATGCTGCAAAGTCGTCGAAAGCGAAGAAATTGAGACGAAGGTATGGTAGATTTAATGTGTTTGGGGTGAGAGGAAGAGCAGTGGACGTAGGAGTGGGAGTCAGTAGATTCATCGCAGACAGAGGCGGAGAGGTGGGTATTGTGTACTGTGACGGAGATGTCCAGAAAGCAAACAGAAGTATCAGATATTGTGTGGGTGAATTCCATGGCTAGGTGAAAGGTGCTAACGAAAGAAATAAAATCGTTGAGCTGTTGTCTGTTAAGGCTTGTGATGCCAATACAGTCATCGATGTAGTAAACATACAGCTTTGGGATGGGTCCAGAGAAGTGAGCAAAGATTTGCTCCTCTACATAACCTGCAAAGAGTTTGGCATAATCGGGGCTTATCCTGGTGCCCATAGCAACACCGGTAAAATGCTTATAGAATTCACCAGAGAAGGGAAAACAATTGAGTGTTAAGACGGAGGAGTGTAGTAGTGCTGGGTTCAGGTACAGAACGACAGTCTAAGAACCTGTTTCAGTGCAAGTAGACCGTCGTTGTAAAGGATGACTGTGTACAAAGATTTAATGTCCATGGTGAAAAGGAGTTTGGATTCACCAGGTGGGAAAGAGAATGCATTGAAGAGTTGTAGTGCATAGTTAGTGTCTTTGAGATGCGAAGGTAGGGCAGAGATGAGAAGGGATAAAAGTTTGTTGAGATAGGAAGATAAAAATGTTGTGAAGCAAGTGAAAGCAGAGACAATAGAGCGGCCTATCTTTGATTTATGTTTGTAGTACTATGGGCTTCAGTAAATATTCTCTGGGGAACAGTGAACCGTGTTCTTTGAGACCAATGCCAAGTATGTGTGTGTGTGTGTGAGAGAGAGTGCGTGCGCGCGCGTGTGTCTGGGTGTTTTGCGTTCTTGTCCCATTTTGTATTTTTTTTATATATACATACATATATACATATACTGTGATTACTTTGGGTACCACTGACCAGCTATGCCTACCCTGTTCTTCGAGACCAAAGCCAAGTGTGTGTGTGTGTGTGTGTGTGTACATTTTCTTATAATTTTATTGCTGCTATTGTTGTTGACGTTACTTCTTCTCAGGATTATTTCTTTCATCTTTCTAGGGAATCACCAAGGGAATTTTAGGACCAGCTTCACATATATATGTTTTGTTTTTTTATATATTTTTTCTTTAGTATTGTTTTGAAAAGTAAAGTAGTATTCTTAGTCTCATTGCACCATTGTACAGGGTCCGCATTGCAAACTACTGGTCTAAAGCACAATTTTTCATGGCCCCTAAAAAATTATCGTGGGCTCCAATTTTCTGCATTTTATCTGTGGACCTTCAGAAATTTTGTATGGACCCCTGTTTGGAATCCCTGATGTAAACTATACTGACCAATTTTTATTCCCAACTACGTAACCTATACTGACCAAATTTTATTCCTAAAGATGATGAAATGGTACAAAATGAGAGAAAATAACAATTAATCAGAAATTATTCATTTTTCTGATTGGTAACACAGTTACTAATTTTGCCCCACTTCCATATAGTAATTCCAAGTGTTTGACAGAATGACGAAAAATATAAGAAAAAATAAGAAAGAGAAAGTTTTGTTTAATGAAACATTTGAATATATTATGCAATAATTCGAAAGCTGGAAAACAAAGCTTTCAGCTGTTGAGAGATGTAATTTTATAATTAAAACTAAATTCAAATGTTTTCTTTACTTACCTGCTTCATAAAATAAGACCAGTTTTCAAAGCCTCATTGAAATAAACTAAGAAGTAGAAGTGTGTGTGTGCGTGTGTGTGTGTGTGTGTGTGTG
>NC_068983.1:94984654-94989156 GCF_001194135.2 Octopus bimaculoides
GCTCAGTCATGCGTTGAAAGAAAGAATTTTGCCTGGAGAAAATAACATTTTTCTATCAATCTCTTTATCTTTATATACATTCATACGTTTACGCACACACAAACACACATACATTTACAGATACATGCATACAGATAGTCAGACAGACAGACAGACAGACATGATGACAGTAACATCGCTCATCAAAGCAGTTGATCATGGACGAATAGCCGGATTATTACTTTCACTTTGAAGGGTATGCGTTTGCAATCCAGGAACAGTTCAAGTACCTGATGCACAAAAGGGATAGAGATGCGGGAAAAGCCGTAAAACGTGACAACCGATGCAGTCTTTGTGGATTTAACACTGAAAATATCACCCACATCATAAGCAGTTGTCTGAAAATGTCATCATGGTATTATCTACCGATGAGACATGACGTTGTTGCTAGGACACTCTATAACAAAATCCGTTGGAAAGATGATCTCGAGGACAAAGAAATATAAACCCACAATATGGTAGAAGCCATAGCCACTCATAATGAAAAGGGATACTGGTGGAATGTACCAGTAAAGGCCTCAATAAAATGTAAGCACAACAGATCTGATATAATGATTTGGGATAGAGAAGAGAAACTGTGCACAGTTGTAGAAATTAGTTGCCCAGCGGATGTTAACATAAAGTGAAAAAGAGAACACCTACGCTGAACTATTAAAAAAATCTACAGTTACTCTATCCAGATTACAAGTTCAGGTTTATACCTGTAATTATTGGGGCCCTGGGATATGTAACACATTGCTTAAATACCAGTCTTGAGAAATTAGGCTTCTCAGCACCAAAAAGGAGAAAGCTAATTCGAAAGCTACAAGTCCAATCCATCACTGGAACTATAAAAATCTGTAAAACTTTCCAGAAGTTTATCATTTAAATATATATGAGCATGTCTAAATATGTAACTCGATGCATGAGAATGCATGCATAGATCATACAAATCTGCACCGGAAGTGCCGCAGTGGACATGCGGCATTCAGTGAAGCACGCGGGTCAGTCGGCGGCGAACAGCACATCAGAGCGGACGTGTGAGACGGTAGAGCAACTTTATGCTTTGGGAGAACCGAATTGAAACATGTCTCATAGCCGGTCGCCAACACTTTTTTCTGCAAAACAGGGGTAACTTATCCTGTTCAGGCTATATTATTAGCATTAACCTGCGTTTGAGAATTTAAAATCACTTCTTTAACTTTCTAAGACATCTCAACGCTTCTAAAACTTCGTTTGTTTGTTTATGTTCATCGTAATTTGAATTTATACATACATACTTACATACATACAAACATACATACATACATGCGTACATACATACATACATACATACATACATACCATACATACAAAAATACCCTATTGTTGATGTTGAAATTCCAATGTAGGAACCTTGGATCTTGGTTAGAACCGGTTCTTTATTGGCAAGAACTCTTGAAATAAGCTGAATAATGACATACATACATTTTCAGTGGTGTTCTGTTGTTTCTTTTTTGCTGTCCGTTGGTAATTGTATTATTTCTTTACTACCCACAAGGGGTTATACACAGAGGGGACAAACAAAGACAGACAAACGGATTAAGTCGATTATATCGACCCCAGTGCGTGACTGGTACTTATTTAATCGACCCCGAAAGGATGAAAGGCAAAGTCGACCTCGGCGGAATTTGAACTCAGAACGTCACAGCAGACGAAATACCTATTTCGTTATTGCCCACAAGGGACTACACGGCAGACGAAATACCGCTAAGCCTTTCGCCCGACGTGCTACGATTCTGCCAGCTCGCCGCCCTATCCGTTGGGAATTGTATAAAGTGCTTTTTAACTGAATTATTTGGCGTCGCTAACGTGGCAAAATCTATTTCTATTTATCATAAAGGAGAATCCATTACATTTTTTAAGAAGTCAAGATACCTTTGCATACCTGATTGCTGGGAGGTGGGGAGGGCTTTCTTGTATTGAAAGCTACATACCCTACGTACAAGGGTTCTCCAATAAATAGATGCCCGGGGCAAATGCTCCCTCTATCCCCTATAAATCTGGCCATGTATATATATATATATATATATATATATATATACACCCACCCACACACACATATATATGTATATATAGTTATATGTTTGTTTGTATGCGTGCATGTGTGCGTGTGTATAATACATCAATAACAGGCTTCTTTCAGTTCCAGTCAAACAAGTCTACTCACAAGGCTTTGGGAAAACCGAATTGAAACATGAATGTTGAGGCCAATTAGTGTAGAGAAAATCGGAATCAATGTACAGAGACTTTGAAGACACAAAAAAAAGGAACGAACACATTATTGCCTCATCAGGGACGAATGAGTAAGATGACTGGAGTTAGCCGTGATGTAAATATTGACCGAAATATAAAATATTACAAGGTCTTTTGCTAAATATGGTGTGGTGTTATGAGCCAGGCTGTGTTGTAGGGAAGGATAGGACGTGAAGGAGTAGGCATGTCCTGTCGGAAGTGGGGCCTGTGGATCCCACCGGAAGTGCCGCAGTGGACATGTGGCATTCAGTGAAGCACGAGGGTCAATCGGCGGCGAACAGCACATCAGAGCGGACATGTGAGACGGTAGAGCAACGGATAGCGGACGTGGAGTGAACCTTGGAGATCGTGAGAGCACGTGTATGTTGAAAGTGACCCTTTCTCCGGACCGACAGGTAAGACTACCGTAATTCTCTCCTCGCTTCTGTCTTTCTAAAGAATTTTCGTAGTCTACATGGGAGGCTGAGGGAACCACTTCAGGAGTGCCTTAATGAAGGAATAATACCAGATTGGATGACTAGAGGGAGAAAACAGTACATTTTATGAAAGACAAA
Source organism: Octopus bimaculoides (assembly GCF_001194135.2). Lineage (NCBI taxonomy): Eukaryota > Metazoa > Mollusca > Cephalopoda > Octopoda > Octopodidae > Octopus > Octopus bimaculoides. Next base: position 94,987,522 of record NC_068983.1, read on the forward strand.
AGCAACAGTAATACATTAAAGACCGATCACTTTCTTACTATTAGTGTGGAAACTGTTAACAGGAATGCTTTCAGAAAGCATTTACGAGCTCTTTGACAGCCAGTATTCACTGCCAGAAGAACAGAAAGGTTGCAGAAAAAAGGCTAGAGAAACTCATGATACATAGACAAAGCAGTTCTAAATGAAATGAAAGCTAGACGGAAAATCTAACAATAGCATGGATAGATTATAAGGAAGCCTATGACATGATACCACGCTCATGGATAAGTGAATGTTTGAGTGTATTTAGTATAGTAGACAACATAAGAGAATAAATTAGCTTTAGCCTGAAGAAATGGAAAGTAGATGTCTACTCAGGTGGCACAATGTTAGGGAAAGTTAATATTAAAAGAGGAATTTACCAAGGGTCTCGTTGTCCCCTTTAATATTTGTCTTGTATCTGATCCACCTCAGTTTAGTTTTAATGATCTGAAGCTTTTAAGGTGGAGTACTTGCGCAGACTTAGGCTGATCCTTAAGTCGAAATTAAACGGACGGAATAAGATTGAAGCGATGAACACCTGGAAGGTTTCACTCCTTAGATATGGAGCGGGGGTAATCACATGGACAGTAGACGAACTAAACAGCTTAGACAGAAAGACAAGGAAGTTGCTGACTAGATATGAGATACTCCACCTAAAAAGTGACAAAGACAGATTATGTGCCAAGAAAAAGAGGGGAACAGGACAACATAGCATGGTATGTAAAAACTGCCACAGCCGCTATTACTGGAAGTAAGAAGGTCAGTCTTGTGTAGGATGGAAGATTGCAAAGATAAAGCCCTGTACAAGCACTTGAGAATGAATGAAACTGAAAATAAGTGTATAAAGAAAAGAATACATGAACAATTTCATCGGGACGTTGAAGATAAGGCAGACAGAGAAAAATTGGTTCGACCACAAACCCGAAGGCATCAACGAAAATGATAATGCAAATATCCTGTGGGATTTTATGATTCAGTGCGACCATGAGATAGTGAATAGGAAACCAGACATAGTCTTAATTGAGAAAGAAAGCAAATTATACTGGATCATAGATATAGTATGCCCAGCTGACAACAATGTATGCGATAAGTAAGTTGATAGATATGACAGGTTAGCTTGGGAGGTTAAGCAGTTGTGATCGCTGAAAAGGTGGTAGTAGTACCAATAATTGTTGGAACCCTGGGAACAGTGAGCAAAAATCTTGAGAAGTACATGGAACAAATAGGAGCTGCAATAAGAGTGGAGCACTTGCAGAAAACGGCACTGCTTGGAACCGCTCGAATGCCCTGGATGGTGCGCGAGAAATAAGGGGTGTTACCTTAGTTCACTGGTACTGAACAGCTGATACTATAATACATCTCCAACATTAGAAGCTGTGCAAAGACGATAAAATAATAATAATAATAATAATAATAATAATAATAATAATAATAATAATAATAATAATAATAATAATAATAATAATAATAATAATAATAATAATAAAAAGAAACATAACAAGTAACTGTAGAATATGTGGAGATGGACAAGAAACAATAAATCATATTATCTCTGGCTGCCCAGTCCTGGCTAAGAAGGAATATATTCACAGACACGACAGAGCTGGGACCTAT
>NC_068983.1:94991706-94998653 GCF_001194135.2 Octopus bimaculoides
TATATATATATATATATGGCAAATAAGCAATAAGGATGTCTAGGTAGTGCATTACGGCCGTTTCAGGCGGCTCCATTTAATCGATCAATGCAAGCATTACATCAATTTGAAATGCACCGACTTCCTCGATTGCATAAGACCATATAGGCTTTCAATATACAGGCTACTCCATTATAATTTTTTAGCAAATTTTTCATCAGAATTAAAGAATAAAAGAATTACATTCTTATTGCTATTATTGTAGCAGAATGAACTTAGGGATAAAATATCCCAAGCCTACTATAATCTAGAGTGGCAGAATAGAATAACAATGAGGGTCAAGAAATGGTAATATAGCTAGATTCATCTTTCTCCTTGTCAAAATCAAACGACAATGCTGCTAGTATTCTACATACACTTAGAATTAACACCACTGGGAATTGACAGTTAAGCTCTTGCTGCTGGTGATAAATTAATTAATGTCAGATACTCTTTCCCTAGCCTTATTTTACTGTTACTATAAATTCGCCGTGGTTATATAAAGGAGCATGCCTCAGAAGATGCCAGCAAGATAATGGTATATAACCAGAAAGAGGAATGGTAGGGGTGACTTAAACTATTTTATTATTATTAGTTAAAAGGGGCCTAAACTAGATAACAATGGAGGGCACAATGAGATCTAAGTGGGCATTAAGGGTTCAGGGAAAAAATAATATATCCAAATTTAGCAAAATTTATGTTATAATAAAATTTAAATAATTAAATTTAGAAAGGGATTTAAGGACAAAGTAAGAGAAGAAGGATAGATAAACCAATCTAAGCCCTAAAAAGTGGAGTACTTTATATAACGTAGAAACCCCATAATGCTTCATCCTAGCAAATTGTTAAGGTGGTCATGATAAAACTATTCAACAATGAACCCATAATTAAATTCAGATTTTATCTGAGAAGGGGTACCCATTTTCTATTGACTGAAAACCAAACATTAGTAGGAAAAGAAATAAGATAATCAATTCTATAACTGATAAACTTATTCAAAAAACCTTGGGAAAATATAATTATATAAAAAACAAAAAAAGGAAGGTGGTGTATTTCAAATTGATGTAATGCCTGCATAGATCGATTAAATGGAGTCGCCTGAAACGGCCGTATTGAACGAATACCTTGACATCCTTGTTACTTACTTGCCTTTTATTCACCTAACTTCGAGCTGTGTGGACAATACCGGACTGATTTTGTGCCTCAACTTAAGTGCCTATTTCAAATGAATTTCAATTATTTCTTAGCGTGAAATTACCATAATAGTTTTGACTTTAAGAGTCCCTCCTAGTGTGAGGCATTTATGTATAGTAATAATTAATAAATTTTTCCCTTATGAAGTTTTTCACGCTAACTACTTGATAAATTCTTATAAAGATTTTATCATATTTTTAAAGAAAAAAAAGCAAGGATAGAGATAATAAAGGAAAGTGTACCAGTTAGTGGTCAGTCCAGATAACTTGAAAGTAGGAATGGGGAGATAATGGTGATAGAGAGATAAAAGTATTAGTGTGTAAAAAGATAGAAGGAATGGGGGGGGGTGATAGAGAAAGAGGTATAAAAAGTAAAGGAGTGTCAATTGTGTAGTGATAGAGTCTGAGTGAAGGGGCAGAGAGAGGGGTAGTAGTAGTATGTAATGAAGAATTTAAGAATTTAGGTGGTTGGACAGGTCAGTGCTTAGTAGTAGAAGAGTATATATATGTGAAGATGTATACATATGTATATATTAGACATGTATATATATTTTTATACAGGTGTTTATATATATATCAATATCTACATATACAACTCGTACTCGTATGCATATGCATACATACGTACTTATATATACGTTTATCTGCATGTATTATCGCCCCTGTACATGCAGGTATATATATCTTGCATACATACATATATACATTTACACATAAACACATACATACGTACATACATACACGCATACACACACATACATATACACGCATATATGCATGGATGCACATACACACGAATATAATTAGATGGTTGTGATATTCGAATATGAGTGAGGAATTAGATAGGGATTAGGAGTTAAAATGTACATTTATAAGGTTATTGGGATTACCTAAGGGGTATTGCGGAAATGTACTGAATGGTCGTTTAGGCCTTTGGATTTGTGGTAGAATTTGAATGTGTGAAAAAAGCAGTGGTTGCATGTGCTTAGTGCCTCATTATGTTTATTTAGTAGTGCTGGAGAATTGTGCTTTAATATGTGAAGTGCCTCCTTCAGGCAAAATTTGCAGGTTGAGCGTTGACCTCAGCAGGGAAGCCCTGAGTCCAGTATGGGCCAATATAGATTATAGGGTATATTTGTATTTTTGAGATGGCGAGTGTTGTAGATTTACTGTATTTATCGTATCTAAAAGATTGGAGGTGAGCGACATATCGTTGCTTTTTGGTTGATCCTATGTATATGGCTGCAGAGTTGTGTAATAGATTAAGGACAGTGCGTTTGTAAATTACATTGTATCTTCTGCAATGGGTTTGTAACGGGTAGATGGTTCCAGGACGGCAATTACAATTAGGTGAATTTTGGGGACTGTGTTCAGTAATAGAGGAGATAATATCGTCAGAGGAGAGGTTATAGAAGGGGTAGAAAATTCTATATTATTAGTATCATTAATGTTATCATTACTATTATTGCTATTATTACTATTGTTGTTATTAATTGTACTAATTGTAAAGGTGGTAGAGGTTGTGGTGGTGTTCCAGGCAGTGTCAGTAGGATGGGTTGGGTTGTGGTTGCGGTCTAATGTAAAAGTATCTGTGCTGGAGCTGTGTGTGTGTTGAGTGTTCGTATTACTAGAGCTGTAGTTATGTGAGTTTTTATAGTAAAGAGAGAGCTTTTGTTTATTAGAGGCAGCTACAATAGATTCGAAGTTGGGTGAGGTAGAAGAAGATAGTTTCAGGGTAGATCGGTTAAAGATAGAATGATATTTATGTTGCCGAGGGAAGTTTGAGTCTAGTATCTTAAAGAAGGATTTAGCTAAGTTCTTAACGTTAAGTGAGAATGGGGGTGTGTAGCACAGAATAGAGTGTCCGCCACTTTTTTAGGGGGTCTGGGAGTAGTGCTATCTAATATTTTAGATAAAGGAGTGCTGTCTATATATTTGGGGAAGGTATGTGGGCGGTGAGGCCTGTTGTTACCTGTTTTAGTTGTTTTCGTTTTTTACCTAGTGTTAAATGAATGTGTGTGGGAGTCTAGGTTGCCAAGGTTTAAGACCTTCCAGGGTTCCATCGACGAGTGTGTGTGTGGTAGGTTGCAATTGTGATGGTTGGTGCGTGTTTGAGATGTGATTTTAGATATGCATTGTTTGAGCCTGGTGTTATGGATGTATTCTATTTGTTTGGGAAAAGCCGCTAGCGGCGAGTGCTTGATTATAATATGGTGTGTGATTATTGAAAATTTCTTCAGTGGAAGAGAGGTCGGATATGCAGGTCGAGATGCCCTTGATTATGTTATCGAAAGTGGATTTGTAGTGATTGGAGTGGATGTTAAGGTATTTAAGGTATTGGTTAGGTTTGTGGTAATGAGAGTATTGGTAGGTTGATAAGTTTAAATATGCCTCAAGAAAGTTAGCAGTTTTGTGAGCGTTCTCGAATGTGATAGATACGTTTAGTGGTCATCTCTCTTATATGTATGTAATATAATTTTTCTGAATCTTCAAGTTTTTCAATATGCTAGGCCACTAGTTTTAAATTGATATTAATCAAATTAATATTCAATTTTTCACCCTTATTATTTAAATTTATATATATATATATATACCTTATGGATTAGAAAAAGAAGATATATGTGCGCATATGTATGCATGCATATATATCTGCGTGTGTGTGTATGTGTGTTTCCCTGTATGTGTGTTTCCCTGTATGTGTGTACGTGTATGTATGTATGTATGTATGTATGTATGTATGCATGCGTATATGGAATAAGCTCCGAGTAGGTCTGTAGAAGCAATAGTTCAAATAAGGACTTAATACATAATTTTGCTGAGTGTATATTTTCTATTTAGAAAGATGGCCTATTGAGAGAGAGTTCATGCGTTTTACAAGCATATCATAGACACAGCCAATAAAGGCCCGACATCCTCGAAGATGGCCGATCTCATACCATGCTCAGTTATTCTTGTTCCATTCGTCTCTCCTCCTCTAATCACTCTTGTTGTGTCTTCCCCTACCCAGACCCACACTGATCAATACGCTCAACGCTTCCAGGAAAGTAATCATTCTTGAATTTCTTTTTGAATTTCTTACCCATAGCTTCAAGAAGAACATTTATGGCATCAATCTCACTAGTCTAGGAGACCCTTTTGATCCTTAATCCAGACCCAGCAATTACAAAAAGAACTGCACATAGGACTGATTTCTTTATTAGGCATAAAGCCCTAAACATAGATGGGGACACCACAAGGACAGACAAGACCACAGTGGGGACAAAAAACATAAAACGAATGTAAATGAAATGATAGTTATATAAAAATGAAAAAAATTAAAATGGACGCATGGGCCCCACTTCCATTCAGTACCATTTGAACCGTTATATGTACTATTTACAATTGTTCTTTTTTTTCTTAATTTCATACATTTTACTTGTCTTTAGTAAAACTTCATTAGTGGTTCGATTTCTCTTAACTCCACCACTGGTGGCAACTCTTTAAATTCCACCTCCACTCCTGGCGGGTCAACGTTATCTCCATACATCTCTTTCAATTTTCTATAGTTTTCCTCCTCGATTACTTTTGCCTTTATATCCTCCGCGTAGACGTATGGAGGCACCTTTACTTTTACAATTGAATGTAACTTGATCATTTTTTTCTCCGTTTCAACATTTTTGGGGTACATTACATAATACCATACTCCTTTTCCTCCTTGTATCTTCTTTCCTTTCTCTTGGACTTTTAGTTCTCTCTTTTTTTCCTCCATAAATAGTCTCTCCATCTTACCTTCATACAGTTGGGTTTCCGACACTTTCTCCACTGGTAACTCCACTTTCTTTTTACTTTCTTTTTCCTTCTTTCTGCCCTCCTTCACAGTTCCCTTTCTCACCTCGTCTCTCTTCTTCTTCTGCTTGTCTGGCGGAGAACTCATTCCTCCGCTCCTCCCACTTTTCCTTTTAACCATGATGAATCCCTTCTCCGCTTCCTTCTCTGTTTCTTCTTCTGTTTCTTTTTCTGTTGCCTTGTCCTGTCCTACCTGGTCCACACTCTCCTGTCTCTCCTCCTGTTCTGTTTGTGGCTTTCTTTGAGTGCACCATGCCTTCATGTGGCCCCTTTCTCCGCATGTGAAACACACTGACGGCCTTCCTCCACAGTAACTCTCAGTCTCACATCTTCTGGGAGCACAATCTCCTCCACCACGCTGTTCGAATCCTCTGTTGTTGCCTGAATTGTTAATTCGATCCCATATCCCCAGTAATCTACCTTCCGGGTCCTTGTAGCCTTCAGCATCTTCCCGTCTTTCATGTTGTACGTTATGGCTGTCATCAGCCATTCTTATTTCAGTTCGGGTGGCACCTTACCCTCTCGCACCTTGGCCACACGTTTGCCACAGTACGAAGGCAAGAGCACCCATTCGTCTGTCCTTATTGCCTCTGTGGAATGCTTTATTGCTTGCTCCTCCGTTGTGAAGCGCACCTCCACAGTGGCGTATCTTCTCCCTCTCGTAATATAGGTAGTAAATCTTTTTATATTATTCACACATTCTTCTATGGCCTCTATTGGTGCTATTTCTATCTTTCTCGCGGCTGCTTTCATAGTTTTGAAAATAACTGTTCTTTTTGTCACGTTGGCCGATAGTTCTTCCGGCGGTGTCAGCTTCAAAATGTTTCCTTCCTTCGGGATTAGTTTCTCGCTCTCCTTCATTTTTCTAGGCTCCACTTTTATCTCGCGGACCTCCAACTCACACGCGACAACTCCACATCAGACTGTTGGTGATTTTTTTCTTTCTGAAGCTGCTGGCAGCAAAGCTATCGCTATAATAAAGAGAACTTCTTTACCAAATGGTGGGCTTATACGAATCTGCTCTTACGATCAACGTGACATCCAGAGGCATATGGACAATATGTTTTCTTGGCCTATCTAAAGTATGCCTATTTCTGTTTCAAGACAGCTAACACGTCGATTCTTCTCAGGTCAAAGCTATTATTAGATATCTTTCTAAGATGTCTAATATACAATATTCTACAAAATTAAAGGGATGCACGCTATTAAATAATTCCATGCTCACATGACTGAATCTGCTCTCCTAATCCATGCTGCCATTAATCAAAGGGGAAATTCTTTCCAGGAAATTACTTCTTAGTTACTATCGCTTATCGAATTATATAATCAAGCAAAATCTAACAGCTTATTTAGTAGCTATTTAGCTATCGATAGATAAATATTCATGTTATCGAATCGAGTGAACCTTACTTTATGATTTCTTACCCTCTTTTAGAGATGATTTCGGATGTGTTACCTCAACTCGGCAAGATTAGTTGTTAACTCTTATTTTTAATTATGCATGAATGAAAACTCGTGATTATACAGTCGCATAATATAATTAAAGGCAGCAAACGGCACAATCATTAGCACACTGGACAAAGTGCTTAGCAGCATTTCTGCCGGCTTTACGTTCTGAGTTCAATCTCCGCGTCTCTGTGTGTGTATGCGTGTATACGTCTGCAGCTTCGGATGGTTTTAAATTCAAGGGAAATCACCCACCCTGTGAATTCATAGAGTGACGTCCCTTGCACCATGTAAATTACTCATTAATTGACATGTTTGTAATTGCTTAGATTCGAAGTTTGTGATCTGACAAGGGCCATGAAAATGGCTCCACACTCTCAAGAGAAAATAGTTTATGAATAATCAATATGGGAATATGAATGTATTTAACTTTTTTATATTGTATAATTAGTTCTCTCTTTATTG
>NC_068983.1:94999303-94999827 GCF_001194135.2 Octopus bimaculoides
GCGTTAATTTCTCGAACAGGCTGTTCCGTTGATCAGATCAACCGGAACACTAGTTTTGTAACCGACGTAATCAATAAATCATCATCATCATCATCATCATCATCATCATTTTCATCATCACTATAAATAAGTACCCGTTACGCTCAGTATAGATAATTCTACCACATTCTTAAAGTTTCATTAACATCAAATATTACATCCAAACTTATTTCTTTCATGAAAAGTAATTTCCATGATTATCTCAGTTTGAGCGGAGATGTAAATGAGTTTTAGTAATTAGGGATATATTAAAATCCACGAGGTTAGAGGTTGGGAAGGACGTGGAGATTAGAAGATATAAGCTACCTCTTCGTACTGAAAAGTAAGTGAAAGTTGTCCCTCTGAGTACACGTCCATTTGGATCAGTTTTGTTTCTTGCCAAACCACTAAGCTACAGTGACATAAACAAGTCAAAACCGGTTGTCAAGCAGTGGTGGGGGACAAACACAAACACAACCACCCCCATATATATATATATATATATA
>NC_068983.1:95003339-95004856 GCF_001194135.2 Octopus bimaculoides
TATATATATATACATATATACGACAGGTTACTTTCAGTTTCTGTCTACCAATTCCACTCACAACGTTTTGGTCGGCTCGAGGCTATATTAGAAGACACTTGCCCAAGGTGCCACGCAGTGGGACTTAACCAAGGACTATGTGGTTGAAAAGTATGCTTATTAACACACACACACACACACACACACACACACACACACACACACAAACATACGCACGCGCACACAGTGTGCAATGGGTAAACTGTCGCCATCTTATATTTCAATTTCCCGCATGTGCATTGTTTGTTTTTGATTTTGTTGATTACACACTATAGTAGGGTCAGTTGTGCATTAGACATCTTTTTAAGATGTCTAATATACAATATCCTACAAGATTAAAGGTATGCACGCTATTAAATAATCCCATGCTTACATTAAAACAACTGACTGAATCTGATCTCCTAATCCATGCTACCCTCTGATCAAAGAGGTAATTCTTTCCAGGAAATTACTTCTAAGTTACTATCGCTTATCGAGTTATATACTCAAGCAAAATCTAACAGCTTATTTAGCAGTTATTTAGCTAGCGATAGGTAAATATTCACGTTATCGAATCGAGTGAACCTTACTTTATTATTTCTTACCTTCTTTTAGAGATGATTTCAGATGTGTTACCTCAACTCGGCGCAAGATTAGTTAACTCTTATTTTTAATTATGCATGAATGAAGACTCGTGATTATACAGTCGTATAATATAATTAAAGGCAGCAAGCGGCACAATCATTAGCACACTGGACAAAGTGCTTAGCAGCATTTCTGCCGGCTTTACGTTCTGAGTTCAATTTCCGCCGAGTTCGATTTTGCCTTTCATCCTTTCAGAGTTTGTCCTCCGACATTTCACGCATTGTTCCAATAGTAGAATACATTGTTAAGAATGCTGATCTCAGATTTAGCAGGGCTCTTAAGCTTACATTTTCGGTTGAAATGAATTTATTTTCGTCGTTTTAGAGCACCATGATCACATTACGCAAATATCTAAATTTATTACTGTTCATTTTGTAACTGTGTTTCTGTTAATATGAGCCCTTGTATGATTTTGAATAATGCTGTTGTTTGGGATATGATTATACAATCTGTCATTTAACTTGCAGATGTTCCTAGTTTTAACTAGAACTAACAGGGCTGTTTTATAATGTCTGATTTAAGCTTAACTTGGAAAGGTTTAGAAAAATTATTGAACTTGGGACTCAATATCAGATCAGAAAAGTCATAATCTAAGTTTCTAGATCCTTGACAATTAGTGGACATCTTCACAATTTAATATCGAAGAGATTCGCAATCGCAAGTTGTTAACCGTCTACCATCTCAAACACATATCAAGGCACACTATTTTCCCCAGAAGTTTTGTAATTTTCAGCATCCTCGACGAAGCAAAGATTTATAATAATCATAATTTATATTACCCACGAAGAACATCCCAAAGCTTCAAATGAGCAATTCATCTAAAAATTCATTGAGAAAATAATGAAACTCGTTAG
>NC_068983.1:95004956-95014196 GCF_001194135.2 Octopus bimaculoides
CACACACACACACACACACACACACACACACACACACACACTCGCACGCTACACACGCACGAGTGCATGCTGCTCCAGTCCACTCAGCTGGCAAAAGTGAGTTGTCCTGTAATTCAAAAGGGCCAACCTTGTCACATTCTGTGTCACTCGGAATCTCCCTGAGGGCTATGTTAAGGGTACATGTGTCTGTGGAGTGCTCAGCGACCTGCACGTTCATTTCACGAGCAGGTTGTTCCTCTCTCTCTCTCTCTCTCTCTCTCTATCTATCTATCTCTCCAACACATCCCGCTCTGCCTCCCTTTCTCCTCTGACTTTCTCTTTTTCCCCCCTTTCTCTCTCTTTCATGCTTTCTGTTTCCTTTGTACATACATACATATATGTACACGTGCTTGTGTACACGTGTTGTACGAAGGTGGTGTGTGAGCTGCGTGTGTGTGTGTATGTGTGTGCGCGTGTGTGTATACGTGTGTAGCTTTGGATAGTTTTAAATTCAAGGGAAATCACCTACCTTTTGAGTTCATAGTGACATCCCTTGCACAATGTAAATTATGCTTATTAATGGACGTTTGTAATTGCTTAAATTCAAAGTTTGTAACGTGTTAATCTGACAAGGGCCATAAAAACGGCCCAACACTGCCAGGAGAAAATAATTTATGAATAATTAATATGGGAATACAAATGTATTTAACATTTTGTATTGTATAATTAGTTATCTCTTTATTGACTTTTAACTTGCTTCATTTGTTATTTATAATGCAACCTGTTGAAGCGGAGAAATTTTAATAAATCAAGAATTTATATTGTATGATATTTAATATTCCTGTATTTGTATATAATAGGTGCTTTGCAGTATCTGTTCCCGTCTATATATACTGACATCAAGGAATTTATTGATATTGGTGCCGAGCTGTATTGGCTCAAGCTAGCGGCCCTTCTTTTCTTCTTTCTTGGATAAATATCGATGAATCACACCCGACGAATTATATTACCCAATTATCACGAAGGCGCGCGAAATAGTGGTTAAGGTCGTGAATTTGATTGTCGGCACCGAGTTGCGTCTGCAGCAGTGAATTTTGAAAGTTTCAAGGGAAGGAAGTTGATTGTTGAAAATGTGATCAGAGTTCTAAAGAGAGGAACTGTAAAAGAGAATAAAATTGTGGATAAAATTTTGTCCATAAGGAATGCATAATGTCAGGAAATGAAAAGCCATATCCCTCAAGTTATACTGGGAGAATTGCCTCAGAAGATCAAGGGCCATTCAAATAACAGGACAGCATAACAGTGAAGCAAGGGAAGGTTTGCTTCCAGATCATGAGAATTGATTTTCTCTATCTGTATTGTGTAAAAAGTAAACGTCTTTTTTTTATTATCTTGCACTGCAGCCATGCTGGAGCACCGCCTTGAGGAAAGTTTTGACGATTGAATCGACCCACGCATTTACTCTTTTGCTAAACCTGGTACTTATTCAATCGGTTTCTTTTGCCGAACCGTTAAGTTACGAGGACGTAAACACACCAAACACCGATTGTCAAACTGTGGTGCAGGACAAAACGCGCGCACACGCGCGCGCACACACACAAACAAACACACACACACACACACACGCACGCACACACACACACACACGCACGCACGCACACATACATGTGTGTGTGTGTGTGTGTGTGTATCTATGTATGTATGTAAGTATATATATATATATATATATATATATATATATAAGCTTCTTAACATACTAAGAGAAAAAAATCTCTATAATACAGCTCATGTTACATCGAGTATGTTATATTGAGTATGTATGGTTACTGAAAGGGATCATTGAAAATTACAACTATAACCTCAATAACAAAGGGCAATCTATGAGTGGGAAGTGATCATGTTGGGAGGAAATAGCCCTGTTTTCCTTTCTAAAATGAGTAACTGTTTTGTGGGGTCTTTTACCGATAACACAGAAGTCGGCGAGCTAGCGGAATCGTTAGCACGTCGATTAAAATGCTTACCGCCATTTTGTCCGTCTTTATGTTTTGAGTTCAAATTCCGCTGAGGATCCTTTCGAGATCGAAAAAATAAGTACCAGTTAGGTAGTGGGATCTATGTAATTGACTTTTCCCTCACACCAAAATTTTAGGCGTTGTACCTTATAGTAGAAAGGATTAATGATAACGCAGCTATATTGTTACTGTTGCATTAGAACTAACAATATGGTAGTAGTTGTAAATCATTTTAATATATTATTTAATTGCTCACTTTATAAATGAGATTTTAATAACATAAGTGAAAGGCATTATTATGGTTTATATAGTGTTTGAATTTTAGTATAGTATTGTGTTATCTAGAGCAGCTAGTTGCCTTTCTTCTACAATATTCCTGGATGGTAGATTTAATTTATCATGCTGTTTAACACAATCACCTGTTGCTTGTATATCTGTAATAAAAGGGGTGGGGATCTACTCTGTTACAAAATTTTGGACCGGTGGCAATTTTGTGGCTACCTTCCGCTCTCTCTCTCTCTCTCTCTCTCTCTCTCTCTCTCTCTCTCTCTCTCTCTCTCTCACCCAGTCTTATGATAATTTCATTTTTTTTTTTTATTTCATAAATAAACATGTCAGGTACGTATGCATAAAACACGTTTCGCAACCAGTGAACAAAAGAAATTAAAACAGGTATAAGAAATCAATGTGCACACAAATATAGTTAGTTAGCAAAAATAATGAAGTAATTAGTACTTATTAAATATTCAGTGCACATACAATTTTCTCATAAGAAACATATTCCTTTATAAGTCTTCAGCACGCGTTCGTTGGTAGTGTGTTTCATTGTTTAAAGAAGCCTGTAGTCTTAGCTTTAAGGTCATATAACTTGTCAAATGACTTTAACATAAAAATCTCAAATTGTTCCCAGCTAGTTTAATAAGCTAATGCATGGACCATGTTATAGAAAAGATTAAGAAGGGACTCCCATTGTAGGGCTGGAAGAAAGGGGTGCACATATATGGCTGGCCTAGAGCACTGAATACTCTTGCGGTGATCCTGCATCCCATTCAAAACTATATCAGTGAGGAGAGTTTAACTATCATCTCTTCCCCAATATGAAAAAAACACTTGGCTGGGAACCAGTGTCGCAGTGATGATGACGTTATATCTGCTATGGATGATTTTCGACCAACAGGATGAAAACTTTTTCACTAATAGGATCCAAGCACTGCATCACTAATGGAAGAAGTGTGTGGACTGCAAAGGGAACCAGGTTGAAAAATATACCTCATTTGGTCACATTTCATGCCTACGAACTTTCCAGCCGAGCCTCGTATATTACTGCTGCAGCTTACATAAGAGTTCAGTGTTTTTGCCAAGGAGTTGGCGCAGCATGGGTTATAATACTGAACCAAGTTCTTTATCGATTGGAAGTCTGATACCTAATTAATCTAGCTAATATCTTACTAACTTGGCTTTGCTGTTCTACAGTCGGCTCCGTCTATTTGAGATAAGCTCTACAAGTACGGAAATGCTGTCAGACGGGCCTGTCCCAGGCGCGTTCAGAGCAATGAAACCGTTCTGCATGCATCTAGCCAGCGTCCAGACATTGCTGACTTGTGGGGCTTTGTCGAACAACTGTTGTTGCGTGTAGGGGAGATCTGGCTACTAGCCAAGACAATCATGAAGATAGCTCTTCCACCTTCTTTTAGCCGGATATGACAGGCAGTTTTACCCTGTCTGGTGGCTATGGCGAAAGAGGTAGTCTGACAGGGGAAGTTGAAGGGACTGATGGCGGATTCTTTCCTCTGCAACCAAGCCTTCATCGACTTTTCAAGTCCCAAGTGACAAAGAAAGTGAAGGTTGAGAGGGAAGTGCTGCCTTACTGTATTTTTGTTGAGAGGTGGAGTAATGTGGCGAGGATGACCTGTGTGAATGGGTCTACACTGAGTAGGATCCTGTAGGCTGGAGGAAAAGGAGAGGGATGCCTGCTGAAGTGTCCTTAGCGATTACGGTGTCCAGGATTTGTAGAGTTACTTGGTTGTGCCTAGGTTGTGCTCCTCACTCTGAGGTAAATTTTTATGGTTTAATATGTTTTTATTGCTAATTATTTTTATTTTATTGTTGACACGTGCTATATGCACACGCGCAATGTCTTACGTTTTATGTCGTCTCTTTTGTGTGTGACCCTCGTAGCCAATAAGGAATTATCATTATTATTGTTGTTGTTGTTTTATCGCTGCTATTGTTATTGCTGTAGTGATTATTATTATTATTATTATTATTATTATTATTATTATTATTATTATTATTATTATTATTATTATTATTATTATTATTATTATTATTATTGTTTTACTTCTCAGAACGTTCGGTTTTGTTTGTTCTGGTAGATTCTGTTAGAGCGGACAGAAGCTTGCTGTCAGATTGCACTCTGGACGAAATGTTTGGTGACATTTCGCCCGTCGCTACGTTCTGAGTTCATATTCCACCGAAGTCGACTTTGCCTTTCATCCTTTTGGGGTCAATAAAATAAGTACTAGTTGAAACACTAGGGTCTATGTAATCGACTAGTACCCTCCCCTCAAATTTCAGGCCTTGTGCCTTTAGTAAAGGGGATTATTATTTTTATTTTCATACACACTCAACAAATTAGACTGTTGGAAAAGAAAAAAATCCTAACATCAGGCTACAACAAGTAACTTTAGATGCCAAGAACCCTCCTATGAGGCTACAAGTAACCTTAGATGTCTAGAAACCTCCTATCGGGCTACAACAAATAACCTTAGACCTCAGAACCTCCTAAGTGCCCTAGCTATTCCTAATAACACTGTTTTCTGGAGCTGTACTAAACTGGGTTTTATGCCTATTTCCTCTATCCATCTGTTCAGATCTTTAGGGATAGTTCCCAATGCACCTATAACTACTGGGATACATTTTACCCACATTTCCCATAGTCTCTGTAATTCAATAGCTAGGTCCTGGTACTTTGCTATTTTTCGATACTTCTCAAATTGATGTTTTTATCATTTGGGGTTATAAAGTCAATTATCTGGCACTTTCTATTCTCTTTATCTACTACTACTTAATCAGGCCTTCTATTACTCTGTCAGTATGAATGTTGAAGTTCCACAACATCTTATATTTCTTACTTTCTAGTACTTTACTAGGTTCATGTTCATACCATTTATCAGTATGTTCAAATCCTAGCTTTCTACATAGCTCCTAGTAGATTGCTCTCCCTAAATTGTTATGCTTTTACTTGTATTCTTTCTGTGCCAGCATGCTACATTTACTTACTATGTGAGTAACGCTGTCCTCTTTTGATTTTCATTATCTACATTGGGAATCTACTTGGTTTTTGTCTATCTTGGCTTTTATCCAATCAGTCCTTAATGCTTGATCTTGTGCAGCTACTAACAAACTTTCTGTCTCCCTCTTCAGCTTTCTGCAACCATAACCATATCTCACTACTACTATTTGCTGCAACTATGGGAATCTACCATACAACGCCTTCTCCTGCCAGTCAGATCATTTCTGTTCTTTTTTCTAGTTTTTAACTTCGTTTTGGTTTCCCTGTCTCGTTGTGACTCTAGCAGCTTTTAATAAACTTTCTTCACTATCACCTACATAGGAGTCTATATCTACTCTAACTAACTCCACGTAGTCTTCTACTGATATTAATCCTCTTCCGCCTTATTTTCTAGGTAGGTATAATAATAATAATAATAATAATAATAATAATAATAATAATAATAATAATAATAATAATTATTATTATTATTATTATTATTATTATTATTATTATTATTATTATTATTATTATTATCATCATCATTATTATTTGTACGGTCGACCTAAATAGACTTAAAAGGCAGGGACCCGATTCCTGGAAGCTTAACGCGTCACTTCTGGCGAGCCAAACTTACAGAGACCGGATTAGAGAATTAGTTAAACAACAAATGGGGGCATTCCTTAAAAAGGGCAATTAGAGTAGAATCAGTTAAGTTTAGTAAGATATTAGTAACAGAAAGAAATAAAATAGAAGGGAACTTAGAAACTCAGAAGAGACACTTAGGAATGACATTCCAACCGACGTGCTGGCGGCGAGATTGGCCCTGGACCAATTCTTCAAAGCTAAACATGAAGGTTGCATTGTCAGAGCTAAGGTGCGTGCACTAAGACAAGAAGGAAACAAAGTCGTTCGATGGGCCCGAGTGACAGAGGCGCAAATCTAAAATTCGGTGTTTGGTCGGCCAAACTGGTCGCACAGTAGTCTAACCCGAGCAGATGTGTGCAGCATTTCAGCGGCACTACGCCCAATGTTTTGGGACGAATGGCAGTTCGGAATGCAGGATGGATTTCAGCGCCTACCTCGACAGCATGCCACGGCTCTCGGAGGGGGTGGGGCGGAGTGTTGCGAAATATCGATAGCAGCCACAGAAATACGGGATGTAACGATAGGTTGCAAGACAGGCAAATCGCCTGGTTTGGATGGGTTGCCCTACGAGTTTTGCTATTATATGCCAGACTTCTTTGGCGGCCTCTTAGCAGATAATTAATGCAACTGACAGCAGAACGAAATAATTCCTAATTCCGTGAACCGAGAAGCGGTAGCACTGCTGAGATAGGACCCAAACAAAAGGAACGAAACAGAATATTTTGGGCCCATAACGCTGCTGAATGCAAATATCAAAATGTTGGCCAAGGTATTAGCAACGAGGTTGGATCCGTCCACGACAATCTCCACCTCATGCGATATATAATTGACAGGGTGGGTAAGGAAGCTCGCATGGGTGGGGCTCTGATCAATTTGAATCAATCTAAAACCTTCGATAGGGTCGACCACCAATACTTGGCAGCCGTCCTCACGGTGGGCGGTTTCGGTCCCGTTTTCCGTGGCTAGATAGCTGCTATATACAGGGACATTTGTTCGGTAGTTCGGTTGAATGGTTACCTATCAGAAGCATTCAACATCATGTGTTCGGTCGGTCACGGATGCTCACTCTCGTCTCTTCTGTATGTACTGGCTTTAGAACCACTACTGCGGAAATGAAAGGCGTTGAGAGGCATCCTGCGCGAACTAGGACATGGGTGAACTGTGTCGGCATACTCAGACGACATCACCGTCATAGTGCCGAGCAACAAGTACATAGACCTGGTCGGCTCTGCTCTAAAGGAATTTGAGGCGGTGACAGGAGCAAAAATTAATCAGGAAAAGTCAGTGGGCCAGTAGCTCGACACCTGAAGAGGCAAATCCATGCCGTCCAATAACGTCGTGGGACGCTGAACGGAAGGACCGGTTAAATTGCTCGGGTTCAGGTTCGGTCCAGATCTCCATCTGGAGAAGAACTGGGACGTGGCGACGAGCAGGGTGGCCAATCTCACTCAGTAATGGGCCGAGAGAAAGCTATCCTTGAAAGGCCGGGCAGAGTTGGCGAACGCATACATCGCTTCTGTCATATATTATGACTGGTCAGGCACTCTATTTGCTGTCAACACCCGCTGAACGGAGGGCTGGGCATGCCGTGACTGTTGATGCGCAGATATGCGCTGAGGCTGCGACATCTCCAGCGCTTCCTAAATGGTCAGCAGGTGTGATCACCTTTTGTCAGGCACAAACTCCCACAGCTCGTCTCTTTGTGGGAGCTGCAGTCACGGATCAAGCGTAGACCAATGCAGGGCACCTGATACCTAGAATGTCGTCAGGTGCTCACTGTCCTCTGTCTGTCGGACAATGCGGTCGATGGAAGTTCCACTTAGGCTTTCTGTAGAGGATTAGTGGTGGACAAGTGCGACAACGTTTTCGGGGAAACTCTGGACGTCGACAAGAATGAGCTGGCTAGTCTGTTCCGGAGGAGTCTCAAACCGGGTAGAAAACACACTAAATAAAAGATAAATAAAAAG
Source organism: Octopus bimaculoides (assembly GCF_001194135.2). Lineage (NCBI taxonomy): Eukaryota > Metazoa > Mollusca > Cephalopoda > Octopoda > Octopodidae > Octopus > Octopus bimaculoides. Next base: position 95,012,837 of record NC_068983.1, read on the forward strand.
TGACGCCTGCCAAATCAGAAAGATCCCTAATGACTATTTTCCGACAGCTTTACATTTTCTGTTGTTCTTGTCTGACAAGGCTTGTTCATGACATTTAATGGCCACTTGCGTTTGTGAGCACGTTGCATATTTTGACCAGTAAAAGGACTACGACTGGGTGGAGTTTGGTCTTCCACTCCATTGATCTTTGAGGGGTTCCAGCCGGGCGCGGGAGATCTGGTGTTTTAGGCATCCAGGGGAGTCTTCCCGCTCATGCCGTTATTTGGGTTGGAATTTTTTGTCATCATTGAAAAGAATGAGAATGATTTTTACAGGGTTTGCTTCCCGGTTGTGTTTATTTGCAATTTTCATGTAAATGGTTATCCCAAATACAATACCAGCTGTAACTTGGTAGCCGGTCAAGGCTTTGGGATACCAAGTTCGCTCTGTGTAACTTTCCTCAGGCTTCCCACTAACGCAATGGTGACACAGGCCTATGCAGGGTAGGGGTGGCACCAATTCCCTGCGCTGTTCACATGGACAGCCGCATACAGAATTACACTATCCGATGTGTCCGTCCTCTGAGATGTTAGGTCCGATTTGAAAGAAATGTAACTACTCTTCCTAGCATGCCAAATGACTTCTCAAAGAGTCCATGGTTCACTTGTAATCTTCTTTGGTGGACAGGCTCAGCGTATGAAAACGAAGATTGTTCCTTTTGTCCTTACTTCTGTAGCCATGATGTTTCTGTCGTTGTTGTTTTTCTCACTAGCTAGCTATGTTCTCTAGCAACAGGATTCGAGTAGGATGGATGGGTTGGCAGGCTGTAGTTGTTTCCTTCATTGATGTTGATGTTGTAGTTGTTGTTTTTGTCTTTGCCTGGGCAGCCTTCTATCGTCGTTCTCAATTGCAACTTTTATTGTTGAATCTATGTATAGTAGTAGCATTAGCAGCAGCAGCAACAGTAGTAGTAGTAGTAGTAGTAGTAGTAGTAGTAGTAGTAGTAGTAGTAGTAGTAGTAGTTGCAGCAGCAGCAGCAGCAGCAGCAGCAGCAGCAGCAGTAGTAGTAATAGTAGTAGTAGTAGAATGACTGGTTGGCTGACTGAATCGGCTTTTTGAAGTTCGAGGGTAGCAAAAGAAGATAATTTTTGTGGGGAGGGGAACATATGTGACCTGTACAGCGTTGGCTTCGTCACTTACGGGACCTAATTATTATTACCACTATCACTATCATCCTCATCATTATCGCCCATCATCATTGTCACCGCCAATATTACTTTAAATGAATTTGCACCCCACCATGATTGGCTGTAGACAGCAGGAAGAAGAAGAAGAAGAAGAAGAAGAAGAAGAAGAAGAAGAAGAAGAAGAAGAAGAAGAA
>NC_068983.1:95014206-95017160 GCF_001194135.2 Octopus bimaculoides
GAGGAGGAGGAGGAGGAGGAGGAGGAGGAGATGAAGAAGAAGAAGAAGAAGAAGAAGAAGAAGAAGAAGAAGAAGAAGAAGAGTCAAGAAAACAAGAAAAAAGGTGAGGTGAAGGAAGGAGTAAAGTCTTCCTAACTACATGGAAATTGTAGTAGCACAAAGAACAACATTGAAAGCAACTGCTGCTGCGAAAGTCTAACAAAAATAGAGTAAGGAGCGGGAAAGAGACTTTTGCAAATATCACGGCACTTAAGTAATTGGTTAACATCTCACTAGAGAACAAAACAGAAAAATTAAACAAGGTAGCAAAATATACGAGAATAAATGGAAGGAGGGCAGAATTGACGCCTCCAAGCGACGTGCTTGAAGCAATAGCCAAACGAACAGTTGACTACAGGTGCGTGATCACAAGGAAACTCGAAAATGCTAAACGCGACCAGGTGGAAAAAGCCTTGAAAGACATATGGCAGTATATCCACCATATTGCGAGAGCGAGGCAGTACGGCAGAGTAAAGGTCCTTTTTAAGACCGAGGGACAGATGATACAGAGCTCAGTGACCACGCGTCGCACCGAGGAAATCGGCCTCTTTCCAACGCACATGGGAAGAAGGGCGGTACGAATTACGGTACCTGGTATCCCACCAGGCTTGGATTTATGTTGGATTCTCACCTGTATTTGTACGGACAGGGGAGAAAATTTCCTGGATTTTAAAAGATCGAGCGGGGAGAATTGGGTTGGGACTACCTTGAAGGTTCTTCTCCACGTGAAGCCAGCGCAGTTAGAGAAAGTGCCAGACCTCATTTCCCTCTCGAATGGAAAACTAAGGGTGAACGTGGAGGGCTGAAAGCCGAGGTTCCACGATTGTAGTTCAACGGCTACTTAGGGTTTTCTGCCCACAGAACCAGAACAGAAGGGCAGCAAGAAATGTCCAAACGAAAGTATTACAACCCATGAGTCGACAAAAACAACAAGAACAACAGCAACAGAAAGGCAGGGGAATAGAAATAGAAATTGGACCCAAGGAGACAAAACAGGCAGGTGTTTCAGTAATGGTAACAGTGGGAGTAGCACCAGTAGCAGTGGCAGAAGCTACAATAGCAGGAGCAACAACAACAACTACTACCACTACTATTACTACAAGAGAACCAGAACAAACAACACCAAAAGAAAACATACAAGACGGACTCCTCCACGCATTCAGGTGATGATGAAGGGGGAGCCTAAAAGGCAAAAGAGCCACGAAAGAGACACAGAAAAAAGAGAGAAATACAAGAAACGGCAAATACAGACACACTGATGACAACACCAACACTACAAGCACCACAATCAGCAACACCATCACAAACACCCGCAACAGAATCAAATACACAACAAACTTTGCGGAATATCGTGCTTGTGAGGAGGGCCAATGTAAAGTTGATGGCTCTCATAGCACAAAGCGAGAACATTGAAACAGAGAGGTGATCTGCAGTCCCAATACTTCAAGAGTACCGCAGAGCCTAATGATGGTGCAAAAGACATTAGAGACTTATACGAGCATTAAGCGGAGCTACCCGTATGACATTGGATCTCCCAGAGTAACGGCCAGCAGAGGAACCCAACAAAACAGGCAGGGTGGGAGAACCACTCGACGACAAACAGCACCAAGAGGGTAAGTGACACTCCCTTTTTCCAGCATGGCGGTTCTTAAATTAGGTTGTATAAATGTGCGTGGCCTGGGGTAGTCGTGGAAGAAAGGACACTTGTGCAACGACCTCAGGTGGCTAAGTCTAGATGTAATAGCCGTCAGTGAGACCAGGATGGCGGATACATAGGCCTTGGCTCCCGTTTTCGATGACTTTGAAATGTTCGCATCTCTTAATCGACTGGAAATGACAGGTGGAGTGGCAGTGTTGTTCAGAAAAGGCCTAGATCTCGAGATACGGTCGGTCTTCCTGGACCCGGAAGGTAATTCGGTGGTCCTGGACGTGAACGATAACGAAAGCAGTGTACGCACCGATTGGAGCGGATCAGCCGTTCTTCAGATGCCTGGAGGCCTTTCTAGGGACGTCTCGCTCTTTAGTGTTAGTGGGCGATTGGAACGCCATTTTAGATGCACGTGTGGATTGAGTGGGACTAGCGGATAGGAAAGGGAAGTGCGCAAGCCTCACAAATTTGCTCAGTCGTTTCCAGCTGGCGGACAGGTTCAGACTGGATTTCCCGAACACTCCAGTGTCGGGTCCTCCAGATGTTATCTAGATAGGATATTTTATAGGCCAGCAGATAGGAATAGCATAAGGTGTCCACAATTTGAATTCGTCAGCTACACAGACCACAAATTTGTGATGTGTACGGTTAACGTAGATAGGCGCCATAGGCAGGGACCCGGATACTAGAAACTGTACGCATCCTTCCCGGCACGTCAAGCTTTCAGAGATCGGCTTCGCAAGTTAGTCCATCGAAAGTTGACGGGTACAACTGTCAACAACCGATGATGTGGCGGGGACGGTTAAAACGGACGATTAGAATAGAAGCTGTAGAATTTAGCAGAGAACTAGCGATAGAGAAGACTAGAGTAGAGGGAGTCCTAGTTAAGAAATTAGAAGAGGTACTCAATAGAGGCATAGCGACCGATGTGCTGGCAGCGAGATTGGTTCTGAACCAATTCTTCAACACTAAGCATGAAGGTTGCATTGTCATAGCTAGGTTGGGTGCTCTAAACCTGGAGGGAACGAAAGCCGTTCGATGGGCCCGGGTGAGCAAGGCGCAACGTAGTAATAGAACTATAATTCTGTCTCGAGGGGTCGCAACGGGCGCGTGCTACACGAGTCGAAGCAGATTTGTGCGGAATTTCAGCGGCACTTTGCTGAACTGTACGGGGCGCGCGGTGACGCAGAGACGGAGGTGAACTTCATTTCCTACCTTGATGTATGTCGCGGCTTTCGACCAGGGAAGTGGAGTTCTGCAAAATGCC
>NC_068983.1:95017822-95020214 GCF_001194135.2 Octopus bimaculoides
TTACCCTAAGGGAATACGAAGCGGTGACAGGAACAATGATCAACCAGGAGAAGTAAGTGCGCCTGCAGCTCAGCACCTGGAGAGGTAGGCGCATGCCAACTGACAACGTTGTGGGACGCTGGACAGAAGGACATGTTAAGTTGCTCGGGGTCTGGTCCGGCCCGGATCTCCAAGGGGTGACAGGCAGGATGGCCAGTCTCAACTAGAAATAAACCGAGAGGAAGCTGTCCCTGAAAGATCGAGTGGAGATGGCAAATGCATACATCGCATCCGTCATATACTACCGCCTAACTGTCGTCCCTTGCCCTGCTTCGTGGATGAACGGGCTGGTGCGTTTGCTCTTCCGCTTCTTGTGGAGAGGACGGGTACCTCTTGTCAGGCGGTCCATTTGCTGTGAGCATCCGTTGGGTGATGGACTGGGCATGCTGTGGCTGAGGATGCGCAGACATGCGGTGAAGCTGCGACATCTCCAGCAATATCTTAACAGTGAGCAAGTGTGATCGCCGTTTGTTGAACGCGCTTTTTCGCAGCTCGTCTCCATGACAGAGCTACAGTCCTGGATCAGACGTAGACCGAGGCAGGGTGCTTGGCACCTAGAGTGTCTCCAACTGCTCACAGCTCTCGGCCAGTCGAACAATGCGGTCGGTGGAAGTTCCACCTTGGAGTACTCTAGGGGATTAGTGGAGGGCAAGAGCTACGACGTACTCCGAGAGGTCCTGGGCGTTGAGGGAGATCAACCGACTGTTCCCTTCCTGTGAACTTTCAGGTTGGGAACTATGGATAACTTCCAGAAATCCCTGGCCTGTCAATGCTATCGGTGGGGGAGTGGACGCTACCGGTTCAAGACAAGCTCTACAGGTACGGGCGTGCAGCCAGTCGGGCTTGTCCGAGATGCACGCAAAGCGATGAAATCATTCTGCATGCTCTCGTACAGTGTCCGCGCATTGCTGACTTGTAGAGCGTGGTCTTCTTTGGCTTCAAGGCAGTCGTAGTGAACAGACGCATGTGGACGCGTGGGTGAGACAGGGCTTTAACAGTAGCTACTAGCAATAGGTGAGACGGACAGGGCACATCTTGGATTTAACACAGCTTGACAGCCGACACAGAGAGGTAGATTTTGTTCTTCACATTACAGTTCCCTCATACTACAATGCATTTTATAGAAAGGATCATTATCATTATTAAGGCAGTGAGCTGGCAGAATCGTTTGCACGCCGGCTTAGCGGTAATTTGTCCGTCCTTAGTTCTGAGTTCAAATTCCGCCGAGGTCGACTTTGCCTTTCATCCTCTTGGGATCGATGAAATAAATACCAGTTACATACTGAAAACGATGTAATCGACTAACCCCTTCCCCGAACTTCGAGGCTTTGTGCCTTTAGTAGAAAGGAGTATTATTAATGCGGCGAGCTGACAGAATCGCTAGCGCGCCGGGCAAAACGCTCTGCGGTATTTTGCCTGTCTTCTCGTTATGAGTTCAAATTCCACCAAGGTCGACTTTATCTTTCAGGGTTGGTAAATTAATCACCAGTGAAACACTGGGACCGATGTAATCGACTAGTCCCCTGTTCCCAAATTTCAGTCCTTGTGCCTTTAGTAGAAAAGATCATTGTTATTTAGGCGGTGAGCTGGAAGAACCGTTTACCCGCCGATGTGTGTAGTTATTTGGACTTATTTAGTTATTCAGTCTGCAGATGTCAAGGATGGTTAGTACGTTCCTTTGTTCGATTTCATTTAAGGCATGCCTATCTTCAATGAATTCTGAAGTAAAGTGGTCAGCCGGTACAGCCACTAGAGCCATAAGCTGATGGTGTTCATTGTCTAAATTGATGAATGGTACAATGAAAAGGTCACCCTAAGAAAGTATCATTTATCAATTCAGACAATGAACCCCAACAGCTTATGGCTGTAGTGGCTGTAGTGGCTGTACCGGCTGACCAGTTTACTTCAGAATTCATTGAAGATAGGCATGCCTTAAATGAAATCGAACAAAACAATGTACTACCCATCCTTGACATCAGCAGACTGAATAACAAAATAAGTCCAACATCACCACACACACACCTCCTTCCCCATATAACTACCATTCCTTCCTCTTTTCCATCACTATTTACTCCGATTACGCTCATTAATGCCCTTTACGTTAACCAGGCAGAAGTAACAATCTTCACTGTGATTCCTCTGTTCTAGCCAGGCATAAGAGGAACTATATGCATGTGCAAGAGAGGAGATTGCGTTGGTTTGGTCATGTCCTTACGAAGGAGATAACAGAAGACTGAGATATGTAGCACATTGCTGTACTCAAGTAGACCTGCCCACCAGAACAGAAGTGAGATACTAAAACCAAGGTGCCATGTAAAAAGCATTGGTGATATATATATATGTATATATATAT
>NC_068983.1:95020314-95027814 GCF_001194135.2 Octopus bimaculoides
ATGTATATATATATTGTTACTTGTTTCAGTCTGGACCACCGTTTTTATGTTCACTTATAACAGAACCAATTTTACATTAATCAGATGGGTTACACAATACTTTTCTAAAGCACAAATTTAGTTATTTTTGAAAGAGTGTTCGACAGAATCGGAGTAAGAGCAATGCGACTACCTAATCGAAATCTACTGATCTAAGAAATGACCAACCAGTGGAACCCAGAGATGGACATTTCGATTAGAAGTTCGCTCACTAGACACATTAGAAAAACTGATATCAAGAGCAATAACATCGCTTTCACTAAATTCCTTCGAACATGCACCCACTTGTTAATAATACAGGAGATTAGATCACCAATAGACTTGGCTTTATGAAAATCATACTGGTGGTCATTGAAGGGAGACACAAATTGCAAGTATTAAAAGACAGATGAGTGTTTTGCTAAAGTCAAAGTTAAACTCAAAATACTATTAGAATAGAGTTCTGAGCTCAAAATTCAAGCTTTGTACGCAATGTTATACATAAAATAAGTTCATTTTGAATATTAATGTTCTCATAAGAAAACCCCGAAATAATGTTATGCAAATTATATATATACTTCTCGGCGCTGATTTTACTTATTGTACAGTATTTTGCAAAATATATGTTACAATGCACATTATATAACAAGGTGAAAGTTTCTGTGATCGACAACATATGCACATGTGCAAATGCAGCACGTGTTCTGTCAAGTGATACTAATAATCGTGGAAAAGAATTTTCGAAAATTAATTCAAGATAAATAAACAAAGAAATATAATGTAAACAATCGTAGGATAGGCCGTTTAGGTGGACAAAAAAAAAAAGAAAATGTATATAATTAGAAAGCTGCTTATAATTAGATACTGCAAATAACAATAGTTGTTGAATAAATTAAATCGATGTGCAATATATTCCCACCTTACATTTCAAAAGATTTCTATATATACTGAGCTAACTCATTCTGGTTAACTCATTCTGAAAGCACACAGAAACAAGTGAAGGTAAGTGTCTTACTCTGTTATGACATTTCGATACAGCAGTAATACTGAAGGTGTAATTCAGGCATGGGCAACATATTTCCAGAAGCGGGCTGCATGAGACATGATTCATTTTCAGGCGGGCTGCACTATCAAAAAGTCCAAGGTAATTTTTCGTTAAAAATCAGCACCGAGAAGTATATATATAATTTTGCAGATAATATTACCAGAGTCTTATGAGACAATATATACCAAGACTAACCAATATTTTCATTGAGAACAGGCCTATAATTATTACAGTAAACGTAATAAAAACTTGCATTTCTTCAAAAGCTGCGTATTAAATTGAGTTTTTGGTTAGCAGTTCCCAGCGTCTTATAGCAGAAACTGAAAAGAAACGCTCCTATTGATCTACAGGATTTGGAAAAAGATCAGTTGAATTAGCAGAGTTCCTGCATTGCCAATTTCATTTTTTAAGTACCGATTTTTGAAAATTATCAGTTAATAATGTTTTTTCTTCGTTTTATTTGATTTTCAGAAATGAATCGTCTATACTTTGCATTCGTTATACTGCTCAATATTGTCTATGCGAATTCATATTCAGGAGAATTTGTTCAAGATTGTTATAATAGACTGTGCGATTCTAACAACCAGCAGCCGAAGCAAAGTATCCACCGATTGCAGTATTGCGTTTATAAATTGCAACTCACTAAGCCATGTTTTAATTGGCCAACAAAGAATAGATATTCTGAAAGCTCGTCCTCGTCCTCGTCAGGCTGGAGAAGAAATATGCCTACTGATGTGCCAAGAATAAGGAAGGAATATAGGTTGCTCAGTGAACGTGAAAGATACGATTTCCATCGTAGTGTTTATCTTTTAAAACAAGATACGGTAAGAATATTTTGTTGTACATGAACATCAATGCACCCGACAGGGATACATAGAGGCACGCGCGTACGTGTGTGTGACTGTGTAAGTGCGTGTATGTGAGTGTGTTTCACCTTCATATTTTTCACAAGAATAACTTCATGTCTTAGAATGAGAACCCTGAAGAGAATATATCGTATTAAATCGGAGTTTTTATATGTGACTATAGTAAAATGACTCCTTTTTACTCCAACAATCATAGCTAACAAAGATGAGCTTGTTCCAGCGAAACAGATATACATCTATGCCAATGATTTACACCCACCTACACATCTGTGTGTGTGTGTATGTATGTATATATGTATACATATATAGACCACACGGACACACAGATACACAGAGACACGGAGACACACGCACATACAGATATTATGTGTGTGTGTGTGTGTGTGTGTGTGTGTGTGTGTGTGTGTGTGTGTGTGTGTGTGTGTGTGTGTGTGTGTGTGTGTGTGTGTGTGTGTGTGTGTGTGTGGATGTTTATATATATTCATATACTGTATCCCCATACCAAAGATGACATTGTTGAAGAGTGGTCAACCTTAACTTGATCTTCTCGCTCTCTCTCTCTCTCTTTATCTAGCGACCTATCTATCTGTCTATCAAGTTATTTATCTATTTCTCCCAATCACTCTCTCGATCTTTAAAAAGAATCAGTGTGCTGATTAAAGAAAAAGCGAAATATATTTGATGTGAAAGTAAAATATCAAAATCAAAGTAACTACAAAAATACATCATATGTAATTTCGAATAAACCTCAACAAACGTTAGTTGCGCCCCAATCATTGTGATTTTTCTTATTGTTTCACTTACAGAGTATGTCACCAAATATATACGATGCTATCGCCTTCCTGCACACTGGTGAAACTGCAAGAAACGCCCATGCTGGACCAACATTTCTTCTCTGGCACAGAATCTATTTGAAAATGTAAGCCATGCAATCAAACATAACCTTACATTTCTTTCTTTTTTCTTTCTTCCTTTTTTCTTTCTTTCTTTATTTGTTTTCTTCTTCTTTTGCGTTCTTTCTTGTCTTTCTTTTACTTTGCTATATTCTTCCATTCTCTGTTTTGTCCTTGAGTTGTTTTGTTTTATGAGTAATTTAGTTTTTTCGGACACTTAGAATTCTTTACCGATGTTTCCCTTTTTGTCTGAGTTCTCTGTCATTAATTTCAACCACGCAAGTCGAAAAGGAAGATTCTATGTAATTGCTGGACGTACACGAAATAGTACCCAATTCTCCCTCAAAAACACCTCTTGCTCTATTTCTTATAGAAAACAAAAAAACAGACGATAAATTCGAGCATGAATGTTTAATATAATATACGAAAATAAAGTGAGATAGCATTGAAAATGCTTTTATTCAAAGAAACAATTCTCTACCGTCACGATGTCTAACTTTAAGGCAAAACTATGTAAAGATTTATTACAGTATGATACGGCTTCATCGTTTTGCTCACTGGCTTGTCTACTATAGCCTACCACAATTCGTTATGTATTAATCCAAAAACACATTTCGTTGCCTCCGAATTCACATAATCCATCCTGGTTTACCAATTTTCCACTCTATTTCCCCAAACTCTGCCACATCTCAATCTTTCTTACAAACTACTTATTAATATTTCGCATTTCACCGGCGAAGGTATTCTGCCTGGGACGTTAAAATTGCTGCAGATAAAAAAATGATTTCTTCCACTTCGCGAGATATTTTAGAAATAAATGTTTTTCTGTTCTTTAGTTTAAGAGTACTACATCTGAAGACATTATGCAGTGCTCATCATTTATATTTTGAAGTAAATAATGGACGGATAGGTTGATATCTTGAATAGTTATTTAGATACAGGAATTAGTTATACCACTTAGCTGTATATATTTAGAACTAGGTGGTATCAAAAAGTTCCCAGATTAGTTCTGTAGGCGTCAAGTGATGGCAGAACATGGTTGTGTTCGCAGTGAGAGCTAGCAGTGACCTTCATGAGGCAGTGTGCCGAGTGACATAGCTGTACTTACTTCGCAAGTTGTAGAATTTATTCTTCTGTGATCACGTGTATGCTGTAGTCTGCGATTTTGTCATGGATAGGAAGCTAGAAAAAAAAGCCAACATGAAATTGTGCATTAAAGTTGAGAAGCCTGCTACAGAGACATTCAGTATGCTTCGGCAACCTTACCGCTACGAGGCAATGGGCCGTACGCAAAGATTCAAGTGGTACGGGCGGTTCAAAAGCGGAAGAACGTCCCTGGAAAACGGTGAGCGATCTGGAAGACCTGTCACGAGCGTCGACCCGGAAATGTGGAGAAAATTCATCAGCTTGTGCATGAGGATCGTCAGAAGACAGTCAACAATATTGCTGATGTTGTTGGTCTGTCGTATGGGTCCGTGCAGGCAATCCTAACGTCTGAATTGAACATGCGGCGTGACTCTACCAAGTTTGTGCCCCGTCTGCTGATCACTGCGCAGAAAGGACATCCCTTCGAAGTCTGTCAAGATCTGCGCCAGCGCACCGCTGATGTCCTATCCTTCATGTCAAGGATCATCACCGGTGATGAGAATTGGGTCTACGGGTGCGCCCCTGAGACGACGCGGCAGTCGCCGCGATGGAGCAGCCATTCACCTTCACGATCGAAGGCACGACAGAGCCGAAGCTCAGTTAAGAGCATGCTCGTCGTTTCTTTTCCCTTTTTTTCACATCTGCGGTATTGCATATGGAGAATTCACCCCACAGGGCCATACCATCAATCGAGAGTTTCACTGCGGCGTTTTGAAGCGGTTGAGGGAGGACATTTGACGAGAGCGACGGATTCTTCATGACGAAAATGTACCCTCATTTTTCGCCTGAAACAGCGTGGTATCGCTTCCACACCCGCCCTATTCGCCAGATTTAGCACCTGCAGACTTCCATCTTTTCCCCAAGATAAAAAGACAGCTCAAAGGTTACCGTTTTAACACCGTTGTCGAGATCCAGAGCGGATGGCAGAAGCTCCTCAACTCACTTACGGAAAACAACTTTCAGGCCGGATTACAAAAGTGACAGGAACGCTGGGTCCGATGTATTTCTGCGCAAGTAACTATTTCGAAGGAGATTATGTTAACACTTAAGTAAATAAGTTAATTTTTATTAAACATAATTAGTCGTCCGTGAAGCTTTTGATACCACCTCGTAATCTAAGTAAATTCGACTGTTGTGAGCTAGAAATCTCAGAGTCCGAGAATCTCAACCGTTGATCCTTGTTTGCCAAGAGACATCAGTATACTAAAAATTAAATCAAGTCCAGTACTCGAACATTTTCTAAGAAATATAGTTACTCGCTCGATTAAATATTGGGCAATAAATGTAAATAAGCATTGATATATATTTTCTACGTATTAAATTGAGTTTACATTTTTTTATTTTAGGATGGAAGATGCACTTCGTAAAAAAGTGCCAGGTGTAACAATTCCATTTTGGGATCCAACTCTTGACAGTTCTCTTTCTAATCCTCGAGATTCCACTATGTGGTCAGATGAGTTAATGGGAACTATCAATGGTTTCGTCACTAAAGGGCCGTTTGCTAACTGGAAAACACCAGCTGGTATTCTGATAAGGAACGGTTTCAGTAGAAGGTTACCGACACGTAGTAACATCGAAAATGTTCTCACTCGAACGAAACTCGGAGAGATCTCTGAACCTAATGCGCAAGAACAATATAACTTGGAATTCATGCATAATTCTATGCATGTTGCTATTGGAGGTCACATGAGTATGATACCATCATCGCCCATGGACCCAATGTTCTGGCTAGTCCACAGTTACATAGAACTTGTTTACACGCGTTTCAATGAAAACCAAAGGCAACACAACGTTAATCCTGCAACAGATTATCCTTCGGATTATGGTTTAAATGTTTATGCCCCTAATCAAAGTATTGGTCTTATGAATTTAACCGTTGCAGAAGCATTAGGAGAAACTGCAAGTTACACTAATATTTACAAATATGACTATAGTTACTTGGGAAACTGTGCTCTCAATCCAAACCTATGTAATTCTCCATACCTAACCTGCAATAATGGTAGATGCGAGTCGAAATCTAGAAATTCAACTCGTTGCAGTACTTTAATTCCCTATCAGAATATGTTTTGTGTTAACCGTAGATGCGATATAGATGAATGGGCATTTATTCCGGTCGAAATTATTTACGAACGTCCTTTCGACACGATGAAATTTGGAAATTTTCCTATTAAAAATGGTCTGCCGAATTTACTGAATGATCTGTACGATGATAATCAACCCCTAAATTCCTCGTCCCGTAACTCTACTGAAAATGATTGTCAAAATAGTAAGTGCTGTGGTCCAGCAGGAAGACTCAACGTGCAAGCTAGTGGTATAAATTATTTTGGAAATTATCAAGAAATGGTGGTACTTGATCGTAGATTAGCTGTATCATCGGATATCACCTATATCGGTATCAGAAACCCCGAAAAAAACCACAGTGTGGTTTTTATCACAGCTTCAGAACAATGTGGAAGAATATGTCGTCCTTCTTGTTTAGTGCCGGGTTCAAATCCACCGAGATACACACCATGTATAGGACTGTTGAACATAACACGTAACAACGCTACTTTCTACGGTAAAACACTCGCAGAAGCTTACATGAAAGTGTGGGATTATAAAAACCAGATACGACCGAAAATAAGACACGAGAATATACCAATAGTGTTCCATTGTGATGACAGCCGGTGGCCATTTAACAACAACACCAATGCAACAACAACCGCGTCACCGTCGACAAGGGCAACGACTACAACAGCGACAACAACAACCACAACACCATCTACTACTGCATCTACAACAACACGTGTGTACTGGCCAAGTGGACCGTCACCTAAAAGTAAGTAATAATGAATTTCGTTATCGTCTGTAACTGTCATCATCTGTTCTTGTTATGCGGTTGAGGGTAGGCCCGTGTGGATCATATTAAGCTTTGTGGCTTTGTAAGTGTAGTTCTAATATGCATATTGAGAGTAGTTGTGTAATACATATATAAAAATAGTTCTTGATTGCTTTGCACTATTTCAATATTTTGTTACTATTCAAGCCAAGAAAATATTCGACAATTTCTCATACAGGCATTAAACTCACCCTCTACCAATTCTTGCAAACCCAGCAGGTGTGGGAAATACCATCTTTTTTGGAAGAATTTCTCGTAATTTTATAACAACGGTAAATGCAATGTGAAAATAAGAATCGTTTCAATTTTAGACAGCAATTTTGAATGAAGTAGTTACTCGATTATATTGACCACAGTATTACACTGCTACTTATGAAGATATAAGAGTTGAATTCGGCAAAATGTGTGTGTGTGTGTGTGTGTGTGCGCGCGTGCAAAGTCGCGTGGTCTAGTGGTTAGGGTGTTGCTAGAACATGTGTTCGATTCCCGGATCGGATGATGCGTTGTGTCCCTAAGCAAAACACTTTATCTCATGTCGCTCTGGAAGTGACAAAATCGTTGGTGCATTGGCATAAATGCTTTACGGTATATCTACTGACACTCTGCATTCTGAGTTCAAATCCCACCTGCCTGGAGAAAGTAATAAGAAACCAC
>NC_068983.1:95031999-95032445 GCF_001194135.2 Octopus bimaculoides
TGAAGGGGACAAAAAGGGGATTAAAGAAGGGTGGGGGAGAAAACAGTGTAGAGTAGAGTCGCATCAAAAAGGTTAAGATTAGCTTAATTGGAAATGGATGCGTGGCGTTCAATTAAATAATATTATAAATAATATATATATAGGAAGAATTCACAAAAGAAAACAACAGACGAAGACAGGTGGTGTAGAAAACAAATAGATGTATTAGTATAACGCTCGGGAATTGAAAAAGTCTTTAATGTATTGAGACTATTCTCTTCCACAGAAAGGAACACAGAAAGAAACAAGGAGAGAAACAAGGAAACAAGGAGAGAAAAAAATATGTGTAGTGGTTAGCGATCTATCATGGCGAATGCCGCACAGAAGGGTCACACAGGATAGTTAAGAAGAAAGGGCGATAACAAAGTGGTAGTGATCCCAAAACGAAGGTGCGTGTGTGTGAGAGA
>NC_068983.1:95032545-95033673 GCF_001194135.2 Octopus bimaculoides
AATTTCCACACAAACATCTAAGAAAATGTGCAGTGTTTATGGCCAAGTTGTCATTACTGATCAGCAAGTAAGAAATTGGTTTTAAAAGTTTTGTTCCAGAGATTTGTCATTGAGGGATCACGCCTATCAGACTTCGCATCGAGACATCATACTTCGATCATGATGCTTTAAGAGAATTAGTGAAATTCAATCCTTGTAAAAGTACTTGGGGATTAGCAGTTGACTTCAATACATCCCAATCCACCATCTACCGCCACTTTGGAAAAGTCAGCAAGCTGGGTGTTTGGATACCCCAAACTCTTAGTAAGAGGAATAGGGAAGATCACATGTCCATAAGGAAAAATCTTCTTTCAAGGTAGAAAAATGACCCGATTTTCAATAATATCATTACAGGTGATGGAAAATTGGTCTTTTATGACAATGTTCAATGCAAAAGGCATTGGACTGACAAGGATAAATCTCCACAACTTATCTCAAAGGCTAAGCTCTATGGAAGGAAGGTTAGGCTATGTGTACTGTGGAATCATTGCAGCTTTATTCATTTTAAGTTTTTAAACCGCAATCAAACACTAAAGCCGTCATATACTCTAGCAGTTGCAATATGTGCATGAAAATCTTCTAAGAAAATGCTCTGCAGTCGTCAATAGGAGAAACATTATGCTTCTCCATGATAACGCAAGATCACATTCAGCAAGGATCACGCAAGATAAAATAATCGATTTGGGTTGGTGTGTTCTACTCCATCAACCATATTCACTGGACCTTGCACCAACTGATTTCCATTTTCTTCGTTCACTACAAAATGGTCTGAGGGGGAAAAAATTTTCTCAGGAAAATCAGGTGAAAACGTGTGGAAAGCTTCTTCATGTTGAGGCTAGCAAAAGTTTACTCGAGAGGAATCAAAAAAGTACCTGATAAATGGCAAGAGGTCAATGAAAACCACGTCAACTATACGGATAATTGAAAGTAATTCTTTGTAAAAATTTTTAATGGGTAAAGGTATTTAACAAAATCGGAAATTATTTATGACTCAACCTATATATATAGCGATAGATAGATAGATAGATAGATAGATAGATAGATAGATAGATAGATAGATAGATAGATAGATAGATACACACACACACA
>NC_068983.1:95036211-95040881 GCF_001194135.2 Octopus bimaculoides
TATACAGCTACGGTAGTGGTTCAATATATTCTTAAGTCCACCAATTCGTTAATCGCAGCAGATTCCAAGCTTCACCACTAATTCAGTTCTCAAATAAATTGTAAACTGTTACTAGTTTTAAAGAGAACACGTCCTCAGCTACACTTTGAAATAATTTGAGATTTGGTTCAGTAGAAAAAATCTTACATCAAAATATGTCAGACCTCAAGGTGGGCAGTAAGGCAGATATTCATCTTCAATTAACATAAATTTTCTTAATTTTCAAATAAAAGTATACTTTTCTTAAACTTAAATGATAGAAAAATTCATGAGGAATTCAGAATCGTTAGTCGCATTGAACAAAAATTAGTAGAAAAAGAGTTATGAGGTAAAACCTCACGAAATTTAATGTCAGTAAGTGAGGAAGTAAAAAGTAACGCTCCAAACAATAAGATTATATTTCTAAAATGAATGCATAATTGCTAAATCGGTGAGCTGGCGAAAGCGTTATCACTCCGGGCGGAATGCTTCGCAGTATTTCGTCTGTCCTTACGCTTTGAGTTCAAATTTCGCCATTGCCTTTTATCCATTTCGGATCTATTCAATTTGACGTACAGATTATTTAATTAATTTTTTAACTAAGCACTTCGAAACTTCGGATACTGGTAGAATGTGTCACGTAGAACAGGGTTTACTCTTAACATTTTTGACAAAATTTTGTATTTTAGAAGTTATTTCGTCAGAAGTTACAAAGTGACAATGAACAAATTCGTGTTTGATAAGTGCCAATACACACAGCTTTTGACTTACTCTCTAACTTCTGCCGATGATATATATACATATTACATATATGTGTAAAAAAATCTCATCACGCAATCTAACCAATGAAAGAGCCTCTACCTGATCGCTCGACACGCTAAAAGTAGCAGCCAAAGTATCCCCCTGCCTTAATCACACTCCCATTGTATGTAATGTCCTAGATTATCCCTAAAAAGATGGTTTGCTGAAGACTGGAATGTCTTTGCTGATAGGTTTGCAGAATTAGGGTTGGTTTGATGCTAAATAACAACAACATTACAGTAAATTTCTAAATTAACACCCGCACGATTTTCACTAAGAAAAAAAAAGTTGGATTTTTTGCGAGGAATCAAGTACCCTGACCTCCTAATATGCTGCAAATCCCATATTTTGGTTCGGAAAAAATGAGGTGGGGGTTCCCTCCACCAATCCCAGAATCATTGGAAATTTTTTCGATGAATGAATTCCTGTGACCTAATATTGCAAAATTAGATTACTTAAGGTGAGCCTGGTAACTGATGGTTTTAGGGTCTTGTTGTTTGTAACTTTTGATGAGCCATGGTGCAACCAACAACATGGTAAAAGTCCCTGCCATTAACTTGGTGTGGATGAGTAATATCAAATAATTCAATCACAACATATTTATATTAAACATGAAAAAATTGAAATATTATCATCACTTACATGGAAAAATTGAAATATTATCTTTCAGTATTTTATAAGGTAAAATCTTAAATTATTAATTGACACATTATTAATTATCTTATAACAGAAATGCCTGGAAAAATCATGGATTACATGGAAAAATGCGAACATGAAAAGTAATATTCTTAAGATTATAAACCTGGAAAAGTATAAAGAATAAGAAATTTTTTACTAAAAATATTGCTGCTAAAATTAAAATTTGAATATTAAAACTTAGTTTATTAGAGTTTACAAATAACACTTATTTAAGTAGAATTTGGCTAATTTACTATCTTAAATACAGAAAAAGTGACTAATTAGACAAACTTGCAAATTAGCTGAACAGATTTGCACAATAAATTTAAAAGACGAGAACTGTAAAGAATGATAAATTAGAAGAACTGGCATTCTTTGCTGCAGTATTTTAAGTAAAAAGTTTCTTATTCTTTACTTTACTAGAAGTAAAAGCTATTGTTATACTTTTACCGGTGTAATAACTTGTCCTGTACTTTTCCAGGTTTATAATCTATAGAATATTACTTTTCATGCTCGCATTTTTCCATGTAATATGTGTGTATATTTATATAAGGGCATTTCTACAGAATAATGCCACACAACAGACTTCCCAAATAAACACATTTTAGTACCGAATGCGAAGAAAAGCAACCCTCAAAAGAAACCAACTATATGTGTGTATATATATATATATATATATATATATATATATATGCACTGAGTGCAGTATCAACTGAATGACGGTGGACATATCCAGCTAACCTCAGTCTCTTCTGTGTTATCTTTGAGCTAACTATTGGGAGGCTCTCGTACAGCTCTGAGTTCTTCATCCTCAGTGTATACTGATTAATGTCCTAAGCCATCCTCAGCATTCCTGTGTAGCACCCATCTACCATCTGAATGAGTTGCTTGGTCAGTGTCTAAGTCTCAGACCCGTACAACAGCACAACTCCACTGCAGCAACGAAGAGACGAAATTTCAGGTCTTTACGAAGGTCCGATTTCCATATAGATCTCAAACTGTGGCATGTATGTATGTATGTATGTATGTATGTATATTTATATACAAGCTTATATTATGTTATTATTATATTATGTATGCTCCTCTAACTGTTTTCGTTGCCATATTCTAAATTCCTTTTGAACTGTTATATTTGCCATCTGAGCTGAGTCGGTGCACATGTCCAGCCTTTCTATACTAGTATAAAATCCACCCTTCACCTGGAGATTTAGCAAAGTGCTCTTCACAACCCTTGAAAAATTTTTCTAAGAACCTTTCAAATAAGAACAATTTACAGGTCATTAGTCTTTAATTTTAACCGACACACATAAACATTATAAAATTATCTTTAACTGTATGGTACCATTCTCAATATTCGAGAATAGATTGTCCAATTGCTTTGACGGCTTCACTCTTTTACTTACTCATTACTATACTTTTTTTCTTCTTTTAAGTTTTTGTTCTTTCACACAAAATTTTATGGCTTCTTCACCCTTAATCTACAATACTTTGTTTGTGAGTTTTATTTCTAAATTTCATTTCGACATGTATTTTCTCTTAACAACTACTCTTTTAAATGACTTCGTTCACTTCCGACTACATGGAATATAAGGTTCTGCTTTTACGGTTTTCTAAGTAACATAACTGAATCCCCGCCTTCATACCTTTTTTTTTTTCTTATTACTCACTCTGGTCCACTTAAATTGGTTATCGTAATTGTTTCTCCCCAAGTTTTTATCTCACATTTTCACACGTATCCATTGTTACAGTATTGTCGCGATCTCTTTCATCTACCCTTAAGTTACACCCATACATTATCTTATTTCTTTTCCTTTTCGTTTCACTTCAACCCTCATTAAACTAACGACCCGTCATCATCCACAGCCTAAACGTACCGCTATGTAACATTTCTTTCAGCATAAGTTAAATGCGTTTTATAATAGCAGTGGAGGCAGTCTTTTTCTCATAACTTGATAGGTTGGTTACATCATAAACTTACATCCGATACTTAGGATTTTATATCACTATAGCACATTATACTCGCCTCCAATCAATCCCTCGTTTTCTTCATTTCCACCATTCAAATATTAATAGTATTAATTCTCAAATTTTAGATACAGGAATTTCAATTAACTAGCTTACTAATTAACTAACGGGTTAGCAGTTTGTTTACTTAATACTTCAGCATTTTGATATTTCATTTTGTTTTATCTTATTTATTAGCCCACCTCTTCCAAAGAACTCTCTGTATTGTTTTTCCCTTTTCATTTCATTTTTTATCAATCTTAATTTTGTTATTTTTCATTTATTCTCCTCCTTCCACAGCTCAACGTATGGAGTAAAGGGCTACTAATATATGCTTTGATGTGCGTACCTTTCCACATACATAGGTTCCAATGGAATGCTTCCCAAACAACAATTGCCTACGTCAATTTCATTATATTTAACATTATCATCCCTTTACGGCTTTCCCTAAAACTTTATCGCTAGTAACTTTCCCTTCACTTATCACATCACTACATTGCACCCTTGCGTTTAATTCCTTATTCTTACTGCTGCTATCATCATCATCATCATCATCGTCGTCGTCGTCGTCGTCATTATTATTGAGTGAGAGAGCAGTGCGTGCCATCAAAGTGACACTAGGGTAAAATATACGAAGCCCAGTATAGCCATCATGACTACCTGTCTGATAAGGATACACCAGGCACAAGCATCACAACCATATGTGCGCGACGTGGTGATCTCATATCA
Source organism: Octopus bimaculoides (assembly GCF_001194135.2). Taxonomy (NCBI): domain Eukaryota; kingdom Metazoa; phylum Mollusca; class Cephalopoda; order Octopoda; family Octopodidae; genus Octopus; species Octopus bimaculoides. Next base: position 95,040,442 of record NC_068983.1, read on the forward strand.
AGGTGGGGCCCAGTTAGAATTTTCTTCAGGTCGAGTAGCCTATCCCACTCAAAAGGTCCGTGAATAAGGGTTGTTTAAGGATGTTGAAGGAAACACCTATGTTTCCAGAGGTGAATTATCCAAACCCCAAAGAATTCCTCTCAACACATGGCTATGATGCTCCCCCACTACTTCTGCTCGTGATCAGAGATGCACATATCGTCAACCACTAAGGGACATGCTCAACTGGTTAAGGTCAAACAACTGACAAGCAAATTTGTGGTATTGAGCAGAATATTTGCTGCATCCCATGAGAGCCACTGCATCAGGGCATTTATTATTATTATCATCATTATTATTATTATTATTATTATTATTATTATTATTATTATTATTATTATTATTATTATTATTATTATTATTATTATTATTATTATTATTATTAAAGGCGACGAGCTGGC
>NC_068983.1:95041123-95043115 GCF_001194135.2 Octopus bimaculoides
ACTTTGCCTTTCATCCTTCGAGATCGATAAATTAAGTACCAGTGAAACACTTGGGTCGATGTAATCGACTAGTCCCTTCCCCACAAAATTCAGGCTTTGTGCTTATTGTAGAAAGGATTATTATTATTATTATTATCATCATTATTTTATTATTATTGAGTGAGTGAGCAGTGCATGCCATCAAAGTGACACTGGGATAAAATATACGAAGCCCAGTATAGCCATCATGACTACCAGTCTGATAAGGGTACACCAGGCACATGCATCACAACCATATGTGCGCGACATGGTGATCTCATATCAAGATTAACAGCGCATGACCTTACAAGTGGAGCCCAGTTAGAGTTTCTTCAGGTTGAGTATCCCATCCCGCTCAAAAGGTCCCTGAATAAGGTTTGTTTAAGGATGTTGAGCAAAACACCCATGTTTCCAAAGGTGAATTATTCAAACCCCAAAGAACTCCTCTCAACACATGGCTATGATGCTCCCCCACTACTTCTGCTCATGATCAGAGATGCACATATCGTCAGCCACTAAGGGACATGTTCAACTGGTTAAGGTCAAACAACTGACACGCAAATCTGTGGTATTGAGCAGAATATTTGCTGTAGCCCATCTTTTATACCAAGACAAAACAATGTACATGATAACACTTCCAATCAGTTAAGATGACAAACCACGAGAGCCGCTGTCGGGTACAGCATCAGGGTATTTATTATTATTGTTGTTGTTGTTGTTGTTATACACAATAGATTAGACTGTTGGAAAATAACAAATCCTAACATCTGGCTACAACAAGTAACCATAGATGCCAAGAACCCTCCTAAGTGTCCTAGCTGTCCTTAATAACATTATTTTCTGGAGCTCTACTAAACTGGGTTTTATGCCTATTTCCTCCATTTATCTGTTCAAATCTTTATGGATAGTTCCCAATGCACCTATAACTACTGGGATATATTTCACCCGCACTTTCCATAATCTCTGTAATTCAAAGGTTAGGTCCTGGTACTTTGCTATTTTTTCTATACCTCTCATATTGATTTCTGCATCATTTGTAACTGTAAAATCAATTATCTGGCACTTTCTATTCTCTTTATCTACTACTACTACTACTACTACTACTACTACTACTACTACTACTACTAACCTTCTAGCTTCTATTGCACTATCAGTCTGAATGTTAAAGCCCCATATCATCTTGTATTTCTTAATTTCAAATGCTTTATTAGGTTCATGTTCATACCATTTATTAGTTTGTTCAAATCCTAGATTTTTACATAACTCCCAGCGGATTACTCTCCCTAGGTTGTCATGTCTTTTCTTGTATATTTCTGTGCCAACATGCTACATTCACTTACTATATGAATAACGCTTTCGTCTTTTGATTTGCATAACCTACATTGGAAATCTACTTGGTTTTTGTCTATCATGGTTTTTATCCAATTAGTCCTTAATACTTGATCTTGTGCAGCTACTAACAAACATCCTGCCTCTCTCTTCAACTTTCCTTTCTGCAACCATGTCCATGTCTCACTACTACTATTTGCTGCAACTATCTATGGGAATTTACCATGTATTGTCTTCTCCTGCAATAATTTCAGATAATTTCTGTTCTTTTTTCTGGTTTTTAATTTCGTTTGGATTTTTGGTTTCCCTATGTCTTGTAGTGACTCTAGCAGCTTTTAAAAAAAAATTCGGATCTTTTTTAAAACGGGGGCCACATTTTTCATTAATGTTTTACGTAGTGTTTTTGGTACCGAAAGACTTTCAAACTTCGTATACTTATCTATTTTGTGTTATAGAACAGAAAAATATTTTTGTATTCGAATTTATTTCATGTAAAAAATTGTCTTATTTCGATAATTTCAACCAATCACTGACAAGTATTCAGTTGTTTACATTTACTCCTTTGGCTGATTAAGCCATAGCTTCGTTTTATTTGCTTTTTTCATTTTTTTTTCTTCGTTTTATTTGCTTTTTTCTTTTTAAATT
>NC_068983.1:95043393-95044458 GCF_001194135.2 Octopus bimaculoides
TATCGGCTGAATGGACGTCAGTGATTGGTTGAAATTACAGAAATACGACAATTTTAACATGGAATAACTTAGGGATTTCTTTTTTTTTTTAAGAAGACTAAAAGAAAAGGATGTTTTATATGACACATTCTACCAGTGTTCCAAGTTTCAAAGTGTTTCGTTAATGAAAAATGTGGCCCCTGTTTTAAAAAAGATCCAAAATTTCTTCACTATTACCTACATATGAGTCTATATCTACTCTAGCTAACTCCACGCAGTCTTCTACTGATATTAACCCTCCTCCGCCTTCCTTTCTAGTTAAGTATAATTTTGCTACTCTTGCCCTTGGGTGGAGTCCTATATTCATATTGAATTCCTTCCTAGTTCTTCTGTCTAGCTTTGCTAATTCAGTTTTTGTCCAATCTGCAAAAGCTACTGAATATCTAAGTAATGACACCACCAAAGTATTTACAGCCTTCACTAGATTCGGACCATTTAACTTTGACTTCATTAGCTTCCTCACCCTTCTGATGTACTCCTTCTCAATTTTCGCTTTCATTTCTATAGTTAGTACTCTGTCAAATTCTAAACCTCCTAAATACTTATAACTCTCTCCTTCTTTCAATGATTTTAATGCCTGGCCATCTGGTAACTGGATGCCTTCGCTGTTGACTATTTGTCCCCTTTTCATGACTAATATTGCTCACTTATCTATGCCAAATTCCATGCTTATTATTATTATTGTTATTATTATTATTATTAAGTAGTTTTATTTTTATAGCGTGCTTTCACTTCACTACCGAGAGCAGCTCTGTGTGCCTTGGGTATGTGCTGTGGTTTGCTGTGATGCTCTTATGGTTACTGTATTGAAAGTGTTTTGCGTAGAATGTGTGCAGTGCCCAGTAGTGCAATTTTCTGTATGTTATATATATTTGTAAGTCCTGGTGTTTTTGTTATGTATTTGTCTGAATATTTTTTTATTATACCTAAGGCACCTACTATGATAGGAATTGTTTCTGTTTTTAGATTCCACATTCGAGTTACCTCTATTTCCAGGTCTTTGTATTTTGAAAGTTTTTCCATTTC
>NC_068983.1:95046785-95050727 GCF_001194135.2 Octopus bimaculoides
TATATATATATGGTTGTGTGGTAAGTAGCTTGCATACTAACCACATGGTTCCAGGTTCAGTCCCACTGCGTAGCACCTTCTGCTAGTGTCTTCTACTATAGCCTCGAGCCGACCAAAGCCTTGTGAGTGGATTTGGTAGACAGAAATGTGTGTGTGTGTGTGTCTGTGTCTATGTGTGTATGTTTGTGCCTGTGTTTGTCCCTCCCTCCCCACCATCGCTTGACAACCGAGGCTGGCAAAAGAACCAATAGAATAAGTACTAGGCTTTCAAAGAATAAGTCGTGGGGTCGATTTGTTCAACTAAAGGTGCTGCTCCAGCATGGCCGCAGTCAAATGGTATCAAAAGATATATATATGTTAATGAAAGCAAAAAATAAAACAAAAATGATAAAAGCAAATGGCTACAAATGTGCTCAATATTTTAGCCACAGAAATTTCTGTGAAAGAGACATGGTTAAACAAAGGTGAAAAGTTCAATTATTTTTCATAGTGGTTTGGTTGAAGCCTTTGTATTTAGAGAGAGATGGGGAGGGGAGGTAAAATTTCTTGTCTCGTGTTTAAAAGAGAAAATCTCTTTGCAATGACTCCCATTCAGGTCTTTGGACAAACACAAACACAGCCACACACACACACACACACACACACACACACATGCACACACACACGCACACACACAAACACACACACGACGCACACGGGACTATAGTAGGGGACATTTGGTGTCACACAGTGGTGCTAAACCCAGAACCATACAGCTAAGAAACAGGCAGACAGGACTGTATTCTACAACAGAGGTTATAGAAAAAATATAAGGCAAGTATATAACCAGCTTCTGAAAAATTCTAATTATTAATTTGCTTTTTATGTATATCTCTTTGAGCGTAACATCATGCAACAGATAAAGGTTTCTTTAGGATTTTGTTAAATTTCTTTCCAATTTATGCCAGAATATTTTTTAAAAGTGTAGTTTAAATGTAGTTTCGCTTACTGATGGTGAAAATTTTTGGTAAATTTATAGTTTAAGACCCAATTTAATTTTGGTGGGAAATGATGCTTTTTTTCTCTTTTTTTTGTGCTATCAACTAATCTAATCTCCTAATATGCTGCAAATAATTTTTTCCACAGAAATCGGAGGGGAGTCGGGTAGGGTGAAACCTCGGAAATTTTCCCCCTCACCTCACCTCACCCTACTGGGTCCCTACACCTCCTAAGGCCGGCCCTATATATGTGTGTGTGTGTATGTCTAAATATATACATACATACATACATACATACATACATACATACATACATACATACATACGTACATATATACATACATACATATATACATACATACATACATACATACATACATACATACATACATACATACATATGCGACTAGCCTCTTTCAGTTTCCGCCTACCAAGGTTTTGGTTGGCCCGAGGCTATAGCAGAATACACATGGCCAGGTGCCACGCAGTGGGATTGAACCCGGAACCATGTGGCTGGGAAGCAAACTTTTTACCACGCAGTCACACTTTTTGCTCACTATATATAATTGTTTTAATTTTTATCTGTTTCTTCCAGCCTTAAGGAAGGTTCGGCATTTAACTGAAGTCCTCTTTTATGCTGTTTCTGTTTTACCTTGTTTTAGAGACTTTTGTTTAGCAATTCTGGCTGTTAAAGATGAGTTATAGCCGAGACGTCTAATGACTTCTATGATGATATATAACCCCCATAACTAACTACTATGTAGTTATGAAATATGTAATTAGTAAACTGCGGATTTTTAGAAATGTAAGCTGTCAACTTTTGTGATCGATTCATGCATTTCTAAATAGTGTTAGTTATACAGAGGAAGTAAAATTACCTATTCTTTTAGATCATTTTAATTTCAAAATTATGACAATGATGAAAACAGATTTAACATACTATAAAAGTAAAATGTTGTGTCTGATGAAGTAGTAATTAACTTCAGTAGTACGTATTAATTTTAGGCGTACTGATCATCTGTCTATAATACACACTCAAACACATGCACGCAAACACGGGTTCAGTCGCACTGCATTGCACATTGGGATCCACTGTAGCCTCGGACCGTCCAAAGCCTTGTGAGCGAATTCGATAGACGGAAACCGAAAGAAACCCGTTGCGCATATATATATATATATATATATATATATATATATATATATATATATATATATATATATATATGGTGTTGGTGTGTTTATGTTCCTGTACATTAGTGGTTCGGCAAAACAGATCGATAGAATAAGCACCAAACTTTAAAAATAAAAAAGTACTGGAGTTGATTTGTTCGACGAAACCTTTGAAGGTAGTGCCTCAGCATGGCCGCAGTCAAATAACTGAAACAAACAAAAGAAGGCAGATAAAAATATAAATACGGTAATGGATGTACGAAAAGAAATGTGTTGTAGTTATAAAAAGCAACGTACTGCAGCTGTAATAAGTAATGTTTTATGGTTCAAAGTCTTATTACAAAGCATTTCCCAAATAAAATCTAGACTTTCATGATCGGCGACATTGCAAAATATAAAATTATTGCACGTGGTGTATCACGTGCAGAAATGAAATGAGAATATGAATTGTGAATAATCATAAAATGTGAAATAGCTTTGATAAAACAAGAGAGTAGGAAGTCGCTTTAATTTTCTTCATATTAAAAAAAATGTTATAAGTTAAATGCAATAGCTAATATTCCCTTCTCTCCCATCACACTTTTTCTATATATATACCGTAACCAACACAGCTACATATCAGTTTGTTAAGCTAAATTATTCTTGAAGTGTGGAGAAACAGATAACGGTAAGTGATTTATTTGTGTTATGCCATCTCGGAGCAGCAGTATTACTGAAAGTTTAACTTATTAACTCCATATATGTCTTAAAACCGTTAAGTTATTAGGAAATAGTTGCGCCGTTTGAAAATAAGTTAGAGATCCGCTTAGAAAGCTTTGTTTATCCAACTCAATTCTTTGATTTTTCAGGCTTCAAGTTATCCCCAGGTAATCCTTGGTTACTTTTTACACTAAGATCGATAAAATAAATACCTGTAATATACTGCGTTAGATCAAATTTTCTATGTCAATAGCTTTCTTTACACAATGAAAAATAATTACCAATTTGTTTACTTAAAAATAAGTTTGTACAGGTTGTATGGATAAAGTAAATACTACCAATAAATGCGTGAACATCACTCAGTTTTATTGCTTTCCGCTCTGAAACACACCACATAAAATAGTACTAACGATACCAAACAAAAATATGAGCGCTCTACCGAAAGTAATGCAAAAGAGTGCAAAATATTGTTATAAACTGACATAGGTTTCCAAATATCACAGTTGTATCCACTTCTTTACAGCCATAGTCACAACATCTGTGTCATCAAATTGTTGTCCTCGGAGACTGTCCTTCATCGAATGGAACAGATGGAAGTCGGAGGACGCCAGATCTGAGTCGTACAGTGGGTAGCGGTCATTGACCTGCCTAAATTGCTCATGGCCTGATTTGTTGTCAACGATGTTTCTGATGGCACCATTGCCTTGGCGAACGTGACTCGTTTTCAGACACTTTTTCGGGTTCTTCCACTTTATAAGTGTCACAGTGTACCGTTTGCTGTTCACGGTACAGACACGTTCTAGAAAATCAAAGAGTAGTATGTTCTTTTCATCCTGAAATATAGAGCACATGACTTTCTGAGCCGATCCCTTGCACTTAAACTACTTAAGCCATAGAGAAGAGGTGTTGTTCCATTCTATGGGCTGCATCTCCGTTTTCGACTCATTTATCCATTGTCAAGAGATCGGCTAAAGAATGTGTCTTCATTGGATTCAAACGCTTCCACCAGATCACGGCAGAATTCTACCATTTTCTTATTCAAACCGGGTACCAACTACCGAGATACCCATTTTGCACAGACTTTCCGATATATATA
>NC_068983.1:95052363-95053643 GCF_001194135.2 Octopus bimaculoides
ATATATATATATATATACGGAAGGCGGAGTGGGCCGTGCTGATCCGGTTCTCCACATCCTTTTCATAGCTGGGTGTCTTCGAAAGAATACTCCCAAGATGTGAGAAGTCTCTTCCGATGGTCGTCCCTTACCGAGGTGGAAGAGCTTGTGAGCTCCAATGGTTCCGAGACCGATGCCGTCTGGAGTCTTAGACTTCTTGTAGGGCTATCCATGGCGGCATGGTCGAGGATGAAGTCACAGACTAAACACGACCAAACACCAACATCAAGACCCCAACAGCGAAGCAAGCAGAGGAGGGTAATCTCAAGCCGCCAAGGATTGACTCCGGCGGAAGAGGGCAACGCCTGGCTGGCAGGCGTGACAAAGGCGGATAGACTCCGGCAGCTCGCTGCAACCAGCCTCAACAAAGCTGCACGTCTCAATTCTTGAGCCACAGTGGAGAAATTCCTGCCCAAGTGCGTACGCGTGGCCGTCACGCAGCCGCGATCACCTCAAACAATTTACTCAGCCACTGGCTTCGTCTTTCTACTCTTTGAGTCTCAAAAATGAAGCAGCCCAATGCCGATGGTATCGCGGGCGCCGGATGCAGGTCTGGAAAGCTGGAAACCTCTCGTCCGTGACCACATATTGGCGGCGAATCTTAGATAGTCGCTCTCCAATGAATAGCTGCGACATTAGTGTTCAGTAGCTGACCTCTTTAGGATTACTGCAGCCCACCCCTCAAGGGAGAGACCTAGAAAAGGAGGGGTAAACATCGGGCACGGCAACTCGATCTGGCCAACATACTGCGACTGGCGGACCTCCCACTCAGCGGTCGGAACACTATTTCTATTCATCCATTATCGACTACTAAATCCTTTGTTTCACAACCTCTCACTTTCAGTGCCTGGAACATCACTCTCCAAGACAAGAGTGACGTTAGTCATCCGGAGCGACGTACAGCCCTCGTCTGCAAGGAACTTGCCCGCTTCAACATCTACGTGGCAGCCTTGAACGAGATTAGGCTTCCCGGAGAAGGCAGCATCAGAGAAGCTGGCTCCAAATACACCATTTTTTTTGGAAAAGGAAGAATCCTAACGAACCACACATCCACGGAGCTGGCCTTGCCATCAAAAGGAAACTCGTAGACCAACAGAGACTCGTCCCAACTGCTGTCAGCGAGTGCCTGATGATTGTTCGGATCCCGCTCATTCGAGACAGATTCATTACGCTGATCTCTGTGTACGCCTCTATCCTCACATCTGAAGGCGACGTCAAGGCTTCGTTCTACAACCTGCTGG
>NC_068983.1:95053941-95063847 GCF_001194135.2 Octopus bimaculoides
CGTTCACTAAAGCAAGTCTCAGCAAACATCCCTTGCCGACGCTTTGACTGCACCAAACTCCAAAACTCACAGGCATCCCAAGACTTCAGGGAATCGATTCAGAGACACCTGATGGACCTCCCAGAGCCGACCTCCATTGAGGATCGCTGGACCAGCCTTCGTGAAGCCCTGACCGCTGCCGCCGAGGAGACAATCGGCTTTGCCCAGAAGAAGAACCAAGGCTGATTTGAAAAGATTGATGAAACCGTCTCCCGTCTTATCGAAGCCAAACTCCGGACGCGCATCGCCTTCGAGAACCATGTCACTGCGGAGAACAAGCGAAAGCACCAGCAAGCATCAGCGGAATGCCAGCGGGAATTAGAGAAGCTCAGAACACCTGGTGGCAGAGGAAAGTAGAGGAGATGCAAAACTATGGAGACCAACAAGACTTGCGCCGCTTTTATGCCGCAACCAAGGAGATCTTCGGCCCCACAAGGTCATCAGCAGCTGGCTCTACGATAACCGACACCCAGGGATTCCTCAATCGCTGGAAGTCCCATTTCGAGATCCTACTTAACGACTATTCACGCACTCATGATGGTCTCCTCCGAAACACCCCACAGCTTCCCATCCACCAATGGATGTCCCTGCCGGCCTCGCCCCATGAGTTCAACAAGGTGTTCGAGCGCATGAAGCCGGGCCAAGCTCCAAGATCAGACAACATCCCATTTGAATATTTCACGCACGGAGGTCCGGGGCTGAGAAATCATCTGATGGCCCCCTATCTTCAAGATCTGCAAAGACAAGACCCTCCCAAACGACTTACGCGATGCAACTATCATCATCTACAATAAGTGAGACCGAGAGGATTGCAACAACTGTTGGGGCGTCTCACTCATGAGTATTGCAAGCAAGATCTTCGCTTGTATCCTGCTCAATCGCCTCCTCATCCTCGCGGAAGACGTCCTCCCTGAGTCCCAGTATGGCTTTCGACCCTCTCTAGGCACAATCGACATGATCTTTTGTACCTGCCAGCTTTATGAGAAGTGTCAAGAACAACAACAGCTTGCAATGTTGTGGGATCTAAAGAAAGCCCCGTTCTGCAATGTCCCCGTTCTGCAATGTGGGCCGTCCTTGTTCGGTTTTGATGTCCGGAGGATTTCATTGCCCTGACCCGCTCACTTCACGACAACATGGTGGGTAGAGTATGCCATCAAAATTTCTCACTTCACATCATCAAGAGCTGCACATAGATTGCATCCACAAACCACTAGCCATAACGCTTCAAAAATACCCCAAACAAAAGTATATAAATATTGGTGTAAGAAATGTATATATATTGGTGTTCATCTCCTCTGTTGTGTTCAGCATCAGAACCTCGAGATATACAATCGAAGGCTGCACACTGAAGAGAATGCAAAATACTCGTTTTAACAGTTAATTTCTACAATAAAATGTTACAGTATATAGAATAGTCTTCAGTTATGATATATTTGGAACAACAGATATGTCGATTGCACTAAATGACACCATTATCTACCCATGTATCGTAGGTCAGTTCGATCAACAAGAAAATAGTTTTCCTTCATTGTTAGAGCTATTTTCATAATGAATTCTTGTCTCTCATGTGTTTTGTTTATATCTGTGATATGACTTTTTAAAAAAATTTGAGATTTCATTTGTAATTTCGTCATTTTCAACGTATTTAATGAATGATTGAATATCAAGCAATTGATTGAGAAGATGGATTATTGAAGAATCGATAGTCTTTATACTATCAACAGCAGTAACAAGACACTTAAATTCCATCAACCAAGTTCACCTAGACGTTAGAAACAGCAGCAATTATATAATTCATAATACGCTGATGCAGTCAAGGGTTCTTTAGTTTGCAATACCGAAATTCTCAAAATAAGAACTGCAAAGAATCCTCTGTGTGGGTCTATAAAATTTGAAAAAAGATTTGTTCGGTTTCCTTGTATAACTCCGTTGTCTTGTTTTTGTTCCCAACTTTGACTCTCCATAAATCCAAAATTTTATTTTGTTATTTATGGGAGCAACTGTCTTCGAAGACTCATATTGTCGCTGAATGCTCGAAATGAGGAGTAGAGAGACAGCCGACAATTGATGAAGGGTCGTTTTTTTGTGTTACTTGCTCTGTCTTCCATTTTTTTCTCTCGTTGTTTGCGTATTTAACTCATTTGTTTTCGCATTTCATGTTGTTTACTGTTAGTGACTTCCTGTACCCTTATATGCACACACACGCACATATATATATATATATATATATATATATATATATTATTTATATTATATATATGTGTGCGTGTGTGTATATACATACATACATACATACATACATACATACATACATACATACATACATACGTATATATACATATATAATTTCATAACGTATTCCCTTTCTTATCGATTTTCAGATATGAATAGCTTGTATTTAGCATTCCTCATATTGCTGAGTGCTGTCTATGTGAGTTCAGATTCGGCAGAATTTGTTCAAAATTGTTATGATAAATTGACCGGTTCCAGCAACCCTGAAAATAAGCAAAGTATCAGTCGGTTGAACTATTGCATTTATAAATTGCAAATCACTAAGCCGTGTTTAAATTGGACATCAAATTCTTCAAACACTGTATATTCTCAATCACCGTTTGCAGGAAGTAAAGGAGCTATAGATACACCAAAAAGAGTAAGGAAAGAATATAGGTTGCTCAGTGAAAGAGAAAGAAATGATTTCCATCGTAGTATTCATCTTTTAAAACAAGATACGGTAAGAATATTTTGTGCGTATACGAACATCGTTGGGAGAGAAGTAGACTTAACGGGCGTTACTCAAGCGTGCATTTTATTGGCACAATTACACTGTAGTGTGCCTTCTGCTTGGAAATTTTCACTATTACCTTCGGTCATTATAGGACAATTTGTTCAGCTGTGTGATAAAGTCAAAATAGTGCTATAGAATTTCTTTGTGGTAATCGCATAAACAAAATATATAGAGATATTGAATAATTTGTTCTACTACAGGCACAAGGACGGCAATTGTAAGGGAAGGGGAAATTCGATTATATCGACCCCAGTGTTCAACTGGTACTTATTTTATCGACTCCGAAAGGATTAAAGACAAAGTCGACCTCGGTGGCATTTAGAATCAGAACTTAGAGCCGGCAGAAATGTCGCTGCATTTTGTGCGACGCACTGATGTTTCTCTTAGTTCGCCGGTTTTATAATTGTTCCAAACTTTGACTCACGGTCATCTTTCTTTTAAGAGTAGGGGGTCGTCTGTTACATTGAAACCAGTACCTGACTTTACTTTATTTCATCGACTCCAAAAAGATGAAAGGCAAAGTATTTGAACTCATAATATGAAGCGGTGGAAGAAATGCACTTTGTTCGACACGCTGCCAATTCTACCAGTTCATCGCCCTTGGTTTCTGATTAAGGCACAAGTCCAATAATTTCAAAGAAAGGGGATTGTTTGTTACCATCCAATTACTTCATTTCCTCGACTCCGAAAGGGTTGAAAAATATTTCAAGAGTTATTGCTCTTTCATCAGCACCACATCCACAAAAATAGTTGATGTGAAGGTAAAATATCAAAATCAAAGTAACTACAAAAATACATCATATGTAATTTCGAATAAACCTCAACAAACGTTAGTTGCGCCCCAATCATTGTGATTTTTCTTACTGTTTCACTTACAGAGTATGTCACCAAATGTATACGATGCGATCGTCTTCCTGCACACTGGTGAAACTGCAAGAAATGCCCATGGTGGACCTTCATTTCTTCTCTGGCACAGAATCTATTTGAAAATGTAAGCAATGGATTCAAATATTACCCTAATTTCTTCCACTTCACGAAATACTTTAGAAAGAAATGTTTACTATTATTTAGTTTAAGAGTATTACATCTGAGGACATTATGCAGTGCACATAATTTATATTTTGAAGCAAACAATGGACGGATAGGTTGAAATGAGCTATACCACCTAGTTGTATATATTTAATCGAAACAAATTCGACCGCTCCGAGCTAGAAATCTCAGAATTCGAGAATCTCAACCGTTGATCCTTGCTTGCCAAGAGACATCAGTATACAAAAATTATATCAAGTCCAGTACTCGAACATTTTCTAAGAAATATAGTTACTCGCTCGATTAAATATTGGGCGATAAATGTAAATAAGCATTGATATATATTTTCTACGTATTAAATTGAGTTTACATTTTTTATTTTAGGATGGAAGATGCACTTCGTGAAAAAGTGCCAGGTGTAACAATTCCATTTTGGGATCCAACTCTTGACAGTTCTCTTTCTAATCCTCGAGATTCCACTATGTGGTCAGATGAGTTAATGGGAACTATCAATGGTTTCGTCACTAAAGGGCCGTTTGCTAATTGGAAAACACCAGCTGGTATTCTGATAAGGAACGGAGGTTTCAGTAGAAGGTTACCGACACGTAGTAACATTGAAGATGTTCTCACTCGAACGAAACTTGAAGAGATCTCTGAACCTAATGCGCAAGAACAATATAACTTGGAATTCATGCATAATTCTATGCATGTTGCTATTGGAGGTCACATGAGTATGATACCATCATCGCCCATGGACCCAATGTTCTGGCTAGTCCACAGTTACATAGAACTTGTTTACACGCGTTTCAATGAAAACCAAAGGCAACACAACGTTAATCCTGCAACAGATTATCCTTCGGATTATGGTTTAAATGTTTATGCCCCTAATCAAAGTATTGGTCTTATGAATTTAACCGTTGCAGAAGCATTAAAAAATACTAGTTCTTACCCTTTTTTTTACAAATATGACTATACTTACCTAGGAAACTGTACTCTCAATCCAAATTTATGTAATTCTCCATATTTAACCTGCAATAATGGTAGATGCGAGTCAAAATCTAGAAAATCACCAGGTTGCAGTACCGTCATCCCCTATCAGAATACGTTTTGTGTTAACCGTAGATGCGATGTAGATGAATGGGCATTTATTCCGGTCGAAATTATTTACGAACGACCTTTCGACACGATGAAATTTGGAAATTTCCCGGTGAATCATGGGCTTCCGAATTTACTGAATGATCTGTACGATGATAATCAACCCCTAAATTCCTCGTCCCGTAACTCTACTGAAAATAATTGTCAAAACAGTAAGTGCTGTAGTCCCGCAGGTAGACTCAACGTTCATACCATGGGTATAAATTATTTTGGAACCTATCAAGAAATGGTGATAGTTGACCGTAGATTAGCTGTATCATCGGATATAACCTATGTCGGTATAAGAAACCCCGAGAAAAACCACAGTGTGATTTTTATCACAGCTTCAGAACAATGTGGAAGAATATGTCGTCCTTCTTGTTTAGTGCCGGGTTCAAATCCATCGAGATACACACCATGTTTGGGCCTATTCAACATAACACGTAACAACGCTACTTTCTACAGTAAAACACTCGCAGAAGCTTACATGAAAGTGTGGGATTATAAAAACCAGATACGACCGAAAGTAAGACATGAAAATATTCCAATAGTGTTCCTTTGTGATGACAGCCGGTGGCCATTTAACAACAACACCAATACAACAACAACCACAACATCACCGTCAACAAGGGCAACGACTACTACATCGACAACAACAACCACAGCATCATCAACGACAACGTCAACACGTATACAAACAACTGCCAAACTGACTACAACACCACCAACCACAACACCATCTGCTACTACTGCATCTACAACAACACATGTATATTGGCCAAGAAGTAAGTAATAATGGACTTTGTTATTGTCTTTAATTTTTATCTCTTGTTACTTGGTTGTGATTAAGCTAGTGCAAATCTTATTAGCCCTTGTGTCTTTGTAAGTGTTGCTTTTTTGTGAGTGGTGTTGATAATAGCCTAATATATACAGTGATAGCTTTAGACTATGTTGCTTCCTCTCAAATGAAGACAGGCGTAATCTTATCGGATTTACAGAAACCAATATTTTCATGAAGTTCAAGACAGGAAAATATTCGACAATTACATGTCATTACCACTGAATACCAACCACATGGTTCCGGGTTCAGTCCCACTGCGTGGCATCTTGGGCAAGTGTCTTCTACTATAGCCTCGGGCCGACCAAAGCCTTGTGAGTGGATTTGGTAGACGAAAACTGAAAGAAGCCCGTCGTATATATGTATGTGTGTGTGTATATGTTTGTGAGTCTCTGTTTGTCCCCACCAACATCGCTTGACAACCGATGCTGGTGTGTTTACGTCCCCGTAACTTAGCCGTTCGGCAACAGGAACCGATAGAATAAGTACTAGGCTTACAAAGAATAAGTCCTGAGGTCGATTTGCTCGACTAAAGGCGGTGCTCCAGCATTGCCACAGTCAAATGACTGAAACAAGTAAAGGAGTAAAAGAATAAAGAGAGACCCAGGGCAAAATACTTAGCAGTATTTCGTCCGTCTTTACGTTCGCAGTTCAAATTCTGCCGAAGCCGATTTTGCCTTTCATCCTTTTGAGGTCGACAAAATAAGCACCAGTTGAGCACTGGGGTTGATGTAATTTACTTAACCCCCTTCTCCGAAACTGCCTGCCTACCTCTGTGTGTGTGTGTGTGTGTGTAAAGCCTACCTAATTATATACATTTAGCTGCTAAAAGATAATTGTTCTGATCATGAGCACAATGAAGCACTGGTCACATACAACACGCCCCGACAAACTCTGAACATTTTTCCTGGAGTCTATAAGTACTAAAAAAGAGGGAATGTACTTAGGGTCATTCGGAACTTCATATGCGATAAACATGACTACGAAGACAGTATCCAGTCTATAATCGCCCACTGTTGGTAGGTTTGTTAAACCACTTATGTCATGCAGCTCACAACCCGCCGAACAGACACCAAGACATTTTACTCTGTAATGAATCATAAATACTATAGATATGTTACTAAGTTTGTCTTTTCTCCTAATATTTTTGCTTCTATATTGCAGAATGCTACATAAACCAGGAATGTGTCATTGCCAAAGGATGTAACTGTATATCGATGGACAAACAGCCTTGCTTACAAAAGTGTTCCCATTACGCTTTGTGCATACAGGGCATTTATACAGTGTCTTCGTGTGGCTACGGTAGAAGGTTTGAGCCGAGTTTAAGAAGATGTATTTCTGGACGTTGTCCATATTAAATGTAAGGCTACTGCAATATTCCCAACGAAACTACAGAAGTCGGATTTTCCTCTACGACTGATTTTTGCATGGTAATGTTTGGCGCAGGACATTCTCCAACAGCGTTACATGGATTCATATAGAGCTGAACAGACGAAAGGATGGATGATGGTGTAGAAGACAGAAATGTATAGATTACTGAATGTTGAGAAAGAAAATTCTATGGGATTCGGTTTGTAGCTTTCAACAGATGCCCATTGAAGAAGTTTCTGATTTGGTTATTATTTTCCAATTATCTATTTATTTATCACAATAACTTTTTTTATGAAAAATCCTATTTCAAAATAAAATCACAATAAACTCATAAAATTTCCTTTGAATCTTTTATTTTCTTATACGGAAGTTGCGAAAATGGTGAAAGCTATTTAGAATTAAATTAAGGTGACGATAATCTATATATATTTTTTTTTAATTCTAATTACCTCATAGTGTACATCGCCCATTTCGGAAATTACTAAGCTAATCAGGATTAAAGGGACAAAATATTTAGTTGTCATAAACATATGACCGATGTATTATAATCTGTCCATTTCATTGATAAAGATCGATATTATATGCAATGAAGACAATAACTTTAAAATATTGTAAAACACCGTATTAAATGTATTGAAGTATTTTTGTGTCTCAATATCAAAGTTCCAAAAGCGCTAAAATTGATAACCATTTTTTTCTCCCTATTTTCGTAGATGGTAAAATATGAGTCAATAATACTTGTACTTAATGAAAATATTTCGATATAGTAAAGCAGCATCGATACGAAGAGGAGGGAGAGAAAGATAAATACAATCAGTTGAGTAAAAAGGTGATGATGTAAGGAAATGTGGTGCTGAAGTAGATTAACAAAAAGTTACATATATTTTGAGTGGGATATAGTCGATTGAGTCGCAACTGATAAATGATTTTACAACAAATCTTCTAGATCGGCTTTCCACCATTTCTGCTTTCAACGCTGAGCCCAAATTCTCCCATGGAAATGTAGAATGCATCCATTTTAGTCGATTATCCTTTGAAACATCATATGTCAAGGTTGAAAATTGCATATTCTGCTACTAACTCGTCTTCATATTTTGCCTATAACAAAGGGAAGAGGTTTGTTTTTAACCAATCAAATCTAAAGACAATTTTATACAAAAAAAAAAAATTTAATAAAAAACGAGAATTAACAAATTTTCTTGCTTGCAACTTGTCACGGAAGGTGCAGAAGTTCTCATCAAAATATTGCTATAGTACTAATAATACAGTCTATGAATATTCTAGTATATTAATGTGATGATTGTATATTAATATACAAGCATACCAGTGTCGTCAAAAATGCCGGCAGTTTTATTAATGATAGAAAATGGCACATCAACACAATGGCGAAACGATTGACGAATGTCAACAATATAGTAAATATATGTACATCTTACTATAATGGACGTTATGTCCGTCTGTCTGTCTGTTCCCTCTTCACGGTCAAACGGCTGGACCAATGGTAAAGATGTTTTTCAGGATTTCGAAGGAGATAATCAAAAGGGTTTTAGCGAAAAGATGTGAAAAAGTATGATTATTTAGTGGATATTGAGTTTTGCATTAATGAATCACCATTTCTCAGGATTACAAAGACGTTCGTCAAGAATGTTTTTAGCATTAAAAAATCAGAAAGTACGATTGTTTCGTGACTATCGATTTTTGAATTGATAAACCACTTTCGCATTTTTATTAAAAATTCACCGATAGCGAGGTTGGTTAATAGCGAAAATAAAACGGAAAAAGTGCGTGTCAGTATATAGTGTGCGTGATTATTTAGTGGTTATTGAAGTGTGTCAGTCCCGAGCAGGATTTGAAACAGTTGTTGTTTACATCTCAGTTTTGTTAATCAAAATAACCCATGGTGCCGGAACATCCAGACATTATTCGCATAGAACAGTGGGAGGTAAGCCCTAGTTTGATTTTTTGCAACCGTAAAGATTCTGCTCGCGCATTCACAGCAAACAGGGCACAGGGCCAGACTTTAGCTCGTGTAGGTGTATTTTTACCCACTCCGATGTTTATACATGTCGCCATGAGTAGACCAACGGACTCCAGTAATTTGAAAATTAGTGTCGACCAAACAGAAAATATCGTCAACAGAGAAGTTTTGTAATCATATTGATATTATCGAAAGGAATATGATTCATAATTTAAATAAGGAAATTTGTCAACTTCGAATGTATAAGAGTATAAACAAGCGTAAAATAGTGTAAACAACTAAAATAAAAGTATATCTAAATAACAATTTTTTCTTAATACTTTTTATGTAGAGGTCAACAGAAGCTCTGGCTTTCGTTAGGAATGGTCCACATAACCATTCACGATACAGAGGCTGTCTCCATCGTAGATGGGTAGTTTGCTAGTATACAGAATTGAAGCACTTGAAGAATCAGATATAGTTGTAACGTCTCAGTTGAAAATATCGGACACGGACACACAGATACACACAAACACATACATGTACATATACAATATATAGGCATACATACGCACATACACACATGCATAAACACACATGCACCTTCTCCCTTCCTCCTTCATCGTCACCTTTCCCACCACACCCCTACACAATCCAATCCCATCTTCCCTATCCATCCCATCCCACCCCACCCAATCCTTTACACCCATCCCCACATACCCCACATCTACTTCCACCCTCAGCCCTACCCAC
>NC_068983.1:95064606-95066723 GCF_001194135.2 Octopus bimaculoides
TATATATATATATATATATATATGTGTGTGTATGTATGTATATATGTATGTATGTATGTATGTATGTATGTATGTGTGTGTATGTGCATGCATGTATGTATATATATGACAAGCTTCTTTCAGTTTCTGTCAACGAAATCCACTCAAAAGTCTTTGGTTCGGGGCTATGTCCATGGTGCTGTGCAATGGGACTGTGAGATCCAATGGCGAACAATGGCGATCATAAAAACAACTGCAAAATATATGAATTTCAAATAATTGAAAAATCAGAATATTGAGAGCTTGGAAAACAGAAAGCTCAGAATAGCATAACCTTAAAAGAACAAAAATTCAGCAGAAAAATAAGAAAAAGCGTTCATGTTGAACATGTGGTAGTATGTTTATAAACCTAGTAACACAGCAACGCTTTACTTTCTACAGATGAGTATTCTCTCAAAGTTCTCGTCTCATACATAACAAACTGACTCAACTGTAAATGGTGTTTATTTCACGAAACTCTTGTGCATAAATAGTTTCATGCGACTGCGTGAAATTCTTAGAAGTTAAAAATTTTGCTTGTCAGTAATATACATCCAAATAAATGAAATCATGCTTCCAGTGATTTATAAGACGTGATTGAACGGGATATGTTGTTCCATTCATTTACATTTTTTAGATGGATGAAATCAGTAAAATATGTTATCCTTCACTTTGAAAAGGGGCTTGTATCAGAAAGGGCAAACATGAAATATCGGAGAAAAAGGAAAAAAAAAATTATACATATATATATATATACATATATAAAATACAAAAATGGGACAAGAACACAAAACCTACAGACAGTTAGGTGATACAAAAAAGGGACAACAAAACATCCAGACAGACGATACAAAGAAACCAAGGACAAGTCATTTATATATATATATATATATATATATATATATATATATATATATATATATATATATATATCTAACGTTGACCACTAAAGTGGACATTTAATGTGCTAGAAATAGACCACATCTTGTGTCTACTAAGACCTAAATTGTTCTCAAAACGAAATTCAGCGTAATACCAAAGCGTAAGTGGGCAAGACATTGAAAATTACCGAAATAAAGCATTATTAAAACACGAACTAGTTTCGAAATTAACACTCTTACCGAATGTCTGTTTCTCTTCAGCGTGATCTGTAATGGAATCATAATTCTCAGAACCCTATACAAAGTTGCCCACCGCCATAGGTGAACGCGTATATGGTTCTGTTAATTACAACTTAATGCTAAAATTCAAAAGTCTTCGTTTTGGCGCGCTAATTCCGGGAATATGTCTGCAGAAAATAGTTACTGCGTCGCATATATCCACTTTGAGAACTTGGTTATGGTTAATCAAATTAAAACATAGGGTAAAAATCATATATTAATTAATATCGATTTATTATCAGGAAGCTAGCACATTTAAAGAATCAGAGAAATTCAGAAATAATATCTGCGATCTCAGGGGATTAAAGTATATTTTTATATATAACGTTGACCACTAAAGTGGACATTTAATGTGCTAGGCTTCCAAAGAATAAGTCCTGGGGTCGATTTGCTCGACTAAAGGCGGTGCTCCAGCATGGCCGCAGTCAAATGACTGAAGCAAGTAAAAGAGTAATATATATATATATATAGTAGAAATATAATGATATAAAAGGAGCAAAAATACTGGAGATTCAGTATACACCACTTGGCAAAATTATGAGTTAAAAATATGTGGAAAACATAAAAAGTGGTTGGAAATAACACAGAAGTAAATCTAAGACATTTCAATTCAATAAAGAATTTAATAAAATGATTTGAAAAATTATACAAAGAAAATATTACCGGTTTTGATGATGAATCTAATCTTATCAAATATCAGTAGAAGTTTATAAAAAATGAAAGTAAAAACAGTTTGTCTCCTGTCTGGAGATCACAAACATGTCTGGAGATTCTTTAAATATAGTCTTCTTTAAGTATAGTTTGGTATAGAGTTCAAAGTGTTAGAGAGTAAGAGATGAGTGTAGTTGTCATTTGTCTAAAAGAAATCTTTATGGGTTCCTGTCAAGGGAGCGGCTTAAAAGCATTTATTGAATGAGTTTTATGTCCACCTGTGTGTGG
>NC_068983.1:95066733-95069601 GCF_001194135.2 Octopus bimaculoides
TGTGTATGTGTTTGAGTTGTGTGCGTGTTTGTGATGTATTCTTTTGTATGTGTGTGTGAGTGTATATGTGTGTGTTTTTATGTGTGTGTGTGTATGTGTTTGCGATGTTTTCTTTTGCGTGTGTGTGTGTATGTGTACATATGTTTGTGTGTGTGTGTACAATCATGTATGTATGTGTGTGTCAGTGTATGTGTGTGTGTGGGTGTGCTTTTGTGATGTATCTTTTGTGTGTATGTGTGTGTATGTGTGTGTATGTATGTGTGTTTGTTTGTGTGTTTGTGTGTGTGTGTTTTTGCGATGTATTCTTTTTTGTATACGTCTGTATGTTTGTGTGTTTGTGTGTATGCAAGCATATAAATACATTGGAAAAAAGATTTAAGAATTGATGCGCAGTATTTTTCAAAGCAATAATATTAGGTTGTCAAGAAAGTTCTTGCGGAATTTTAAAGTTTGGTTTTAAATTATGTATTTTCAAATTAATTTTCGTTAAATTACTTTGACTTTATATATCATTTAAAGCCCGTTTTTCGCTCTATCTAATCGTGTTACTGTTTTTCTTTTTCAATAATTAGGCCATTTTTTCCGGAACGTTGAATATATGGACAAAAAGCTAATTCGCACAATTTTCTTATTCAAGTTCAAGCTAGGCCGAAAAGCTACTGAAACAGCTCGCGATAACAACGATGCGTTTGGCCCAGGAACCACTAATGAATGTACAGCACAATGGTTGTTCAATAAATTTCGTAGCGGTGACGAGTCTTGAAGATGATAAGCGTAGTGGTTGGCTATCGGATTTTGACAACGATCAACTAAGAGCCTTAGTGGAAGCCAATCCACACACAACTGTTCGAGAGCTTGCTTCTGAATTAGACGTAATGTATACGACAATTTCCAACCACTTGAAAGAGATTGGAAAAACAAAAATGCTTGAGAAATGGGTGCCGCACGAATTGAACGACAAAAAAAAAAAAAAACACCGTTTTGAAGTGTCGTCTTCCCTTCTTTTATGCAACATGAATTTCGACCGGATTGTGACTTGCGATGAAAAGTGGATTCTTTACAACAACCGGTGACGCTCAGCACAGTGGTTGGACACCGACGAAGCTCCACGGCACTTCCCGAAGCCAAAGTTGCACCAAAAGAAGGTCATGGTGACTGTTTGGTGGTCTGCGGCCAGTCTCATCCTTCACAGCTTTTTGGATCCAGGCGAAACCATTACGGCGGAGAAGTACTGTCAGCAAATGGATGAAATGTATAAGAAACTCCAACAACAACCAGCATTGGTCAATAGAAAAGGACCAAATACTTCTCCACGACAACGCTCGGCCGCACGTAGCACAACTGACCCTGCAGAAGTTGAACGAATTGGGCCACGAAACTCTGCCTCATCCGTCATACTCACCAGACCTCTCGCCTACCGACTACCACTTTTTCAAGCATTTCGACAGCTTCCTACATGAGAAATGCTTCAAAAACCAAGACGATGCCAAACACGACTTCAACGACTTCATCGACACAAGAACGCAGGAATTTTTACGCTACTGGCATAAATAAACTTGTTTCGCATTGGCAAAAGTGTGTTGATTCTGATGGTGTTTATTTCGATTAATAAAGTTTTGTTTGAGCCGAGATATGTACCTCTGAATTTAAAGGTTAAAAACTGCAAGAACTTTCTTGACAAACTAATATATATAAAATTGTTTTTAAGTGTCTGCTCTTATTTATTGGTTGGTAGTGGTTGGGTCTATATTTAATTATGGTTTATACTTGTTAATAAATTTCCTTTCTTTATTTAGTCTTTGTTGTTGATTGAAAGAATCTGAGCACTTGAAGAGGGGAAATATTTTGAAGTATAGTAAGTCCATCCCTGCTATGTGACTGTTTAAAGGAATTTTCCTGGTGTTTTTGCCTCGGATTTGTTGGCGATGGGTCGTCATTCTGTTGCGTAACGATCCGCCCGTCTGACCTACGTAATTATGCTGGCAACTATTGCATGTGATTACATAGATCAGGTCTTCCGTGTTGCAGGTGAGATTTGATTTAACTTTTAGGTTGGATTTAACAATTTTAGGTTGGGTTTTTTTCACTACTATCAGACCAATTCCTAATGTAGTAGGGGAAATTTAACATTAAGCATCTAGGTCAACAGGATTTTTTCTTAAATCAGAATAATGTATTAGTATTGACCTAGATGCTTAATGTTAAATTTCCCCTACTACATTATGAATTGGTCTGATAGTAGTAAAAAAAAACAACCTAAAATTGTGTTGCCACTATGACCAGAGGAATCTTTATAACCATATCCATGTATAATGTTTACCCCTTCCCTTTCCTTATAAGTAGAAAGGCTGGTTGCCCCTTTAAGCTTTAAATCACTATATAAAAAAAACAAATAAAGTCAGGGACAGTTAAAATTCTGCCTAGAATTAATTACTAACCTGCTAGCTTTGGCTATGTCAAGATGTTTTTTTTTTTTTTTTTGTATTCTTCTTTCACTTAGATTGTTTAAATGTTGTCACAACAGTAATATGTCCATTCTGCTGAAATGAAATTTCAGGAAATTTTCTGTATCCTTGTGCAGCTGAAGATTACCCTGCATTTTACATCTAATGTAATGCTCGCATTACTTAAATATATGGAGTTACATGAAACGTGCGTACTGCAATAACCTTGCAAATTCGTGTTGCTTTTTTTGATTTTTGATCACCTTGTTTTGGGAATTGTTTGGATAATACCATACTATATCATGGTGCCTAAACTTAAGTGCCATATTCAATTTTGAATAAATAAATATATATATATATATATATATATATATACACACACACATACATATATATATACACATACATATATATATATATACAT
>NC_068983.1:95069611-95073036 GCF_001194135.2 Octopus bimaculoides
ATACATACATACATACATGCATACATACATACATACATACTTACATGCATACATACATACATACATACATACATACATACATACATACATAGAGAGAGATACATACGTGTGTATGTGTGTGTATGTGTATGTGGTTTTATGCTTGGCGGAATGCTGTACATTATTTGAAATCGGAGTTAGCAATGAATGTAAAGGGTGTGTAAATAGATGTACACAATATATTTGCTGTGCATGAAAAATATTTATTTAAAACCTAACATAAAGCATAATGAGTGGAGCACAATCACCAGTTTTTACTGCACTTTTGACTTTGAGAAGAAATATATTTTTCATGACTGTGTGCAACCTAAGTAAATGTATCAGCTAAGCAAATGATTTCCTCTAAATGCATTTAAAACATTATAGCATAATCTGTGTACTATTTCAGAAAATTATCGCTGTTCTCTTTGAACATGTAAAAGACAAATTTAGCTGGGGCAAAATGAGTAAGCCAAGATATGGTAAATTTGCAAGAATTACATTTGAGAAAAGATTCATACACATCAATATCCTTCCTTAGACACCAGAAAGATCTGAAATTCCAAAAAAAAATTTTAATATTTAACTCAAATGAAAGAGGATCATAGGAAAATGGAACGTGATATGAAATTAACGAAACTCGACTAAATAAAATAAACTCAACATAAAATATTCTCTGTAGCTTCTCTATGATCTGCTGGAGTAATTCTCTTCCCGATATATTTACGCATCATGCAGTTAAAGAGAAGAAATTATTGAAATTAATCATTGCTTATTTTGCCCCAGTTTAGACATCATTGTTTGAAAATTGAAATATTACCAAATTACACTCTAGTGCGGAAAAAAATCGACTTGAAATCCAACCGAGAAAAGAATATTGATTGTTAATCATCAAAACTTTTCCAGATACTTTATTAGGTACTTCAAATACAATTAGGTCAAAGTTGAGGAAAGATTTCTTGAAAAATAAGAACCTGTCACCTCTCTCAACTTCAACAACAATGCTAATCAATTTTTACTCCTGAGGATGATGCAATACTTGCAATGTAATGATTTCAAATAGGTAGGGAAAAAAATAACAAATCAGAAATGACTCATTTTACCCCGGTTACTAATTTCGTCCCCCGGACTCCATTTTAAATATCTTTCGATTCAGGTGTTAATGTGCTTGACAATGTGTGTCAAAATATTTTTGATATATATGTGAAAATATTTTCGTTAAAGTGTTTGTTTATAAGTTGTTAGTAGTATTTTATGTTTGCATGACAATGGCCGATCATAATATCTGCATGTTGCGATGAATGATCTTCCCTGTCGCTGAGTCTGTCGAAAAGTAGGAAGTGATCCCAAAATGACTTTCTTTTGTCTTAATATCTACTTAAAATTAGAAGAAGGAATTGTGAGAGAAAGGTGACGAAAAGTCGAACTGATTTTTTCTGATTCGTTGGAAGACACACATGAAACAAAAATTGTTGCGACCACAGAAAACAAGCTATTAAAGAAAAAAGAAACCCTCGTAGAATATACCAAGGTCGACACTGAATGATTCGAAAGATTAGTTGATCAAATCTTTGTTAGGTTTTATGTGACACACACGCACCAAGTACACACACACCACACGCACACACCACACGCACACACACACACACACACACACACACACACACACACACACACACACACACACACACACACACACACACACACACACAAAGATCATAAATCAACGAACGAAACGAGGGCACACGTGTAGTTTGAAGGTGTGTCTCAACAACAGGATGTGATACAAGCCCAGCGTATACACCACAAGTACCTCGTAAGAGAATCTGAACTGTTGTATAATAGAGTATGTAATGTACATGTGTGAGATTTTGTCGATAACAGCTGGACATACACGTGAGTAAATATTCAAAAATAGATTTGAATATTAAGCATAACAATGTCAGCTTTGTGAAAACGTTTGTAAGCTGAAAAGAAAGAATACTATTTACATTCGCTGGCAAAACAGAAATATGTAGTGAGTCAAAAGAAAAAAACTTTGTCCAGTCGCCTCCTATTTTCTAGCAGTAACACAACAGGGAAGATTACATTTTAGTTCTCTTCTAAAAGGACCCTACATTTTAGTTCTCTGCAAGCCTACAAAACTACTAACAACTTATAAACAAACTTTTTAACGAAATTATTTTCACAAACATTGTCCAGTACATTAACACCTGACTTGGTAGAAATAGTGAGTTTGGTTGCATGGGCTTGCAAGCTTTCGTGCCAAAATGGATCATGGCCTAAACCACGTGAATGAAGGTGAAGCGGTGTTGAGACTGAATCTTAGTGTTAACACAGTCTTGGAAACAACCGCTAAAAGCACAAGTAGAAGGATAATTGTGTCCCATGGAGCGCATGTATGTAAGTGTGTTGCAATGTTGTTCGATCCCAGAAGGAAAGTTTAATAATAGATATGAATGCTCAAACAAAGCAAAAACGTTCATGTAAAGAACAGACAGCTAAAAGCCAATGAAATTCAAGATAATGCAAGTAAGTGAAAGTCGGTGAGTAGCAATACCATGAAAATGTGAGCTACATGCAGTGGAGAGTTGCACAGTAAAGCATGAATTGAAAAGCAATGTCAGGTGAATATGAAATTGTAGATAGCGTGAAACCCAATCGCATGAAACTGTAATTATGCACAAGAGTTTCGTGAAATAAACGCCATTTACAGTTGAGTCAGTTTGTTATGTATGAGACGAGAAATTTGAATACTCATCTGTAGAAAGTAAAACATTGCTATGTTACTAGGTTTATAAACATACCACCGCATGATCAACATGAACGCTTTTTCTTATTTTTCTGCTGAATTTTCGTTCTTTTAAGGCTGTTATCCTAAATAATAATAATAATGATGATGATGATGATGATGATGATAGTAATAATAATAATAATAATAATAATAATAATAATAATAATAATAATAATAATAACAACAACAACAACAACATTGAAAAATACCTTAGGAACCCAGGTTCGAAATTTCCCCCAAGACACCTGATAAAGACTGGAGGGTATATCAGCCGAAACGTGTTAACAATAAACAAGATGAGGACAAATATCCGTTAAATGTAAATAATAATATAGAACTATGTTATTCTGAGTTTTCTGTTTTCCAAGCATTCAATATTTTGATTTTTCAATCATTTGAAATTCATATATTTTGCAGTTGTTTTTTATGATCGCCACCCTGTATACATTGGGTCCCAGACCCAATGCACAGTACCATGGACAGCCCCCAACCAAAGACTTTTAGGTGGATATGGTTGACAGGAACTGAAACAAGCTTGTCATATACATACATACATACATACATACATACACACACACACACACACACACACACACACACACACACACACACA
>NC_068983.1:95073366-95074746 GCF_001194135.2 Octopus bimaculoides
TATATGTTTGTGTGTCTGTGTTTGTCCCCCCAACATCGCTTGACAACCGATGCTGGTGTGTTTACGTCCCTGTAACTTAGCGGTTCGGCTAAAGAGACCGATAGAATAAGTACTAGGCTTACAAAGAATAAGTCCTGGGGTCGATTAGCTCGACTAAACGGCAGTGCCTAGCATGGCCACAGTCAAATGACTGCAACAAGTAAAAGAGCAAAATAGTAAAAGAGTAAAAGAGTATATATATTTCGCCAAGGCATTGCGAGACTAATAACCTGGTTCAAAATTGTACAAAAAACAAAAAACAAAAGAGAGACAGGTGAGGGAACAATAAACAAGAAAATTTCCACGTAACTTAGCTGTTCGCAAGATTGGCCGATAGAATGAGTGCCGGGCTTTAAAAATAGGTGCTGAAGTCAATTTGTGCGTCTAAACTCTTCAAGGCATTGCCTCAGCATTGCTGCAGTTTGATGACATGATAACTACATATCTGTGTGCATATATGTAAGTATATATGCAAACATACATGCATATACATACATACATACATACATACATGCATACATACATACATATATATGTGTGTGTGTATGTATACATACACAAACACACAAACATACACACGCGCTGATGTCGAACTTGAGAATGAGTGCTAACACCACATTGGTGAATAAATATTATTTATTTGTGTATTAACAAGGCTACCACATGTAAAGAGGAATTTCTCCATAATTATCGAGCCTGCTTTATGGAACGTTGGCACTCATCTCTATTTTAGATGAGAATACCTGAATTTCCACGTGACTGTACGAGATTTCGGGATAAATAAATATACAGATTATGGTAGGTAACTTATGCAGAAATCGTAATTGTTGTCACCACTTTGGATTAATTCCTTAATCATTTTATGCGAGAACGCTCTTGGACGTCTAAATTTATAAATATAAATACACACGTATGTACACATGCACGTCCATACAAAATATGTGCACATAAAGAGGTATACAGACACTCACACTCACACACTCACATGTGTGTGTGTGTGTGTGTGTGTGTGTGTGTGTGTGTGTGTGTGTGTGTGTGTGTGTGTGTGTGTGTTAATAGTAATAGTAAGACAACAAAAGAATGAAAAGGACCTCGATATCATGTAAATAGAGGAATTTATCTGTAATATATGTGACAGTTATTCGGTTGCTATAATAAGACACCGAGTTTCGGATGTCGGGGCGGAAACCTGCTCTGCATCTCGTCAATAATCGAGGCAATCAAAAAATGCTCCAGGTTTCCGCCCCGACATCCGAAACTCGGAGTCTTATTATGGCAACCGAATAATTGTCACACATTACGTATATATATATATATATATATGTGTAATGTAAGTGTATG
>NC_068983.1:95075037-95077040 GCF_001194135.2 Octopus bimaculoides
TATATACACATATATATATACCTGCATAATGAATTTTGTTCGTGTTTGAGAATGAGCACGTAATTGTGGAGTTGTTTCCCAGATTTTTACGCGAAACTTGGTCATGGGGCTATGAATTCATAAGGTTGTGTCTATATGTATTTTCCTGTGAATCATATGACGTCATGAATATGTGCAATGCGTATATATCTGCGTAATGCAGCATAATTTTATGAGGGCAAATGTTTCTTATGCACACTGTTCATATAATGCATATAATCAATGCTCGGAGAAGTTATCCATGTTGGAAAGGTAGTAAAGTGAGTGAAAGTCATGCTTGAAATTTCGAAGTTGCTTGTACATGCAGGGAGAGAAAATTTCCTTCCCAGTATTTAAAAGATTCACTGTTGATGTTATGATATTTAGGTTATGATATTTTTTTCGGTAATGCAGAGCTCGCATTTGTTGCTCTGCCCCCTGTATTTGCTGGCCCCTGGATTTAATGGGAGTTGCTAACGCTTCTCTCTTTAAGTATCCATAACTATTGAATGAAGATGATGTATGTCTTTCGGTTTTATCTCTGAACGAAGCCAAATGCTACATATATCAAGGTGTTTCCCGTCATTCTGATATAAGCTTTTGTTGTTCCGTTCAAATCCGTGATGTTGGCTTTATACACTAATTCTTTTTCCAGGTACCTATTATTCACGCGACAACTAACCGGAGATCTACGATTACAGGATCTTCTTATTGCTGTTATTCATATTGTGGTTGAAAATGATCGACCTTATATTGGTGGGTGTGGGCAACTATAACTAACCTTGTCCATACTTCTTTTGGATTGTAGAATCTTTGGAGTTATAGATAAATTACTTTGCAGAACTTATTTTCAGCCGTTCATGGGGTCAACTTTACTTTTCAGCTTTGAGGGGTTGATAAAATAAAGTACAACTCCAGTACTGAGATCGATTTAATCGACTGTTCTTTCTCCCCCAAATTTCCCCCTCTGTACCTGTATTAAAAGTAATAATAATTATTAACTGTTCTTATTGTAATTGTTGTTGATGAAGATGTTACTACTATGATAGGACATTAGACGGTGGTAAAACCAGCGAAGAGTCACCATTGCCTATACGTTCCCTATACCTTCTACATATCATCCTCTAGACTCGATAAAAACATGTACCAGTTGAGTACCATAATCGATCAGACCGACTTTGCTCTTTTCAAATTTCTCGCCTTGATACAATGTAAGAAATCCCTATTATTTGTGATGGCGAGATGTAAGAAATAATTTGCGGTACTTTTTCTGATACTAACGATTATTCAAGCTTGCTACCCTAAATAACGATTTCTTACATAGAAACAAGACAAGAAAATTAGAGAAGAGGAAAATAGTTATGATTGACTCAATTATTTGTTTGATATTTTACTTCATTGAGTCTTGAGGATGAAAGTTAGATTTAAACACAGAATAAAAATGGGTAGATAATCTACTATAACCCAGTGTATTAGTTTTTATTTCATTTTAAATTAAATAAAATTGTATTTTTTATTTTTTACTTGTTTCAGTCATTGGAATGCGGCTATGCTGATGAAGCACCTTGAACAGATCGATCCTAATACTTATTTGCGTTTAGGTCTGGTGTTTCTGCTTTTGATCCTTTAGACGAACCGCTAAGTTACGTGAGCATAAGCAAACAAACACTGGTTGTCAAGCGCAGTGGGGGAAACACACACACACACACACATACACACCCTAATTGTAATCCTGATTCTGGTGGTAAGGAAAAAAATGATTTTACATAGACTTTTAAGGGAAAATATTCTCCTTTCTCTAAAGTGAACCACTTCTCTACATTTTACATAGCTTTTCAGCAAGAAAACCCTAATCAATAAACAAATTCAACGGCGGTTGCTCTGAAAGTTCCAAATTTCTTTATATTCTCTCTTGCAGCTGTGATCGAAAAAATTGTTGAGGTAGAAATTCGTTTATCCTCCTCCCTCCTCCTCCCTCCTCCTCC
>NC_068983.1:95077050-95081430 GCF_001194135.2 Octopus bimaculoides
ATTTATTATTATTATTATTATTATTATTATTATTATTATTATTATTATTATTATTATTATTATTATTATTTTAATCACAAGCTTTGTTGGAACTCCTGGAGTCATGCGTGTGTAGCGGGCTTGCTACCTGCAGCCTACGGTACCATGCTATTTGTACTTTTCAGCTATCTAATACTTTCCTGGTTAATCTGGCCGTGCTAAGGAGGCAAATCTTTTGTAACAGTTCTACTGGGCACACTATTCCAATCTCTTTAATGTTCCTCTTGATGCTTTCTGATTCTGTCCCCAAGGACCCAACAATAATTGCTACTAGCTTCACCTTCATCTTCCATAGCCCGGATATTTTGTACTTAAGAAGGTTGTATTCATCTATTTTTTCGCCTTCCTTCTTGACTATTCGTGGGTCAAAGGGCCACGCAATTACTATTATCATCATTAAGGTGGTGAGATGGCAGACAGACTCTTTAGCATGCCCGGCAAAATGCTTAGCGGCACTTTGTCTGTCTTTACAATCTGAATTCAAACTCCGCCGAGGTCGACTTTATCTTTCATCCTTTTGGTGGCGATGAATTAGTAAGTTGGGCTGTGGAAGAGCAGAAACTGTAGAACACTGAATTTATGGTATTTAATCTTGTCTCTCTATACCTTAAGCTGAATTCCCTGCCCAAGTTTTGAAACCAAGAATTTTATGTCAAATTCCTAAGGAATGTCATTTTTGTCTACTTCCGCAATGTAAAAGTAAGAAATAGCCCTAGATTATCAATTCTCCCAACAGCATAGCACACGTGTTTGGCAATGTGGTTATACAATACAATTGCAGTCACACAGCAATACACTGGATACATGTGTAAAAAAAAGAAGCATATATTAAAAAATAATGTCACACAAAATACAATAAGAAACAAACGAGAAAAATTCATCGTGAGAAAATTAAAACACAAGAGTCGGAAGTCGGCAGTCGACTCGTAAACTTTGTCTAGTTTTCTTGGTTAATAGATATAGGTTTATTGAAAAAGACTATTGTTTGATTTCTCTTCTTCCTAAATGTATTCACGTGATTCGCAAATGACAAAGGCAAAGGAATTTTATAACTAACAATGAAATAATAGATAAATAAATAAATATGAAGAAAACCACGAGAGATATGTAGTCAGGTTCCCTATAAATACCGCTTGTGCAGTTCCTCAACTATCATTCGAGAAACTAAATTCGCTTCGAACAAATTAACCAAAGGTGAGTGAAGAAAAGTTCCGTTTAACTTACATTTTTTTTGTCTGAAAGTTGATCACATGTCCTTCTATGTTTGACTTATTCTCGATGCAGCAGTGCAGTATGTCACACTCTGTACAGCAACACTGTGTCACTCTCTCCTTTGCAATACACTGTCATTTTCGGTAGCACAATACAGTGGTCATTGTGCAGCAACTCTATTGGCTTCCTATACAGCTACAATATGTGTCATTCTAAATACACCAACAGACCGTGGTTTATTCTCTGTACACAGAGTATGTCATTCTCTCTACAATACATACCGTGAAAAAGAAAGAGACAGAGAAATAAGGATTTCACTCTAGTATTGACTCCGAATGGAAGAAAGGCTAAGTTGACTTCAGAGCGTAGACATCCAAAACTAATACTACAAGACAGTCTAACCGAAGCTGAAACGACTCGCCTTATACATACATACTTTTCGCAGCGTGGTTTAAAGTTCAAAACTTGTAGTTATACCTACATTAAATCATAGCTTATCCAGTATCACTTGTGCATAATTGTTACATAAATATTGTACATGTTGTAATGGTTGTCAATAAATGTATTTATATTAGTTTACAATATTCATTTATTCATACTTTAATTTTATTTACAGAAAAACAAAATGAAGTACTTGGTGTTAATTCTAATATTGCCAGTTGTTTGTGTGGAATGTTTCCAGTTTTTAAATGAAATTACAAAATGCTTTGGTGATTATTCAAAGAATAATTTTGCTACGGACAAAAGGCTAACTTCACAGAAATATTGTGTGGATAAAATTTTATTCAATAACCCCCGTTTAAATAAATGGAGTGACTATTATCCAGACATAAAGAATTTTAGTAATAATGGAGGAATTCCAAATGCTCTAGTACAAAGGGGAATTAGAAAAGAATATAGAATGCTCACTACCAAAGAAAGAGACGATTTTCATCGCGCCATTAATCTGTTGAAACAAGATACGGTAAGTTTTCATATCGAAAATTTGTTCATATCATTTAATTCTTTTTTTTTTTTTTCAACAGGTCATTAACAGAGACGTCTTTATTCGATGTCAGTAAATTAATAAATTTAATGAAAAACTTTTACAGTACTTTGTTACAAAACGTCAACGAGTTGATTAATTCTTACGCATATACACATAAAATTCGAGAGTGTATGATGTTCATGGATTGTCCCAGTGGTGTTGAAAACCAAAGTAAAGTGGAACATTTATAATAAGTAGCAATTAATTATAAAGTTTAAACCTTAAACGGTAAATATCATCAATTGATGTTTCATTAGAGAACATCGGATATTTTACTGATGTTTCAAAAATTTTACATAGAAACGGCCACTATCAAATGAAAGTGAATATTTTACGGAACTTTTCAATAATGAGATTGTAAATTTTATTGTGCGCGAGTCTAACAATTGTTATAATTTTTGTATTTATTTAAGTGAAAATAAGCCTAAAAATTACCCTCAACAAAATTAATCATTTTTGTCTTTTTTCTTCTCATTTGGCACACACATTCATGCAAGTTTTCCCACTGTTTAAGAGTTAATTACATTATCGTTGTTACAGTAGACGATCTTGTAGATTATGAAGCATGTACGCATGTACGTACGTACGTACGAATATATGTATGTATGTATGTATGTATGTAAGTATGTATGTAACTTTACGCTAACTAATGATGTCCACTGTTTTTTTATTTTTTTATTTAGAGTATGACTCCAAATGTCTACGATGCGATCGCCTTCCTCCATACTGGTCCCACGGTTAGAAATGCTCACTCTGGCCCTTCTTTTCTAGTTTGGCACAGAATCTACCTTAACATGTAAGTATTTTCTCTTACATGTGAGATTTATTATTTTCGACATTTTCTACTTTTCTTTCTACTCTAATATCTTAACATTATTTAATACGATACTTTACTAATAAATCTTTCGTAATTCTTGCAAGACAAGTATAAGTATACTTGTAATATTAATAGATCTGAGTGAATTGAACTGTATTTGGAGGCAAGTTACATGAGTTTATTAATCAGATTTGTACTTAATTGAATATACATGTATCCAAAAGTGTGTGCGTGAGCGAGAGAGAGAGAGAGAGAGAGAGAGAGAGAAAGAGTGTGTGTGTGTGTGTGTGTGTGTGTGTGTGTGTGTGTGTGTGTGTGTGTGTGTGTGTGTGTGTGTGTGTGTGTGTGTGTGTGTGTGTGTGTGTGTGTGTGTCTGTGGCTGTGTGTTTGTGGCTGTGTGTCTGTGGCTGTGTGTCTGTGTGCAAATGGCTTTGTTAACATATGTTCGTATATAGGTAGATAAGAGCATTTGTATGTGAGTATTGCATCTTTGATATTCCGGTTACTCAGCAATGACAGGTCAACAAGTGATTTGTGTGTTATTGTTCCCTACATTCTAATTTATCATCTGCCGGATTAGCCACTCTAATTTGGATACCGACAATGTTTCTCATGTATGTAGTACAAAACTCTAGTGGTCACTTCCTAAATAATCATGTTCGTTATTCCTTTATATTTGACAATTTATTTCAGTGATATCATAGAAATATTTTACTGTTTTCCTCAATGCTATCATATTATTTAAAGCATTTCATTACTGATATTAGAAACACTCCGATATTCTATTCCGCAAAATATTTATCATCATCACCGTCGTCGTAGTCGTTGTCCTTGTAGCATCATCATCATCCTCATCGCTTTATTTATTGTATAATTTTTCTTCTTAATTTATTTCCTCAGAATGGAAGAAGCTCTTAATGAAAAGGTATCAGGAGTAACAATTCCGTATTGGGATCCAACACTTGACAGCTCTCTTGATGATCCTCGAGATTCCATTATCTGGACGGATAAATTCTTGGGAAATATTAATGGAATTGTCAATTGTGGTCCGTTTGCTAACTGGAGCACACCAGCTGGTCCCCTGATGAGGAATGGTGGTTTTATTAGTAACTTACCAACTACTGAAGACATAAATAATATTCTGAGCCGATGGAGACTTGCTGATATCACCGAACCAAATGCGATTGGTAAATACAATTTGGAATTTCACCACAATTCTATGCACAATTTTATTGGAGGTCATTTAGGTCAACCAGAAACTTCTCCTATGGATCCAGTTTTCTGG
>NC_068983.1:95081993-95083117 GCF_001194135.2 Octopus bimaculoides
ATAATATACCCCAAAATATCTCGTCTGGTAACTCTACTTGCCGAATTAAAAAGTGTTGTGGTCCCGCAGGAAGACTCAGTGTGCAAGCCAGTGGCATCAATTATTTTGGTAACTATGAAGAAATGGTGATAGTTGATCGTAGATTAGCTGTATCATCGGATATAGCCTACATTGGTATCAAAAGACCTGCAATAAACAGCAGTCTGGTATTTATGACAGTCTCAGAACAATGTGGAAGAATATGTCGTCCTTCTTGCTTAGTGCCGGGTTCAAATCCACCGAGGTACACAGAATGTATAGGTTTGTTGAACTTAACTCACAATGATGCTCATTTCTACGGCAAAACTCTGGCAGAAGCTTACATGAGAGTGTGGGATTATAAAAACCAGATACGACCGAAACTAAAACACGAGAATATACCAATCGTATTCCATTGTGATGACAGCCTGTGGCCATTTAGCACCACCAACTATACAACAACAACACCATCAATTTGGACAACAGCGTCAACACGTACCACAACTACTACTACTACTACTACTACCACTACCACTACTACAACTCCAACAACTACAACTACACCAACAACTACAACAACAACTACAACACCAACAACAACTACAGCACCAACAACAACAACAACTAGTAGAAATAGTAATGTCTGTAAGTATTTCATTTATCCACTCCTTTAGTAAACACATGTCTTTGTACGGATTATATTATAAAAAGCAGAAGTACCTATAACTTATTACTAGATCAGTAGGGTCACTTATTTTTTCTACTCAACAAGAGAAGCCATAGTCGACTTTGCCTTTAATCTGGGGTCGATGTTAATGATTAGTCTTTTTCTACACAATTTAAAGCCTTGTTTCCATAGTAGAAACGATCATTTTATATATATATATATATATATATATACATTATTATGATTGACCGTTGACTGAACACTATTCAATTTTTTTTCTCCGTGTTTTTCTCCTTGTCTCCGTATTCTTTCTGTTGAAGAGCGTAGCTCGAAACGTCAAAGACTTTCCGTATTCCCGAGCGTCATACTAATATATACTTTTGTTATTTACACCACCTGTCCTCGTCTGTTGTTATTTTTTGTATATTCTCCCATATAT
>NC_068983.1:95083156-95097224 GCF_001194135.2 Octopus bimaculoides
TATATATATATATATTAATGCTTTATGTGATCTTTGCAATCTGGTTTATTCGAGAATTTTGCACTATGGATTATGAAACTATAATAATCCAAAGCGTGAAACGTCGTTTACTCCTTTAGGGATTCATTTTGAAATAAAGTAATTTGAAATTTTGACTCAAGGCCAGCAATTTCGGGGGAGTGGATAAGTCGATTACATCGACCCCAGTGTTCCAATGATATTTATTTTATCGAAAAGAAAAAAATATTTAAACCACTTCAAAAGGATAAAAGGCAAAGTCTAGTTTTCGTCTGAAAGTATAGACGGACGAAATGCTGCTAAGCAGTTCGCCCGTCTTTCTAACTGTTCTGCAATAAACATTTTCATATGTATTAAGAACAACCAAATGTACACCCCACTCTCACTTTTCTTGTTTGTGCCTTGCGTTCACTTCATGATATTTCTTAGCAATATACGTAATAAATTCCTGAAAAAATACAATACTAGATATAACGTGACTAATTTCACTTTCTCTCTCTTTTCTCTCTTTCCAGTCTGCAAAGTTGATGATTCCTGTATAGTGCCATCGGGATGTAGCTGTAAATTCTTCGAAAAACAACCTTGTATGCAAATGTGCTCTAAATATGCTGTATGTTTTGGAGGTTATTATCATGTTGTGAAATGTGGTTACGGTTTTAGATTCGACAAACAACTGCAAAGATGCGTCCGTGGATACTGCGTACACAGATAGTAAGCAAACGCTATAACATCATACTTAATAACCACTTCAACATTCAACATTTGCTGTTAAAAATCAACGGTTTCTTGTGTACTTTTATACTGAACTCCTCTGCAATTCATCGATTCGGTTCAGTGCGATTTATAAGCAATACATAAATCATAAGCAATACATAAAAATTTATCAAGATGGACCTTGGTTCTGCTGAGTGGCTAAACGCTCTCATAATCACTTATTCACACATGATACTAAATTATTTAATATTCACGGTCAGTTGCTGCCAAATCCGGAGTAAGAGTTAATCATTGAATCAACGTTTGTGTCTATACATGTATGCATACATATGTACATATCTATAAAGTCTGTGTACACCTGTACGTGTATATATGCATTTATGTATGTATGTATGTATGTATGTATGTATGTATGTATGTATGCATGCATGTATGTATGTAAATTATGTATATATACGTGTATATATATATGTGTATGTATGCATATATATATAAGCATATATATATATTATATATATATGTTATATATATGTATATTATATATATGTATATATTATATATATGTATGTATGCATATATATATATTATATATATATATATATGTATATGTATATACATATATATATATATATATATATATATATATATATATTATATGTATGTATATATAATGAATATATATGAATATGCATGAGTAAATGAACATGTATATGTGTGTACATATGTGTATGTATATGCGTATATATCTATCTATATATATATATGTATATATATATATACATAGATGTACATATGTATATATGTATGTATGCATGTACGTATGAATGTATGTATACATATGCTGGTATGTATATGTATATATATGCGTGTGTATCTATGTATGTGTGTTCGATTCCCGCAACCGATGTTATTTACACCTTCTCCTCCTCTTTTACAGAGTGTATGTGTATGTGTGTGTGCATGTATGAGTGTGTGCGTGTACATAATATAAACGTTAATGCTGTAGCATTGCCTGCGGGATTCGAGCACCGCGTTTATATCCATATTAATTATTATTCTGAAAAATCAGCGAAAATATTAATCTACTAATCAACTGAACTTTCAAGTACATGTATACAACACACACACACACACACACACACACATGCTAACACACAAACATAACTATATTTATACTAATACATACGTATTTATGCAAAAATATTTTTAAATGTATGTGCATACTCACTTTTGTTATAAAAAATATACCTCTATATTATAAGCGATATAACCTTCATATAAACAATGTACCTATGCGTTATAAAAATTATATGCCATGATATTGAATAATAAAATTATTTATTAAACAAAATGTTTGTGTTATTGTTTATATCTACTTCTTCGAAAAAGTATCAGTTATGTACTGGAGTCAATTTCATTCAATGAGCTTTTCTCCAGTATATTTAGGGAAGGAGGGTTATGCTGCGTAACAAAATTATGTTATTCGTATGCAAAAAGGGCAGAAGAAAATATGCATTGAATTCTCAGTGTTGAAACCCTCTTGGAAGTGATAGAAGCTTCAGTGTAAATGCAAATGCCGATTAAATATTTAGGAGTTTGAAAACCAGTGTGCCAATGTGTTTTGGTAGATTGGCGGTAGAAAGTAGATGTGAGATCAATCTTACTTTAGATAGAATGCCAGTTTTTTACAACTTACATTTTCATATTACACTGTAACACCATTTTTGTCCTTGAGTAGCAACTGTTATTTCATCTTTGCTTACCCATAGAAAATATGAAAAATGGCTATTTTCTTCAAACATTACTTTTGTTACATTTATTCAAACCCCTAAGAATTCCTCGCAACACATGGCTATGATGCTCCCCCACAACTCCTGCTCATGATCAGCGATGCATATATTGTCAGCCACCAAGGAACAAGCTCAAGTGATTAAAGTCAAGCAAATCTGTGGTATTGAGCAGAATATTTGCTATAACGATATTTCTGCTTCGGCAACTCAGCACCGAATCCATCAGAAATATAATGGAAAACAGGTCAATTTCAAAACATTGATGTCCCAAGTCACAAATGCAAAGTTTGAAGAGAATAGTAGTCATTTCCTTCGGTTTCTAGATAGAAGCCAATAAGAAACAGCATTCACTGGCCAAAGACAAAAGAAAATAATAAAAAAGTTTGTTTCACTGTTATTTGTTGCTTTTTCCTCCTGATAGCTATGAGAAGGATATTTTTGTTAGCTGCTCAGATGAAAAGGTGATGTGCCCAAAGCGTTTTTGCAGATGCTCCCAAATTGGTGAGATCGATATCCTGAAATTATCTACACTGGAGAGAGAATTCAATTCCATTCCTTTGGACTGTTGTTTAGCCCCGTCTAATCCTCAACCACGTCTAATTCTCAACTCCAACTTTTCTTCAGACGGTTTTACAGAATGAGACAGTGGAATTGCTGTGCGAGAGAGATATTTAATTGTTACTTTTAGCTAGTGAAGCTATTATGTATACGTTCTTCTGCAGTTCTGATAAGGAAGGACTGATTAAAATGTTTGGTGTGAAATTCGGGAGGTGAAATGTAGCAAAGATAACGAGAAAAAGACAGGTTGAACGTGAACGAAGGAGATACACAGCTGATTAATTCAAAGCAGAAGATGTTGTAGTAGATGAAGAAGAGGCAATGAGAAGAAACGGTGTGTCTGTGATCTAGTGATTTTGGAATCTTGGTCGTGAATTGTTTCCAATTAGCTAAACAGCCATCTTATGGATTTGATCTACGAAATTAGCGGACATAGCAGTTTGTGTATGCAGTTTAGTATGATAGAAAAGGCTTGACTCATAACATTCATTGGCTCACCGAAATTAGTGAGATCGACAAGGTTGATGATCTTCATAAACAGCTACAAGTTAACGGCTACAGAGAAAATATTAGCAGAGAAGGAATTCCAGACGGAAAACATTCTGGGGATGAAAGACTGAAAGATCACTTAGTATTAGTCATGAAAAGAGAGACGAGTATGTTCAGTAGGCTCAACTGGAGGTGTCACGTGACCAGCCAGCTCAGACGAGCAGAGGTCACTTTAGTATTGTTAAAAATAAAATGTTGAGAGAGACGACAGCAAGGTTGTGAGCCAGTTGAGGTGTGTCGGTGAATGACACCATGTCACTCAGTCAAATGGCTTTTTAAGAGATGCAATCTACAATATCTGAATGTGTAGTAACAGCTCATCCTAATGGAATGAAGCTGCTTCCATATGAATTTCCTGTGAGTTTTGTATAGGGCTGATATATTTTCTGACCCCAAAAGTGAATAAGAGTATTTAGCAGGCAGCTTTTTCTATGTTGAGAATATGATATCACCAGAAAAGATCTTCAGTGATAGTAGTGCTAAATATTTGTAGCGAGTTTGATTATTCTAGTTGTTTGATCATCTGCATTGAAGGCGTTGTTATGTACATTATTGATGCATAGGAAGATGATAAGCCTGAACTTTGGGAAGACCGGAGTTGATAGAGTGTGATGGAATCTCTCAAGAAGCTTCTGGTTCATGACAAGAGAAATAGATGGAGAAGATAGGCAAGTAGTTCATTGAGGAGATTCGTAGTATACACTTTGCTTTTGTTAAGTGTAACAATAAAGTTTTTACCAATTTTTTCGAGAAAGGGCGATCCTATCTCACTAACCAGTAAGTGACATAGAAGAGAAAATCATCATTAGATCTGGCTTTATGAAAATCTTAATTTATGAAAGAGGGTTTCAAGATACATACATACATACATACATACATACATACATACATACATACGCACACACACACACACACACACACACATACATACATACATACATACATACTACATACATACATACATACATACATACATACATACATACATACATACATACATACATACATACATATTTAAGCTCAATATAGAAATACAGCAACACTTTGCAGTGGAAGTGAATTCACAACATATAAGTAGATTTTCTAATACATTAACCTTTCTACTGACAAATAATTCAAATAAAAAATTGGAAGTCAATTCAACACTATACCAGAAGAAATTCCAGCGTGTCAGAGTAGTGTTTAGAACAATGATTTTATGACAGAATATTATCTATCTTTTAAGTTTTGCATAATTATTTCATTAAAAAAAAATTATAATAAAGTGTCGAACATGGTAAGGCTAGGATAAGAGGAGGTTATCAGCCCTTCAATCACACACCAAAACAACTTTCTTTTTTTGCATAATGATATGATACCTCATGTGTAGAAAACAAATTCGCAAAACTTCTCTGAAAATTCCAAAAAATAAAAAAGTTATGAGGGGTTATATGGCGTGCTTAAAGCAGAATTCCACCTGAAATTGTACTGCCTAAGTTCTCATGTGTCTGTCTCCGAGCATATATTTAAGCGCCTCAACGTGTATTTCACCTATACACGTACGCACAACACTACAAATGTATTTTTCACTATCTTTCTCCAAGAAAACAGTTGTTTATTCACGGTAATATAAAAAATTTCCACTTTGTTCTTGCCCCCGTTTCTTGGCGAATTATATACAACCTGCTCGTGACGTGAACAACTACGACTTACTCTGTGGCTAATCAGCAATTGTCAGTATTTCAACAACAGTTGGTGAAATGAATAGTTACCATAGCATTTAGATACTCCAAGAAAACACTATTTTCATATATTCTAATTTTTAAAAAATTTATTATTATTGTTATTCATTCTGAACACCATATTTATTCAAAACTCACAGCTCCCCTTCTAGCAGTTACTGACATAGCAGAACAAGTTGATGTCAGCCCCAGAACAGCTGTCAGGTATTACCACAAACTTGGCTACTATGGCAGAACAGCAAGAAGAAAGCTCCTTCTTCAACCAGCCAAGCCAATATAAAGTGGAGAAAAGATTGGGCCAGTGAGATGATAGAGTAGCCACTAGCATTTTGAGGCACTATCATATTCTCTGATGAGTCCATATTTGCTTTATTTTCTGACAGTGGTCGAGTGTGGGTCTGGAGACTGTGTGATAAAAATTCGACATGAAAAGATTGCTGCCAACATTGAAACAAGGCAGCTATTTTGTGATGGACTAGGGAGGAATTTGGAGCAATGGTCAATTAGAGCTGGTTGAGTGTGATGGAAACACAAACTCTGATAAATATATGTCCATGTTGCAGAAAGGACTCCTTCCAATCTTTTCCAATGGTGAAATGATTAAAG
This sequence comes from Octopus bimaculoides, assembly GCF_001194135.2. Taxonomy (NCBI): domain Eukaryota; kingdom Metazoa; phylum Mollusca; class Cephalopoda; order Octopoda; family Octopodidae; genus Octopus; species Octopus bimaculoides. Next base: position 95,089,113 of record NC_068983.1, read on the forward strand.
AAGATTATTTATGGAAGATGGGGCTCCTTGTCACATGGCTAAAAAGACCCAAGATTAGTTGGAAAAGAACGGCATTAAAAAACCTCCATGACCAAGCCAGTCACCAGAGAGGAACCTCAATGAACACCTCTGGAACATAATAGACAGGACACTTCATAAAAAGAACAAGAAAGCATTCTCAAAGCCAGACCTTTTGAGATTACTACATGAAACTTGACAAGAAATTCCCCAAGAGAATATTCGTTATCTGATCAGTAGCATGCCTTATAGAATCCTTGCACTAAAAACTACAAAGGGCATATCTACTAAATATTAGATATTCACATTATAATAATTGACAAATAATTTGAATGTATAATTTCAGATTTAAATAAATTTTAATGATTATAAGGGTGTATATTTACTTCTGTCATGTGTGTGTGTGTGTGTGTGTGTGTGTGTGTGTGTGTGTGTGTGTGTGTGTGTGTGTGTGTGCGTGCGTGTGCGAGAAAGAGAGAGAGAGTACGTGCGTGTGTGTATGTGTACATAGAATAATACATCTCGAGGCATACACAAAGTTATGAATAACAGCACGTAAATATTGCACTGAATAACTCCTATCAGATAGAAAAGTCGAAGGCTGTCTGAAGGACTTGGATCCACATTTCCTGTACACATGACAGACGTTCTATTATTGGACCAAAGTAAATCTTCGAATGTCTATCTCCATTTTAGAAACTTTATTCTTCCCAGGGAGAATTGGATGTTGCTGACGTCATAAGAATTTCGTTAACTGTATAGAGAATGTGAATTTTTACATACTCTCATAAATGTAGATATAGATAATCATTTCAAAAAAAGAATTATGAACCCGTAGACGATTATGACCGTCACAGACAAATTATTCTATCCTGTATGTTAAAAATAACGGCTGTCGTCTAAGGCCGTGCTGAGATTAAAAATCAACATCTTGCAACAACACAAGACTCACAAATCCAGGTGGTCTAGAAACAAACAAGTGCAAGACCTCCGTCTTTATAATGAGGTGGATGTAATTTCGGAATTTCTTTGTCTAGAGAGATGCCTCTCTGTGTGTGTGTGTGTGTGTGTGTGTGTGTGTGCGTGCGCGCGCGTTTGATATTTTGAATGTGGATGACTTCTCTAAAATATTTTTCTCTGAACTATGTATCTACACGCCTAGTTTATTTATTGGAGATGTTCTTTTTTGCAACTAGATATGTTCTTTTTATTTTTTATTATCCAACTAAGGAGTCAAGCTGGCAGAATTGTTAGCACGCCGGCCAAAATGCCCATCTCTTCAAAGGCCATTGACTCTACTGAGTTCATCCGTCCTTTGACAAGTTTTGTTTCACCCGGCAGGATTACCAAAGAAAAACCACCCTCCTTGCCAAGCAGACGTGGTAGGGTTACCGGTTTAGTCGGCGATGGATCGAACATGCGACAGGGGTACATGTTACCAATAGCACTTAGTGTGACCTTACACACACATACATACATACATACATACATACATACATACATACATACATACATACATACATACATATACAAGGCTAGTGTGCCAACGACTCTATTGTACTCTTCTGAAACACGGACAGCACACCGTAGGCATCTTATGGTGCTTGAGTGTTTTTGTCAGAAATGTTTGAGTAACATATTTAACATCAAGTGGCAAAGTAAAACACCTCACACAGAAACACTTGCAAAGGTTGGATGCACAAGCACCCAGTCACTCATCATATTTATTTGGATGTATTGGGAAGGCTACGTTGTGCGTATGGAATATACTAGGATTCCAATGCAATTGTTCTTTTGTGAGCTGTGCGCTAGAAAGCGTCCTCTGAACAAACCACGAAAAAGACTGCATAAAAAGCAACTGAGAAGAGCTATCTTTGGAAGGAGCTGAGTGAAGGAAACGTATAAAAGAACGTTGTGAAACTTTTGAAGAGAGTTGCTTTGATCACGACAAGCTCAAGCGTTGGCTTCTAAAAGGTTTTCACCAGAACCTCCATGATAACCTAACGCGCTGGAGGTGTGAAACAAGTAGCTCTATACTCCTTTCTAAAGCTGGATATGTCAACAATATCAAGTTCCATGTAAGATCAACTGTATGTTACAACTGTATAAAACGTCTTTCTTCCTTGACCGGGTGATTCGATGTGTGTAGTGTGTGGAAAGTTTTGTAAGTCGATATCAGGTTAGAAAAGACATACGGCTCTTTATAGAGATATTATCTCACAAACTGACTCAATCAATCCAGCAGAACTTATAATTTCTTTCGTCTGTTATCTATTCTTCAAATCATGCAGATCTACAGCGGGACTGAATAACCATCTGAGAGGTCATGGACAGGATCAGAAATGCTATTGACAACGAAGACACTCAGAAAGATAGCAATCATCTGTGAGGATGAAGCAATCAGCATGTGTGTGTGTGTGTGTGTGTGTGTGTGTGTGTGTGTGTGTGTGTGTGTACCTAGAATCGATGAAAGGCAAAGTCGACCTCGGCAGAATTTGAACTCAGAACATGAAGACGGACGAAATGTCGTTAAGCATTTTGGCCGAGGTCAACTTTGCTTTTCATCCTTTCGAGGTCGACAAAATAAGTACTAATTGAATACTAGGGTCGATGCAATCGACTTACCCTCCCCTTTGACATTGCTGACCTTATGCCAAAATTTGAAACTATTATTTATTATCCAACTGTGATGTTGGAAATGCAACTTGTTCTGCTGTTTACTCTGGCCACTGGAATAGTTAAAAGATCTTAATAGGCTTAGTTGACATGAGGATTGAATAGGTATGACGTCTGGGGGTTCAATTCATTAGGCGGTTTTCAAATAATAATCAGTGAACGTTAGAAAAAGAAGCATGATAAAAGGTGTGGATAGGGATTTGATGAGCAAGTAATGGCAGTGTTCTCCTTGAGGGATTTAAGCAGTGAGATGTTAGTGTGTGTGAGAGAGAGACGTTGTTGTGAGACTCTTGTTGGAGAGTGGGTGTGGTCTGAGATACTTTGAGAGAGGGGTAATTACTTTTTTGTGTGTGACGCCGAGTCAGGCTTGATTCAGTAGTCTTATGTAGTCGGGCGAACGACGAAATGTGATCAACAGACCCATCTTCCCTGTTTATACAATGTTTCTGTATAACTGAAGTCTACATAGTACTCGTACATACAACATATTTTTCTTTTTGTCAGATGTTCAGCAAAAGCAATGTAGTGTTTTCTTTGTGACTTGTTTGAAAGAGTTCCTGTGTTGATATGGTTGGCTTTTAATTGAGTTCTCTATTGAGCCGATATAAGAATACAGTTTCGCCGTTGTTTTTCAATTGCAGTGGCTTGTTATAAGACAGTTACTCGTGCATTAGTCTCCCAAGGGACATGGCTCACTATTTCGATAATTGCTGTTATTCTTTGGTTAATTCTGTTTACATTGTATTGAAGGAATCTATGGTTATGCATCAGAATGAAGAGGTTGTGTATTAAATGGGCTTTACATTAATCTGGTGAATAAATTATATTTGTTGTCACTGTGGAAGTGTCTGTTCATTAACACGAAAAATTGTTTTTACACGCAGGTTTTAATGTTCATCATATTACTCTTCTAGGTGTGTGTGTGTGTGTGTGTGTGTGTGTGTGTGTGTGTGTGTGTGTGTGTGTGTGTGTGTGTGTGCATTGGATAAGTTATATGGCATTGTATTTTTGAGGGCCTGTGCTAGATTGTAAATGTATTCGGCTCTGAGGAAAATTGTTTCATCGGAGAAGAGAATGCTTATTTCTCTAGTTATTTGCTTTATAACGCGATGGAATGTTGGATTCTAGGTGTGTATACAAAGATTTGTTGTAGATTTATAAAGGATTTGTACTAACTAGAGGTTAAAGTTCATAGTTGCATCTGAGAAGTTGGCAGAAGTTGATTTTTATATCTAATAATTAAGTTAAGGTGTCGGTGACTTTCTCCTAAGCATGTTGCCGCTGCACCTTTTTCGGCTTTCGGAAATATTCGTGGTCCCCATATAATCCCTTACTAATATTGTTAGCACACTCTGGACAAATTAAGATGATCAGTGTCGCAATAAAGTAGCACGTGTTTGGCCAGGTGGATAGACAATGCAATTTCAGTCATGAGGCAAAACACAAGATACACGTGTGGAAAAGCTAAAGTTAGAAAATACAACAGGAAAAAATAACTCAAAGGAAATACATAAATAGCGTGAGAAAAACAAAACAAAAGCGAGAAATCCACATTTGGCTCATAAACTATGTCAAACTTATGGCTTCTGTCTAAAAAAAGAACTATTGTTTTGAAATTTGCTTCTTCCTAAACTTATTCACGTGATTCGCACGTTTCAAAAGCAAAGCTAATTTGCAATTTATAATAAAATAAGCAATAAATAAATTAATAAATAAGAAGAAAGACTAAAGGAAAGGTAAAATCGAGTTCCATATAAATACCATTGGTTTTTACAGAAACTTCATTCGAGAAACGAAGTTTGACTTGAAACAAATTAATCAGAGGTGAGTGAAGAACAGTTTCTAGTTATATTTCCTTTAAATTGATTTTTTTTTCGGGGGGTGGGGGATAAAGATCATTTCGCTTTTTGCTTTTTTTATTGTTTCTTTTCTTGTTTTACCTGGAAGCTTATAATTTTCATTAATCAAAATCACAATTTACAAACTGCAGTGAAGTGAACCGCTATGAACGGAGAACTCTAGTTTGAAACATGGTACCTACGTGACTTTTCTAGAGCCTCAAGAGAAATTGAAATAGCAAACGACTTACATCTAAATTTTACAATGGAGTGATTATCTTTCTCTATTCTTCGTGGATAGTCAAGATCCCAGAGCATTAGATTTCACATTCTTTGCGTTAAGTCGAACTTAACGATTTACTTCTTTTTGAGACATCTAACAGTTGACCAGTGCTGACAGTATACGAATAGCCAGTCCATTGACTGAACATCTGCAATTTCCTTGTTTCGTTACATCGTCTCTCTCTCTCTCTCTCTCTCTCTCTCTCTCTCTATCTATCTATCTATCTCTCTCTCTCTATCTCTCTCTCTCTCTCTCTCTCTCTCTTTATATATATATATATGCCTAAAATTTACAAGCAGAATTTAATAGTTTTATGTGTGCATGTTTTCAAATTGTTGACTATTCTGGTTGAGACACAGTTGACAACGCAAGGCTATGGAATCGCAAACATCAAGAAACATTAAACACTCTCAGTTCCTTGATTGTTGTTGATCTTGTACCATAACCATTATCTTTTAAGTATCCCAATAAAATAAATTCCAGTGCTACGAGGTCCGGTGAAAGCTTTCTTCTGAACCTCTTCGTCTAAACCACCTCCCTGGCAAAATCGCATCAAGATAGGTCCTTACATTACTGTTAGTGTGGGGATACCCGCCATCTTACTGGAAATGGAATTTCACACTTTCAAAATACTTCTGAATGCTTAGCATGACAAATTGTGGCAGCAAGTTCAAGTAAATTGGACCACTCACAGTACCATAAAACAAAAAAGGTCAAATTAATGCTTTTAATGACAGGTCATGTCATAAATTAACATGCTTTTCTATAAATAACATGCTTTTCTATAAAATGCTTTTCTGTAAAATGTAGATTCTCAGATCCGCAGTAGGTGCAGTCGTGACACTTAATTAATTACGCCAATTAATTTAAATGTAACATCATCACTCAGGACAATTTTGTAGGAAAGTGTTCATCTTCTACACATCTTGGCAAGTGTCACTCACAAAACAACACTTTTCGGCCCGAATCGTCTTCAATGAGAGCATAGAGTGTAACTTTTCCAATGACAGCGCTTCAAAATGCGATGAATGCTCGTTTTCGAAATTTCTATTGAACTCTAACAATACATTTTGAGTACCCTATCGTGCTTTGTGTGGTTCATCAATGTCCGCTGTCTTCCGGAACGTTTCTTGTGGACATTCTGAGCAGTTTTATCTGCTTCAGACTTATCTCTAATTCGAGGGACGGTACATCACGTTTGAAACTCTCTACTAAACTGTCTTTGCATATTGGATTGAGTTTTAAAAACTTCCAGTCGCACTTTAGAGTAAATTTCCTTTTTTCAAGGCTTAGTCTGGTTCCTTTCATAATTCCAAAACGTTAAATCTCAAAAGAAATGTGTGTGTGTGTATCTATTTATATTTCTAATTTCTATTTGCAGAAAACCATAATGAAGTATTTAACCTTAATTTTAACGCTGTCCGTTGTTTGTGCAGATGATTTTAGCATAATAAAGTCATTCACAAAATGTTACAAGAATTTCCAAGACAATGTTTTTGAATCGAACAAGAGGCAGGTGTGGCAGAAATACTGTTTAGATAACAACCCTTATGTTCGGCAACGTTTTGGAGGTTGGGTTAACCATATTCCAAATATTCATGACTATAATAATATGGGAAATCTACCAAAGCCTCTTACGTCAAAGCGGGCCAGAAAGGAATATAGAATGCTCACTACAAAAGAGAGACATGATTTCCATCAAGCCATTAATCTATTAAAACAAGATACGGTAAGTTCTTTAGTTGATATCAGTTAACTAGCAAATTTAATCAACAATTTTTACTGTACTTTATTACAAATTCAGCATATTTATTAATTTTCTTACACATGAAATTCGAGAGTGTGTGACCTCAAGCCTTGTCCCAATGGTGTTGGTAACCTAAGTAAAGTGCAACATTTATAATAAAATGGTAATCAGTTATAGAGTTTAATTGTTGTTACAGCCGACGATATTGTAGCTAAAGTAAGGCGGCGAGCTGGCAGAATCGTTAGCACGCCGGGCGAAATGCTTAGCGGTATTTCGTCTACCGTTACGTTCTGAGTTCAAATTCCGCCGATGTCGACTTTGCCTTTCATCCTTTCGGGGTCGATAAATTAAGTACCAGTTACGCACTGGGGTAGATGTAATCGACTTAATCCGTTCGTCTGTTCTTGTTTGTTCCCTCTATGTTTAGCCCCTTGTGGGCAATAACGAAATAGGTATTTCGTCTGTCTTTACGTTCAGAGTTCAAATTCCGCCGAGGTCGACTTTCCCTCCCTTTCATCCTCTCGGGGTCGATAAATTAAGCACCAGTTGCGTACTGGGGTCAATCTAATCGACTTTCCCCTCTCCCCAAATTTCGGGCCTTGTGCCTAGAGAAGAAAAGGATATTGTAGCTAAAATAAGGCGGCGAGCTGGCAAAACGTTAGCACGCCGGGCGAAATGCTTAGCGGTATTTCGTATATCTTTACGTTCTGAGTTCAAATTCCGCCGTGGTCGACTTTGCCTTTCGTCATTCGGGGTCGATAAATTAAGTACCAGTTACGTACTGGAGTCGATCTAATCGATTGGCCTCCTCCCCCAAAAAATTGGGCCTTCTGCCTAGAGTAGAAAAGGATTTTGTAGCTGAAGTGTGTTTGTGTGTAACTTTAAAATTACTAATAATGGTCACTTTTTTTATTTAGAGTTTGGCACCAAACGTCTACGATGCGATCGCCTTCCTCCATTCTGGTCCCACGGTTATAAACGCTCACGCTGGCCCTTCTTTCTTAGCTTGGCACAGAATCTACCTTAACATGTAAGTATTTTCTTCTAGATGTAAGAATTATTTTTTTAACATTATTTATATTTGTTTTTATACTGTATTCTTCGAATATTTTAATACTTCATAAATCCTAGATCGATAATATATATGTTTATATATGTACACACGCACACACACGCACACACATATTTGTATGTATTTATATATGTATGTATGTATGCATGCATGCACGTATGTAAGTACAATAGGACATGAGTCCAACACCCTAACGACTAAGCCACGCGTCTTCACAGATTTAGGATTAACTTCTAGTGTTTAGAGACCCAAAGAGCCCGGAAGACTTCAAATTAAGTTTCTAGATTATGTCAATCACAGAGCTTTTTCTTCATCTTACACCACCACCACCACCACCATCATCATCATCATCATCATCACCACCACCACCACCACCACCACCACCACCACCATCATCATCACCATCATCATCATCAGCAGCAGCAGCAGCATCCTCATCATTTTCACTTTATTTATTGTATAATTTTTCTTTTTTTAT
>NC_068983.1:95098115-95100213 GCF_001194135.2 Octopus bimaculoides
ATTATTTTGGTAACTATGAAGAAATGGTGATAGTTGATCGTAGATTAGCTGTATCATCGGATATAGCCTACATTGGTATCAAAAGACCTGCAATAAACAGCAGTCTGGTATTTATGACAGTCTCAGAACAATGTGGAAGAATATGTCGTCCTTCTTGCTTAGTGCCGGGTTCAAATCCACCGAGGTACACAGAATGTATAGGTTTGTTGAACTTAACTCACAATGATGCTCATTTCTACGGCAAAACTCTGGCAGAAGCTTACATGAGAGTGTGGGATTATAAAAACCAGATACGACCGAAAATAAGACACGAGAATATACCAATCGTATTCCATTGTGATGATAGCCTGTGGCCTTTTAACATCAGCAACTATATATCTACAACGACACCATCAACTTGGACAAGAGAGTCAACACGTACACAAACCACGACTACTACAACTACCACTACCACTACTACCACTCCAACACCAACAACTACAACTACACCAACAACTACAACTACAACTACACCAACAACAAGTTGGGCATGGAGAACAACAACAAAACCAACAACAAGATGGGAGTGGAAAACAACGACAACTAATGGTGATAGTAATATCTGTAAGTATTTCATTTATCCACTCCTTTAATGAATGCATGTCTGTTTACGATATATATGTATCATATAAAAAACAGGATTTTATATAATTTATTACAAAATCTGTTGATTCACTTATTTTTTCTTCTCAACAAGAGCCCACACCTCTTCCCATTTTCCTTCCAAGTATTTTTCATCAATAATTTCAACAAATAACCAAGTGGCTGAGAGGTAGAGGCAGTAGAACGAGAGATTAAATGTCTTGTATTTAATAATGTATCTTTACTTTCTAAATTCAAATTCTATTTGGATCCACTTTGGTTTCACCATTCCGGTGCAGATAAAATAAGACCTGTGCCACGTGTCCAAAGTTTCATTTATAAGGTAAAGTCATAGAAAAGAGGAAATGTTAAATCAAATATGGCAGTGAAAAATGTGTGCCGATGCTAGAAATCAATATGTAACCAACATCTAAATATTACAGTTACGCATATCCTAAAAACAAAACTAAGGAACACGTTTCCCCTACTTTTCTTGTCTATAATATGTTTCTGATTCATAGCATTATCACATTCTAATTTGCAACATCCCTATAATCTTATTTACGAAGTTCCTGAAATTAGTTTCATGGACCTCAATATTTTCGTGCTTGAAATGCATACTATTATCCACGAAAAAACCAATGATTAATATATTTATGCTCCATATGATATTATATGAACCTTCCAAACTAGTTTGTAAGAATTCTTCACTATGGATGATGAAGCTAAAATTTGAAACATCGTTTATTCGGCTATAGGCTCACTTCAAAATGTATTACATGTGCATTTTAATATATATTAGGAAAAATACTAAAATATACCCCACTCACCCATCTTTTTTGTGCCATTAAATCACTCTATAATGTTTCCTTAAATTATATCTGACAAATTCATACAAGATATAACATTTTTGCATTTCATTTTTTTTTTCATTCCAGTCTGTAAAGTCGATAACACTTGTGTAATCCCATCAAGATGTAGCTGTACATACATGGAAAAGAAACCTTGCATGCAAATGTGCTCCCGATATGCCATATGTATTTACGGACAATATTTCGTTTTAAATTGCGGTTCTGGATTTAGATACAACCACCAACTGAAACAGTGTGTTCGAGGATACTGTTCCCACAGATACTTATCAAAGATATAGTTTTCACACAAAATTACCCTTAATAATATTGTCACTTTTACATCCAACATTTGCTGTTAATATCAGAGATGTTGTTAGTCTTATTTATACTAAACCTACCGTCTATTATTTAAATTAGTTGTGTTTTTGTACAAAGTAACCAACAACAAATACATTAGTTTAGCTGTGCTAAACTGCCTTATAATCACCATAACCCCAAAATGATATATTATTTAATATTTATGTCCAGCTGTCACCACATCCGGTTTAAGTGAGGTTAATGACTGCATTACACATACACACATACTTTGTATGTGTCTATATATATATATATATATATATATATAT
>NC_068983.1:95100223-95104149 GCF_001194135.2 Octopus bimaculoides
ACATACATACATACATACATACATACATACATACATACATATGCATACTCACATGTGGTACATAAATATCTGTTTAATCAACCAAATTCCGAAATTCTCCTTGATGTCGACGATGATCATAGTTTATTTCTAAATTGTCATTATTTTTATGACGAAATGCTGTGATCTGTAACACAAGATCACTGATGCTGATCTTCGAAAATTATATTAACATTACATCGATACATATTTCACCCATTTTTCTTTCTGTCGATGTAGCTGCATATCTTTAAAATTCATCCATTTCTTTGAGAAAGACATTAAAGATGCATCTTCATATTTACCAAAAATATCACACCACCGCCACCACAGAAATATTGAGGCATCAGGCCTTTTTTTCATTGACCATAAGAGCTATATATTTAAACGATATAACCTTATGTTACAAACGATGATAATTGTACTTGTTATAAACGATATCCCTTTGTTGTAAATGTCATATGTGATTTTTGTTAAATAATAAATTATTTATTTCACGAATTATTTGCTTTGTTGTTTATACTTATTTCACCGAAACTCATAAAGCAGACTTTGCGCCGATGTAACAAATGTTATTGTTCGCGTGTAAGAGAAGTTACTGAATAGGATAACATTCCTAATAGTTAACGACGTGGTTATTGCGCCTAGAAGGCTTTATTTAATCCCATATCAGTCTTGATCAAACTGATCAGGGATTAAACAATAACAAGCACTGTATATTACTAATTGAATCATCACATAAAAAACTTGCAACAAATTCCGAATTGATGTTAAACTGTTCAGGCAACCAGCTCAGTAGCAAAACTCGAAGAGCAATTGAAATGATTGCATGAGTAACTCGAGGGTGCATACTAGTCTCACTCGGGTATGCAGCTGCTTAGAAAGCGCAACACAACAGACAACAAATGATTTTTACGATATCATGTCCACAGGGAAAGAAACACATTATAAACTTCTATTCAATCAGAATTCCTTAATTATGGAAAACAGTGATTCTGAAATCTAGATATTCATTATTATATTTTTAAAAGCGGTATAGACGTACGATATTAATAAAAATCTATTGTTTTTACTAGGCTTTTTTTTTTGTTTTGTTTTTTGTAATAGCAGTTAGTACCCAGGAAACATTTTCACTAGACAGACAGTGAGAAAGAGAAGGGAAATCATTTCAAATGCAATAGTATTATTCAGATCTAAAATCGTTAAAACAATGGTTTTAAAACATACTTCTTTTAGATATATCCACCATAAATTAAATTTCCCTGGTCATTATATTTTGGAAGTTTGGACATGGTTTGGAAATATGGATATGGCTAGTATCCAAATTTGGATATGGTTAATGCTCGATTTGAGGAAAAAAGTAAATTGTGAATAATGATTACTTAACGCAAGGTCTGGCAATATCTAAAATGACTTTCAATTGATTTATAAAGATTCACTCGCAAAAGGTTTCTTCTCCCCATTTCTTCTGTACCTTCTTCTCTTTTGAACTAGCAAGCTACATACAGCCTACCTCTGGAATAAACTAATATACTCGCCTTTCCATCTCTCAGCATTCTTATTTCTTTCTGCTCACCTCCCAAAACTCTGTATGTGGCACGCTATCACTTTTCTCGAAAACAGCATCCCTCGGATTTCACTCACTATCTAGGTTTTTCCTATTGGCCTCAAAGTTATTAACTTATGATTATGGGAGGGCCTGCAAGATCCAGGACGCTGACTCACATACCCAGTAAACGTATTTTTAATACGCAGTAGGGATGAGGGAACGAAAGCAAGCATGTAAAGTGGCTGAGTTTAAATGGAAAATGTATTCTGTAAGTTCAAAGTAGAAGACGTCTTTGTAGTAGCAACAGAAGAGACATAAAATGTACAAGTCATCGATGTTGACCATTCTCCATGGACGAGTGAGAATGTGAGAAGTTGTTGTAGTAACAAAAAAAAAGATGGAGATGACATACAAGTTACTATTCCATGTGTGGATGTGAGAGTTAGATGCATCGTACACTTATCGAATAAACATATCATATTTGTGGAACGGTCTCGTGTTTACAGATGTAGGTTCGAGTTCCACAGACAGCCGTTGATTATTTCTATCTCCAGGCTTTTTTAACCCAATATTTACAAGCTATTATTCATAGCTTTATTTCGAGATTCACCGTTCCAAAAACAATTATTTCACGTTCTCGTGAAATAATTGTGTGTGTGTGTGTGTGTGTACATTACACATACATACATACATACATACACACATACATACATACATACATACATACATACATACATACATACATACAACTAATAAGCAGTACAAGACTGTTATGTAATGCAACAAACTACAATTCTTACACGTTTTCAAGAAGAGCATCTCCAACAACCCCAGAATATGAAAACTTGATCCCATCATCTCAGTTTTAAAGCTTAACAAAAAACTTAACAAGAGTTGTATCATACAGATACATCACCGTCTATGAATAATCTCAACTATTCAGGCTAACATACCTGTACTCAACACCTTCTTAACTCTTCAGCATTTAAACTGCCAATATCTGCCTTAATTTTTTACGTGATTTATGTTCAAATCGGCCAGATATGGGCTCTCACAGCTACCCTACAATGTCAATTTAAAAATAAACAGTCACATCATCAAAATCTCGAAGATACGAGATAATGTATGATTAATTCAAAAATTATGTGAATAAATATGCATTGCACTTGACAAAATATTCTGAATGCTAAATGGTTAAGAAACAACACAAAGTGTTCTATATTTAAGAGATGAGGAATTATGTACATTATTTACAATTGGCGGATATTTGTCATCTTGTTTGTTGTTAACACAACGTTTCAGCTGATATACCCTCCAGCCTTCATCAGGTGTCTTGGGGAAATTTCGAACCTGGATTCCAGCATACAAGAGAAATGCTACAGTGGTGATGAACAAGTCTGACTACTCGAAAAAACTGGCAAGTCTTATAAGTGATGGTAGCTACAGCAAAGTAAAGAAAGACCCTACTTTGAAAACAGAGAGGAAGTTGTCACAGATCTTGATCAAGAACAAGGATAACTTTACACCAATGAAGTACAGACAACTGACTCAACACTACAGTAAACTACCACACATGTACTGTCTCCCTAATATTCACAAGGATGGTATTCCCTTAAGACCTATAGTGAGCTGTAGAGGTACAGCATGTCATCCACTGAGCCGCTTCCTTGTGGATATAATCAGTCCATTAGCAAGAAAGTCAACATCGTACGTGAAGAATTCCACCCACTTCACAGAAGTGATCAAAGATACCTCCATTGGATCCAACCAGATGGTGAGTCTAGATGTGATAAGTCTGTTCACCAAAGTCCCAACTGGTGAAGCATTATTGGTGTTTCAAGAAAAACTAGTGACAGACACCCATCTAAAAGAACGCACTAGTATATAAATAAGAAACTTGATGGAAATGTTGACCTTCTGTGTAGAAACTACCTACTTCAGTATGGACACTGATATATATCGACAAGAAGAGGGTTTAGCTATGGGTTCACCATTATCACCGATAATAGCCAATATAGACATGGAATACTTTGAGAATTTGGCTTTAGGATCAACACCACTAAAACCAACCCTATGGCTGCGATATGTTGATGATACCTTCATACTCTGGCCCCACCAGGAAGATGTCCAAGAGCTGTTAGATCATGTGAACTCAATAAAGCCATCCATACAGTTCACAATGGAAAAAGAAAAAGACAATCAGCTAGCATTCCTGGACGTATTAATAACACGCACCAAGTATGGATTCAGGATATCCGTAGACCGCAAGCCGACCTTCACTGGACGACACCTCATCTTCAACTCTGGCCCCACCAGCCATACAGTGTAAAGAGAGGGATTGCTCAGTGCCTAAAACATC
>NC_068983.1:95107266-95108520 GCF_001194135.2 Octopus bimaculoides
ATATATATATATATATATATATATATATAAGCTTGCTTCCCAACCACATAGGCAAGTGTGTGCTACTGTAGACTCAGGCCGACCAAAGCCTTGCGAGTGGATTTGGTAGATGGAAACTGAAAGACGCCCGTTGTGTGTGTGTGTTGAAGCAAACAGGAGAAAAAGAACTGTTAGTAAGTGCATATATATTTTTTAATCGGTTGTAAAGTTACATAAGTGGCTCAAGATCTGTGAGTTTGTCATACAAGAGACTCTCGGCTCATTTTAAATTAACACTGTAACCCACGTGCGATCGATTTTTCTCAAACAAGGTTAAAAAACTGAATAAGGGATAAAAATATCTCGCTGTGACAGAGGAAACATGATAATATGCGATTAGCTGAACACACAAATCGGCTTTTGGCCAAGGTCAACAGAAAAGAACACCAGGGTGAAGGAGAAGGGTGAGCAAAGACATACAGAGACACAGATACGTACCTTAAGTCTGAGTATGTAGAAGAAGGAAAAGAGACAGAGAAAGAGCAAAAGAGATGTTCTCTTTCGCATACACATATACAAAAATAAATACAAACAAAACAGCTAGGCACAACTGGTAGATGTGGGAAGAGAGGAGAAAATGAGGGAAAAAGTAGGCATACAATAAAACTAGTCATTATACAACCACTCCTCCATATTCTCTCCTCCCCTCATACCAGTACGTCCATCGACCATTTGCGAGTAGCCGCTCTATCTATATGTATTTTTCTGTGTACGTACTTGTGTGTGCATGTGCGTGCATGTATGCTTGTGTGCTTCTTTCTAGACCGACCTAAAAGGCGCGCGTATTTGTATGTATATATGTATGTATGCATGCTTTCCTGCATATACGTATGTATGTATGTATGTATGTATGTATGTATGTAAATTTCACTTTCCTCCAGTATAGTTTTGACCTCATCTACAGAATTCCTATTTTGCCGTCCAAATGATTTTGAAGACTGCGGAATAAATGATAATCAGATGGGGCAATGTCCGGTGAATATGGTGGGTGGGGCATCGTTTCCCATTCAAACTACTCCGGCCTTTGGAATGTCATCCTCGCTGTATGTGGCCGAGCATTATCCTGATGGAAGAATACTTTTTGTCATGAAACCAAAGATAGTCGTTTTTCTTCTAGCGCTGACTTAAGCCGCTCAAGCTGCTCGCAGTAGGTCTTTGTTTTTGGCTTGGGTTTAAATGTTCAAAGTGGACTAAACATTTCGTATCCCACCAAAC
>NC_068983.1:95109440-95119669 GCF_001194135.2 Octopus bimaculoides
ATATATACATATATACATATATGTATATATATATTTATATATACATAGGCAAAAAGAAAATAAAGTTATAATTGGTTATGTTAAAAAAATAGATTCTGAAATTTGGAGACGCGAAGAGAATAATTTCTTCCAAAATATATATATTATTTGAAAAACTTTGTGATTTCTTTGAAAGCAACCAGAATATTAATAAAAAATATTATGCGAATATTTCTATTCCTATTCGGCTGTAAATACTCCAGAGGTTCGACACGTTTTTTTCGAACACCTGAGATGTAAGGCTTATATAGACACTTAGTGATAAAAGCACAATGTAGACATTTGTATAAATTTCCTGTTGTGATTGCACTCCCTGAGCACATATGTAAAAATTAAATTAGTATTTTATGAAAATTTTATAAAAACCATGCGAGAATATTTTTCAGACAATACCACCTAGCTTCAGTAGTCCACACACTTGTCTTTCTTTTCGATCATTTGCACTGCTCGTTCATTCTACCGGACAAACACATTCATCATAACATCTCTTGGTTTCTATCAGTCTTTTTTTTACCTCCTAAAATTGTTTCCATAATTCTGCCTCACTTGTCACCAGTGGTCCATCATACATAAGCTGTGACAACATTTGCTATATATTTTCAATTATGTTCAAGTCTGGACTTCACGCTGACCATTCCAGTAGACTTATTTTCAAGTCTTGCATACATTCTGTGACTGTTTTTGACACATGAATGCTGCAGTTATCCTGTTGGGGTATAAAATCATCTCCCATTTCTTCTCTAATACAGGGCAAGGCTCTCGTTTGCAACAAATGAGTATAGCTCATGCTGTTCTGCCTTCTTTTCAGCCACTCTAACCAAAAATAACCACTTGGAAAGGCCAGTACACGGACACAATCATCTTCACTCGTCTTTGAGCTCTCTTCCCAAGCGACTTTTTCCTCCATCTTTTCATCTTCTTCCGGTTATAGTCATTCTTTGACATATGTTCTACTGTAAACTTCGAAATCTCCAAATTAACAGCTATTTTTCCCAGGTCATATCTCTTTCTTCGAACTGAAGAATTTATTTCCTCTGAATGCATTTTCATCCGAAAAAAAAATGTTTTTCTCGACTAAAGAAAGGTTTTTGAGGGATAATTCTTATCGGATTAATGCATGCTGCCTTTGCTCTAGAAAATTTGCATATAAAAGTTTGAAGCATTCTATTACGTCGTAAAAATAACGACATACGTGTCGTTATTTATATCAAAATATGTACAAAAAAAATGTTCGCAGTAAAGAAAAGACTGAAACAAGCATCTTACTTTCAGTCAATTTAAAGTTCACAGGTATGTGCTCAGCTATACTAAGTAGCTCCACGAAATAAACTTTCTAGAAATACAACTTCTCAGGTGTCTGAAAAAGTTTGTCAACCCCTGTATTCCCAAGGATTTACTTTCTTTTAGATGCTGAGAGTTCCATTCTAGACAGGGGTGGGGGCTTTAACTTCTTCCCACATCAACAGCAGCAAAATAACAAAATCTTGTTAAGTAAAATGATTAAAGGTAATTGATTAAAGGTAATTGGAATAAATCGAGAAAGCATGGATGTACAGAAGGCGGTCGCAAAAAACGAAAATTACGAAGCGAAATTTTTACTTTGTTGTAAGTAGGAAAACATCTAACATGATTTGTTGGCGATTTACAGATAAAGCAGATTAAATAAATAAAGAATTAGTTTTAAATTCATGCTTAAAGGAAAATCTACTATTTCTTAGTGAGGGTGGTGACAGCAAGAGACATCTTTCAGTGTTGTCGGACGACAAACATAGGTTTCTACATATAGAAAATGAATGCGAATAACTTTTAGCGAGCCGGAAATTAGTTTGAAGGGTTCGTTCGTCAAACAATGTAACTCCACTGAACTAAGGACAAGTTAAACTTTGTTGACCTCTTGTTGAAGAAACCTAGCTTTGTTTAACTTTCAAAAGCGTTTTAGACAATTTAACGCCCTCATTCGCGAACTCTAAGTATTTTGATAACTCAGTGACCAAGCTGGTCTCCCGATAAAACCAGCTGACAAAAGTTGTACTGATGTTGTTTGGTGGACTAATCTCTACAGTGTGAAAGCTTTCTGATAGATCAACACTACTAACTACTACCGAAAGCTATCTAGGAATATTACACTCTAGAATCAAAAAATTTTATCTTGGACCATTAAGCACTTACATCTTTCTATTCACTCCTTTCACCACAACCAACCTTACCATAAACACACCTCGAACCTCCACTATTTTCTTCCCAAACTACATTCACCCTACATCCCTATCAACGTAATATTTCCGCCTGTAAGTGCCCCAACGAAATCCTCTCCAGCTACTCTTGTTTCATCCCTTCACAGTCATGCCCCGCCAATTTATAGATACTAACTAAACTCATAACCTTCCCAACTACTTCTCTTTCCCTCCTAAACGTTCTCAATTTCTATTCACCATCGACATGAAATCCCTCTACATTGTCATAGTCCACAACGATGGAGTCTTAACTCGTCAACATTGTTTTCAATCTCTGCCTTTCACTTGAACAGCAATACCATTCTCTATCTAACCTAATGTGGCCTTCACTTGAACAACTGTTTTTCCTTCTGTAGTGAGCTCTACCAGTAAGCCACTGGTATGTCTAGACACGCCAAGGTGTCTCCTAGTTACACTAACTTCTTTGTGGGCTGTATTGAGGCTCAGATCCTCTCCCATTTCTCCGGAACCACTTCAGGATTTTTATACGCTCATTATATTTTCGATTGTAATGGCAACATATAACTCTCTAAGGATTAACTAGCTGCCTTCAGTTTTAAGATCACCAAATTTATTCTGCTATGAAACATACGTCTACAATCTCCAACACTTCTGTCACTTTGCTACACAGCCTACCCATTCCTATCGAAAGCCTTCCTGTCTCTATATTTCAGTGAACTGTAAGTTTGTTGACTCGCAGTTTAAATCCCAGTCCCACTAATGTCACCACAAACTCTAACTAGTCCCAGCCTTAGTGCATGCCATAGACCTACTCGATCAAGGCTGACCTAGAGCTACAGAATAAAAACTGCAATCCTTATTTATTAAACATACCTATTTTCCTCAATATAATGATCCTAGTAAACTAATGGATCAGTATATTCATGAAAGCAAATTCACAAATACAGAAATTACAGATATATAATAAATCATTTTGATGACAATGTGTGCACGGTGGAAAGCAATTAGGTTAATACACCATACCCAACACAATGCAACACAAAAGAAGCAAAAATAATAATAAATGGACCAGACAAATATCAAATAAGGCGTGAGAAAAAAGAACAATTGAAGTCTTAAACCAACAGTTGACTTGTGAGATATTTCATATTTCTTTTTGTTGATAAATGAATGGTATAAAAAGAAAGAACTGAGTGTTGCATGTTTGCTTTTCCCTTGGACATGTTCACGTGTTTCACAATCTATAAAGGAAAAGGTATTTGAAATTTAACAATGAAATATTTACCGAATAAATTAATAAAATAAATAAATAAATAAGTAGGTTTGCAAACATAGTTATGAGGTTAAAAGGTTCGTTCCTCAACCACATGGTTTCGGATCTGAGATAATTTGGGCAAGTGTCTTTTATTATAACCTTCGCTTGAGCCATACTTTATGAGATAAATTTTTCTGCAGTTACTCTACAGAATACGCGTGCAGTAGCATAGTTGGAGCGGAGCACGGAGGCAATCCGCTTTAGACGACGTTTTATGGGTATGCAGCAAACTCAAGACTTACCCCAGGTGGCACACACTCTAGCTGCACTACTGCACGTGTGTATGTATATGCGTACACATGTGTATGAATGTATGCATGAGTGTGTGTATTAATATGACCGTGTATGTGTGAGTCAACTAGAGGCTGTAGAAAATGCTATTTATTCAAGATGCCACGGGCTACAATAGAACCTAGGACCTCATAGAGTCGAAGCGAACCTCATAACCATGTAACCATATTGCACTTCACACATACGCACACACACACATACACATATACATATACATACATACACACACATAGATAGATAGATAGATAGATAGATAGATAGATAGATAGATAGATAGATAGATAGATAGATAGATGATTTATTCCATTGCAATCACCTGGGACCTCATTTTTTTAATTAATTCTTTTTTAACTAAACAGTTTGAAACTTCGAATACTGGTAGAATTTCTCGCGTAGAACATGGTTTTCTTTGAATGTTTTTGACAAAATTTCCTATTTTAGAAGTTATTTCGTGTTAAAGTTGTCGTATTTGGGTAATTTCAACCAATCAACGACGTGTATTCGGTTGAAGAAAGCTACTGCTGTTTGCGATAGTAATCGAAGAGGAACAACTTCCGGGTCATCTCTACTAAATGTCACCACTCTGTTCTATTGGTCACCTTTATCCTTCCTTCCTATCTAGTCAGTACCATACATTCCTTACTCTTTCCCTTCCTCTATTCGTCACCTTTATCTTTTCTTCCTTTCTAGTCAGTACCGTGCATTCCTTACTCTTTCCCTCCCTTATACACTATCAACTGGCAACCAGCGAGCGAACTTTTACTGCCACTACAATTACCGCATTTTCCGGTGTATAAACCGCTATTTGTTATGATAATGTTTTTTTTATCTAATAAAGACTTTTATATTTATTTCTTTATTGCCCACAGAGGGCTAAACAGAGAGGGGACAAACAAGGACAGACATAGGGAGTAAGTCGATTACATCGACCCCAGGAAATTTTGTCAAAAACGTTCAGAGTAAACCGTGTTCTACCGGTATTCGAAGTTTCAAATTGTTTAGTTAAAAAATAATTAGTTAAAAAATCTTGTAGTTTTCATAGAAATAATTTCTAAGACATCATTGAAAATTTTTTCTTAAATTTCTTCTTTAAAAAATGAAAGTAAAACTTTGTTTTTGCCTTTAAAAGCTTCAAAAGAAAAAATTCTGATTATAAATACCCTACTTCCCGTTTAACACGTGGAGATATATTTCGTGTGTGTATCTAAGTATTTGAGTATTTAAAGAGAACAAGTTTGGATAATGTTACATTGTGCGAATGAATTAAACTGAATGGGTCGTGAGAAAGAGAGAGGTTTAGAGTGGGAAGGAAACGACAAACTGATGACTTTGTCTATTGTTAGTTTTATGTAATTGTTGAAGCATAGCTGCTTAACTTATTGTTGTTAGCATTTGATAGTATAATACAGTACATAGAAAATTATGTTGAAATATTTGCGTCATTCTTATATCTTTTGTCTGTTTTAACCATTGGACTGCGGCCACGCTAGGGAACTCGCTTGGCAGGTTTAGTCGAGCAAATTGACCACAGAACTTATTTTTATGCCTGGTATTTATTCTATAAAATAAGTACCATTTGAGTACTGGGGGCGATATAATCGACTTATCCCTTCCCCCGAAACTGCTAGCCTTGCTCCAAGATTTGAAACCATTGTTGTTGTTGCTGCTGCTGCTGCTGTTGTTGTTGCTGTTGTTGTTGTTGTTAGTAGTAGTAGTAGTAGTTTCAAAGCGGTGAGCCGGCAGATTCATTAGCACGCCGGAAAAAATGCTTAGCGACATTTTTTCCGACTTCACGTTCTGAGTTCAAATGCCGCCGACAATGCCTTTCATCCTATCGACGTTATCAACTATCCCCGTCCCCAAAAATGTCAGGCCTTGTACCTATAGTAGAAAGGATTATTACTTCCGCCTTCGCTATGGCGGAGGTCTTGTTTTCAGTCGTGTTTGTTTGTTTGTTTGTTTGTTTGTTTGCTTGTTTGTTTGTTTGCTTGTTTGTTTGTCCGTGGACAAGATATCTGAAGAACCGCTGGGTGGATTCGGATGAAACTTTCAGAGATGTTTGGCCTCACGGCTGGCACGAACTGATTAGATTTTGGGATCGATCCGGTACCAGACAACGATTCTGGATTATTTTTCCGTTTTTTTTTTGTTTTTTTTTACTTAATTTTTGAGAGTGGTCGGGTTCATTTTTAGTTTTCTCATTTGTGAGAGCAGTCGAGTTTATTTCAGATATTCTCATTTAAAAAATCCTCTCTGGCTAATTGTTGAGAGGATGCTGGTGTTGCCTTAACGGAGGTTTGCGCTCTCTGAGTGCTCTTGTTATTATTATCTTATAACTACAATACGCTATATTAGTTAGCAAGGATAGTGTCTTTAGGTTTGGTGCCAACGAATTTCCTCAAGTCACAGTCTTTCTAAAAATTCTTGCAGAATTCAGGATTGCATTTTTTAAGCAGGCATGCGCTTCCAGAAAAGTGCAGTCTCATCAACATTGTATACTTGCTTTGGTGCGTAGACCATTTCAGCAATCATTTTCTTCAACTGCTCAAGATAAATGATAGCAGCCTCTGTATCAATGTTCGCAGTTTCACCATTTATTTTTATGTTGTGCAAGTTCATGCGCTTCTTAAACCTTTCAAACCAGCCTTTACTATCCGAAAACGGATTTTCATTAGCAGTTTCATCATTTTTCTGTAAATTGATATATAAACATTTGGCTTTTTAAAACTTATCAGTACATTAAGCTGATTCTAATCCTCGATCCATTCTCTCAAAAGTCGTTCTATCTTAAACATTACATTAGATCTGTGGAAAATTAAGGCCCGAACAGTTAACGGAGAAGCTTCTTCAGTATTTGACATACTTCTCTCTCTGTTGTCATGAAATGTTCCCACTCTAGACGTTGCAAGATTTAATGTTTTGGTAATATAGCTTAGTTTTTCTCCCGTACCATCAAGTCTTTTTGAAACATTAAGTTTAATATCCAGTGTAATCCCCTTACTGTTACTTTTCGCACTACTGCGAAAAGAAAAGCTACTTGATAGCTTCTTTCCAGATATCTTAAATTTAAAATAAATAAAGCAGCACCGGCGATAAATTATCCACAACACAAATGTAGTTTAGAAAGTGGTCCGGGAAAGATCTGTTTTGTGATAGCGGAAAATTGTTTTATTTCTATAGATGTAATAATGAAAATTATATGAAAATGTGAAGAACTGGGGAAGAGTAAGTACTGTATGATTACAGTTAGATGAAAGGTTAGCAGATTTTATAGGCAATTTACCCCTTCCACTTCTGACTTAAGACATAGACTCAGACACACGCACGCACACACACACACCTACACACAATCATACACAAACACTCATACATATACACTCACGCGCAAGTACACACACACACACGCGCGCACTCATACATACACACTCGCTCATGCACGCACATGTGTTATCGTAAATGCTGACATCTGTTGAAGCTAGTTGGATTCTAAGATTGAATAGCTAATAGTAGTGATGGCGGCCGGGCATTGTTGGTGGTGTGGTGGTCATATTGTTCTTGCTAATTGTATTGTTGTGGCAATTTAGTCTCAAGTCAGTCTTCATAGACCTATGGTCAAAGACATTTCATTTAACTTTTAAAATACACTAGGATAGCACACTATGTTTTCATTTGAAATGGATTTGCTTATCTTCTTCATACTATATATTACTATTACTGTTAGTGGTTGTGTCAATGTTGATGATAAAAAACACACATTCATGTGTGTGTGTGTGTGTGTGTGTGTGTGTGTGTGTGTGTGTGTGTGTGCATATATATTTGTGTGTTTGCGTCTGTGTTTGTTCTCCCACCACCATTGCTTGACAACCGATGTTGGTGTGTTATGTCCCCCGTAACTGAGCGGTTCGGCAAAACGAACCGATAGAATAACTACTAGGCTTACAAAGAATAAGTCCTAAGGTCGATTTGTTCGACTAAAACCCGTTAAGGTGGGTCTCCAACATGGCCGCAGTCAAATGTCTGAAACAAATAAAAGAAAAAAGAATATATACATATATATGTATGTATGTATGTGTGTGCATATATATATAAATATATAAAATATATATATATATATACGGGGTGGGCTATAATGACGGGACACATTTTATATGCTAGTATCTTGGATTATAAAAATGACATAGAGTACAAAATATTTATTACATAATTGATATACAGGAGTTCAACATATTATCTAAACTTTGAATATTACATACTGGAGATGGTCACCACCACAAAGAGCTCACTTTCTCCCAACGAGACGTTGAAGGTCAGCCTGAGGATTTTTTTCTTCTCGATATCGCCTGTCTCACGGAAGCTTGTAACAGCACGCAGGATCACCTTTCGAGGTGGTGCCTGTCGTTTTCTAAAATGGTGTCGGAATTTTCTTTGGGTAGCAACGATGGATCTTTGACTGATGAAATATGCTTCGAGTTCGTATGCAATTTCTTTTGGAGTCAACGACATTGTGAGTATCCCCAACACCAACTACCTGTTAAAAATAGTAAAAATCTTAGAAAATATATATATCAACGATGTAATAAATATATTCGGTACTCTATGTCATTTTTATAATCCAAGATACTAGCATTTAAAATGTGCCCCATCATTAAGGCCCACCCGTTGAGATATTTTCTTAACACGAAAACAATGGTAGCCGTTATACGCAAATAAAGAATCTTTAAATGCCAATGCGGTGTTGAGAACTCACTGTCATTGTTCGACATTTACACACATATATGTATTGATATTAATTACATTATATTTATATATGTGTATATGTGCGCATGTATGTGTGCAACGTGATGATAGTTTTTTCAAATCGTTAATTATATAATTTCATCTTGAATAAAACACAAGTGGCCATTATGCTAAGAAGAAAGTGTAGTTTTGAATTGTCAACAAGCGGTGCCCCAGCATGACCACAGTCCAATGACTGAAACAAGTGAGAGATGAAAAGTGGATTGAAAATTTCGCAATCCGGGGTTTCAGTAAGAGCGAAATTAATGGTCATAGTTTACAAAAGCCGCACGCGCGAAATTCTGTAACCTGAAGTATCCGTAACGCAGTGGATGCCAGTAAGACAGAAATAAACGCTTTATATATTTCGTGTCGTCACTTTACGTGCTAAGTCCAAATAATGGCAAGCTTAAGTCAAGAAACTGCGTGTCAAATTCTTGGGGAATGCCGTATTTTTTGCTACCTACGCTCTATGAAAGTAGGAAACATTTTCAAGCATTAATATTCCAACAGAGTCGCACGTGTTTGGTCATCTGATCACATAATACAATCGCTGTCATACACGTGGTTCATTATGTTGAAAAGCTTACAATATAAAGTTGTGTAACACAAGAGCGGAAACAAATGACAAACCTAAAACAACTTGCGTGAGAAAATAGAAACAGAAGTCGAAAATCAAGAATTAAATGAACTATGTCATATTTCTTTTGGTTGATAAAAATCGAACTATTGTTTACTTCTTTTTTAGTGTGCGTACGTGATTCTTCTCAAACCTACTTTGGATTTTTGTTTGTTTGTTTTTTTTTGGGGGGGGGGGTCGTAAGCTGATGCTAGTTAATTAGTAAATTTTTAGAACTACTTTACTGTACTTTAACGGTTATTTGTTGAGAGGCAAAATTTTAATTCACTAACGCTGACTCGTTGCATCTTTTTTTTTCTTTTTTTTTCGCATGTTAAAAATCTTTCGAGGGCAATGCTTTTTCCTGGAGTTCTAAGTCATGGGCACACCGGGCAGTTATCCAGGAGTCCTTGGGTTTAGGGGCCCAATGCTGTGGTCTGTAATTTGCTGCCAATAAATAAATGTACCCTTCCCATTCCTGTCCATTGTTTTACCCAAGGCTCATAAGGCTGTTAAACCGGACCTGTTTTTTTCCAACGTTTAAGCTTATATAATTTGTCATTCTGTTCTCTTGACCACATATCACAGTTTCTTGTGGGATCTTTTATTCTTTTATCATTTATCTCTTATTTGTTTCAGTCATTAGAGTCATGTGACCTCCTCGGTGACACTTTCCATCTTCGTGTGTGCTCTTGCTCTGCTTATCCCATTCTCAGAGAATGGAATAAGCAGAGCAAGAGCACACGCGAAGACGGAAAGTGTCTCTAAGGAGGTCATAGATGTGTGACGAAAGACTTCCGAACAATGGACATGAGTTAGAATAAGAACAGTAATAAACGAGTGAAGAACGAATATATAGTGCATGTGTTTATTTGGGGAAAAAATGACCATTCCGAAATACAGCAATATCTGTTTCAACACACGACTTCACATCAGGAATCTTGCAACACAAATTCATAATCGTATATATATATATATATATATATATATATAT
>NC_068983.1:95121966-95127483 GCF_001194135.2 Octopus bimaculoides
GTTTCAGAATATATTTCATTTACTTCTAATTCTTAGCGTTTCCTTAGAGAGATAGATGAAAAACTAAATAGATAGATAGATAGATAGATAGATAGATAGATAGATAGATAGATAGATAGACAGATAGATTTATTAGCCACGCAGAGCCAAATACAGAGGGGACAATACAATGTAGAACTTTTCTTTTCGAAAGAGAAAAAAAATACGATCAAAAGGGATCGAAATCGTTTGGGACGTGTAAACAGCGAAATAACAATGTTCCGTTTGTAATAAAGTTCCCAAAAGGGGGAGTAAAAATATAATACAGATTAGGTTTATCCGTGACAAGAAAAGCCTACGAAAAAGACCACGGTAACCGCAGGCAGGCAAAGAAATACATGAGAACAAAGCGTGCTATCTCTCTCTTTTGGATTTACAGGATCATGCTCAAAGTGGTTTCGTCATTTACGCGTACCATCTTTGCTACATTCACCCACCTTTTATTGAAACTTTCATGAGACAAAGCTTCCCTCTCTATTTTCACCTTCCTCTTCAAGTGATACTTGAAGAAGCTGATGAGCGATTGGCCAGAGAGGAAAGTGTTTGTCTCTAAACCTTTCGTACGGGTCCACCACACACATTCTTTCACCATAGCCACCAGTACAATGAAAACTGCCTTGTCTTCCCGGCTAAAGGAAGGTGGCGAGGCAATATTCACGATAGACTCGGCCAATAATCGAATTCGCCCTACATGTGACAGCAGTCGTTCGGCATAAGCCCACAGGTCTGAAATGGTTGCACACTGCACGAGTACGTGCAGAACGGTTTCGTCGCTCTGACCGCATTTCGGGCAAGTCGGTCCGGTGTTTCTCGAACCGTACCTATAGAGCTTATTCCGAACGGGCAATGCTTCCCAATAACACTGTCAGGTCAGGGATCTCTGGTGATTGTCCATAGGTCCCAGCCCGAAAGTGGTCCTGAAGATGCGGGTCAGGTGTTTCTCGTCGACGCCCATCGATAGATAGATAGATAGATAGATAGATAGATAGATAGATAGATAGATAGATAGATAGGTAGGTAGGTAGGTAGGTAGGTAGGTAGGTAGGTAGGTAGGTAGGTAGGTAGGTAAGTAGGTAGGGAGGGAGGGAGGCAGGCAGGCAGGGAGGGAGGCAGGGAGGGAGGCAGGTAGGTAGGTAGGTAGGTAGGCAGGCAGGCAGGTAGGTAGGTAGGTAGGTAGGTAGGTAGGTAGGTAAGTAGGTAGGTAGGTCTTCTATTTTTTAATTATTATAAATCTTCTACTGAGGAAGGAGCCGGCTTCCAACAAAAGTGCAAGGCTCCATCTTTAGGATGTAGTTAACACAAACAAATTCACATTTGCAACTTGAGAAAAGTTTTGCATATTTGTACTGTTCCACTCACAGATTGAACTTGTAATGTACGAATCAGCCGGTCATTTTCTCTTTCTGAAAATCCCATTTATCCAGATTCTCCTTTAAGCATTTACTAACAAAACCTAGTGCTCCAATTATTATTGGTATATATAAGAATTCATAGTCTGGATATAGAAGCTGGAGGTTTCGAAGCATGTATGTATGCATGTATGTATGTATGTATGTATGTATGTATGTATGTGTGTATACATGGGCGCAGATGTGGTTGTGTCAGTAAAAAGCTTACTTCCTAACCATATGGTCTTGGGTTCAGTCCCACTATGCATCTCCTTGGACAAGTGTCTTCTACTATTGCCACGGAGCGACCAAAGCCTTGTGAGTGGATTTAGCTGGCGGAAACTAAAAAACGCCCGTCATGTGTGCGTGTGTGTGTGTGTGTGTGTGTGTGTGTGTGTGTGTGTGTGTGTGTGTCTTTGTGTTTATGCTGTCTTTGTCCTCTATTACCTCCTGACAACCGTCGTTGCTTTGTTTACGTCCCCTGTGACCTAGTAGTTCTGCAAAAGACACTGATAGAATAAGTACCAAACTTTAAAAAATAAGTACTGCGGTCGATCTGTTCGACTAAACCCTTCAAGATGGTGCTCAAGCATGACCGCAGTCCAATAACTAAGACAAGTAAAAAAAAAAAAGATTTTTTTTTTTTGCTGATAATATTATATGCATGTGAGTGGGTTAAGACGGGGTAGTATTCTAGAATTTTGGTTATCATACCTTCGTATTCAACACTTAAGAAGTAGAAAATACATCAGACGAAAATCAAAAGCAGCGTGAGAAAAAAGAAAACAAAAGACAAAAATCAAGTTGACTCGTCAAATTTTTTATATTCGTCTTGGTTATTTACTGAGAACGTTTTGTTTTGTTTTGTTTTCTTCTTGAATGCGATCACGTGTTTTTACCTACTTTTACCTACGGAAAAGGCAGTTTGCATTTGGTAACGAAATAAATAACGAATAAATAAATAAATTATAAACGAAGAAGAAATTGAAAGTCAGAGCCTGGTTTCCAATACGACCCAGCAACTGCACCTATCTTTCCCGATCCTCCTCTCCCCCCACTGAAAAAGGAATAATAGGTTCTCTGTGTTAACAAAAATAATTCTGCGCAAATGTTTTAGAAATTAGCGAACTTGTACAATTTTAGAACAATCAGAGAATGTAGAATCTGAAAAATCAATCCCAGCGGCCATTTTGAGATGTCAAAATAGCTACCTTAAAATATATATTTAGTGCTATCTCCGCTTCTAGAAAATTTAGAAACTTCAGTGTACTAATTCTATGAAGTCTTAATCAAGGGATCCAGTAAAAGCCTCAAAATAGAACTCTTGTTTATAGAAAAATAACAAAGCTAATGAAAATCATTGTCCTTATATTTGTTGCATTATATATATTGCAAGTCCATTGAATTTATAGGTTTGGGTTCTTAAAACAAAAAAGCAACCGTGTTAGCTATCCGATGTAGATATTACAATAGATCTATTAGGTTTCAGAAATAGTACTTTTTATTGACCTTCATCATTACTGTTAATCTCCTTTTTCCGCACTACACTCCGTGGTATTTTCACTGTCACTTCCATATTAACGAGAATCTGTACAAACTAAGGTGTGTCAATTGCATGAACACCTCTAGGTTGTGCTATTAGCTCTATACAGGTATATATGACCAACTCGACCCTAGTAGTAGTAGTAGTAGTAGTAGTAGTAGTAGTAGTAGTAGTAGTAGTAGTAGTAGTAGTAGTAGTAGTAGTAGTAGTAGTAGTAGTAGTAGTAAGAACTGTAAACTGGCATAAAATGTAATATTTTTTAAATAAGCCAAAAAATATTTTTGTAATGGTATTCACTTGAAAATAATTTTTGAAAAATTAAAATATTGTCTGTTTAAAGAAAGCTAAAATATAAATACTGTACAAATAACTTGTATTTTTGAAATCACATTCACTTTAAAATATTTTTAAATGATTAAAATATTGTGTTTAATAGAAACGTTTACTGTAAAAACAACTCGTATGTTTTTGTTGGCAAGTTAAAGTCACTAAGACTTTCGTACGGGTCGTGAAGGTCGTGAAGTTTGCCTTCAAAATACAGAAGGCATTGATCATAATGTCTGTAATCGAAAGGTTAGAATCTCTTCCTTTTCAGGGTTATGTTATTTTCGGAGTATTTTCCCATTTTGCACCGTTTTGGGTACTTATAAATACCATAAAAACAGCCATATCTCATGAATCCGTGGTCCGATTTATACGAAACTTGTTTATTCTGAGAAGTACCTTAATTCATAGTATTTTCCCATTATGTGCCAGTATGGTTGTATTAAATGACAGACAAGCAAGCAAGCAATCAGAAAGTTTTAGTAGTATATAGATTGGCCTGATTCTAACTTTAGCACAGGTATAAATAAAAGACACTTGTAATAGAATAATCCTTCTTTCCTCGGCAATATCAGAGATGTAATATTCTTCTTATTCTGTATTTACAAATATAGCATCACCCGCTCTCTCTCTCTCTCTCTCTCTCTCTTGCCTTCGTCGGCCACTAGAAAACTATTAACCTGTTATCAAAGACAAATCTCGATTGAGCCTTAATTACCCGTTACTCTCTTCCAAGACAACTAATAGTACGCCTTCTACAACAACAATAACAACAACAACAATCGGCGATTCTCTAACAGACCAATTCATCGCAGTTGTAATAATTCATAACGGTTAAATAAATGCTATGTTAAATATGAACTATGCCTTCCGTCAATTTATTTCAAGAATCCTGAAATTACAATGTCGTCTTTCGCTACCTATCTTCAAATATAGCCTCCACCAAACTTATTGCCAATGTTTATTATCAATTACACGGTTACAATTGGTTACAAAATGCTTTATCTCTTAAGTTCAAATTACAGCGTGGTCGAAGCCAAGAATTTAGTGTGAAATTCATGAAAAATGTCAGTTATCTGTACATCCACAATTACAAATAGAAAATAGCGCGAGGTTTATGAATATTCAATGGATAAGCACGTGTTCGATCATGTGATGACAACATTTGTGAAATCACACACTAACCCACAAGATATACAAAAGCTAACTTGTAAAGTAAGGTAAATCAAAAATAAAAAAAAAGGAATATATAACTCATACAAAAGACAGTGAGACAGTGAGAAAGAAAAAAGTCGAATATCAACTGCTAACTCATAAAATGATTTCTTTTTTAAGAAAGGAACTATTGTTTTGTTTGTATGTTTTGTTTTATTTTCCTGTGCCTGTTCACGTGATTCACAAGGAATAACGGAAAATATGTAAATATGCTTTTTACATTTAACGGTGAGATGGTAGCAGGGCCCGCTCAAGGCACCGGAAACTCGAGCAGTCACCTGGTGCGCCATGTGCTAGAGGGTGCAAGGAGGGTGTGACAAAGAAAATTTCCACGACCGTCAGCTTCTACACGCCGAAGTTCAGCTTGCTCAGGGCGTCAGCAACACTAAGGCCGGAGCTAAATGGTAGGGTTCAAATACTTTGGCGGTCAACTTTGCTTTTCATCTTATCGGATTCGATTCAGTTTGATCAACTGCCGATCTGTGCCAACAGGAAATGAATGGATTTATATTGTGTAATAGAAGCTAAAAATATCCGCCCAACCGCTGAGACAGGTGAAATAGTACATCGGTCGATTTGAATACGCTGCTGTCGTGTCAATATTATCTAACTACAAGGCGGTGAGCTGGCAGAATCGTTAGCACGCCGGACAAAATGTTTTGCGGCATTTCGTCCGTCCTTACGTTCTGCGTTTAAATTCCACCGAGGTAGGCTGTGCCTTTCACCCTTTCGAGATCGATAAATTAAGTACCAGTTGAGCACAGGGATCGATGTAACCGACTTAACCTTTCACCGAAATTGCTGACCTTGTGTCAAATTTTAAAACCATTACCATTATTATTAAGGTGGCGAGCTGGCAGAATCGTTAGCACTTCAGGTAAAATTTTGAGTTCAAATTCCACCTCTGTTAACTGTTCCTTTCATCCTTTAGGAGTCGATAAAATAAGTACCAGTTTATCATTGCCCGGGAATGAAATTGTTGCTTATTGGTACTTGGAAACTTTTACG
>NC_068983.1:95127583-95131611 GCF_001194135.2 Octopus bimaculoides
TGTGTGCATAAGTGACCGTGTGTGTGCTTCTCAACCTAGTAATAATACATGTATTATACATATGCACACACACATATATATATACATATATACATATCAATGTGCGTGCATACATACATACGTACAGACAGACACACACACACACACACACATACACACACATACGCAAGCACGCACAAACTTTCACACACATACATCGTTCGACTGATCGGTTGATCGCTCGATCGATTCATCCATCTCTCAACATATACATATACAAGCAAACTCAAACATACAAACACACACACACACAGAGGCTGCAAGGGGTATTTGAGGATATTTAATAATCAGAATATTGCTCTCCTCAAAACACATCAAAAGTCTTCAATATCTTTCCGATCCCCCATGGCAAATAAAATGCTAACTTAAGAAATGAAAAAAGTATGCAATAGTTATTGTTGCCATATGTGAGAATCACAGCGATTTAGAAATTGTCAACTTTCTAAATGTTGCAAACTTTTTGTACTCAAAATTCAGATGGGGTTGGAAGCTCTGGCGAGAATTGTTCTACTGCATCAAAGAGAAAAAAACATTGTAAACGTTCGGATATTCTTGTAGGAACGGGTTCAAAACATTACTAATGATTCTGGAAATAAATGAAAGCCATCACCCACTAACTTCGGGCATCAGAGTGGACTATCAGAATTGTGGGGAAAGAGGAGAAGTTATATAAGTCGAATGTACAAAGGAGTGGTCAATTCACTTCTGAAACAGGGAAAGCCGTTTGGTCTGTGCCAAGCAGTTACTTAACAAGGTTAAAAATGTGGTGAACATGTCATGCTACGGTTCTTTAATGAGGAAAACTTCGGCCAAGACCACACATCTAACCGGAAAAATGACAGATGGTTATGTGCAGGTCCTTCTGCTGTCCTCGGAGTGATGCACACTGAGTTTCAAGCAGCTGCGGTATTAGGAGCGGTTAGTAACGGAAGTCATAACAAACAAGGTTACTGTGGCTTTAGATGTGGATAAGACCAAGTCATTTGTCCTGACAAGGAGACTTCAATGCACATGCTACTATCTGTCACTGTCGTGGAAAGAAGCGATTGTGGAAATGGGAATTGGATTGTGACTCTAAACTTAATGCAGATGAAGAAGACTTACTAGACTCCTTTACTGGGAATGAGTTCTCCATTATGAACACATTCTTAGAGCACTGTGATACTTAGGGACAGAGGTCACTGATAGATTCTGTGCTGGACATTTGTGTAAAGAGAAGGATGGAGATATCAGCTGATCACCACTTTGTTGTCTGCAACATGAGACTATCCGCAACAAGGAGATCTCACAAAACTGTGCGACTAACTGGATAAAGTGAGAAGTGCTGGCAGATGAAGGACCCAAAACAAATATGCGCACGCTATTGCATCCAGATTCAGAGCCCCTCCTGAACAGACTGAGGATGTCGAAACGTAGTGGAGATTATTTTGTTCGGTAGGTTTTTTCTTTGACTGTACAATGTAGTGGACGAAAACAACTGGATGTGGAGCCAGGTAACAAAAGAATCTTCTAGTTTAATCAGGAAGTTAAAAATGCCTCCCGAGCAGAGAAAAAAGCTTACAAAGCTTCGTTTGGTAACAAGTCTCCCCTTTGCACAGGCGTTACACTGAGACACGAAAAGTTGATGCAAAGACAGTTACAACGTTAGGGGAGTGCTTTGGAGTTAAGATGGACTCTAACTTTACATTGGCCAATAAAGTATTCTGGCTGGCCATCCTCTAGCTTTGTAACAAGAAGCCTTCTTCTGCACCTGCCGTTTAGAACTTAGCTAGGGTTCTTCTTTCTATAGAGAAGAGCATCCTTAGGAGATAAAGAGAATACTTTGCTGATCTTCTACATCCAGTTTCGATAAAATCCTCGTGTGGACATGTGGTGTACCTAGTGGCAAAGACTAACCTAACACAGGCTAAAGTAACACAAGCGATTAAAGTGCTCAAATGTGGCAGAGGATGAAATTCGACCTGAGATGTTAAGAGCCTTAAATAGAGAGGGTATTCTCTGGATGACTTGTATATAATCCCAATTTTTAAAAAGAACGACAAGAGAGAGTGATTTAATTTTAGAAGAATCTTCTTGTTGAACTTCCCTGGTAGTTTACGATAGGTGTCTGGAAAAGACTTTTGGGGAGACTGTTGAAGCCCCAACTTGCTGAGGAGCAGTGTGGTTTTCATCCTGGCTATAGCACAACCGACAAGATATTCACTCTGTGGTAGGTCTTCGAGAAGTCGTACGAATATTGACAAAAGATGCACGCTTGTTTTATAAACCTCGAAAAAGCATAGGACCTCATGCAGCAGGACATGCTGTATAGAGCTTGCAGTAGGTTTGGATTAATGGGCAACTTCTGGTTGCCATGAAGTCCCTATACGAATGCACAGATGGTGTAAAATCGGAACCTTTCAATGTAGATATTAATCTTCGGTAGGGATGTGTACTGTCACCTCTTCTTTTCATAATTATTTTGCTCTGGATCGACATGCACGACTGTTGCGTAAATGATGTCCCCATAGATGTGAATAGCATGGTTCGGGTGATATCTGTAGACGACATTGTGCTACATAGCTCATCAGAACCGAACTATACCTAAACAGACATTAGGTCCAGAAAAGAAACATGATTTTTTTTTTTTAGGAAACGGTCTTATATAACAACGATTAAACTCAAATAGTTACCCGGGTACAAAAAAATTTATGATAAACAATAAAAACATTAAACATCTAAGAAACTAGATTAGAACAACTTTCAAAAAATATTCATTACAAATAAAACAAAAGAAACTATCACAGAGAGAAATGTTTAGCTCTCACAGACCAATGTAAGTAAAACAATAGAATTTGACTGGCACAATAGAATGCAGCATGCACGAAACACTTTAGGTTTTAGAACACAAAGAATAAAGCGTGATAATAGTTAGTGGATGAACTCTCACAGTGGAAGGAAAATAACACGATGAATCTTGCCTGGTTGGTTATTTAAAAAGGAATATAGAAAGAAAATTCAAAAGGCAAACAAAGAGTAGAAGAAGGGTGAAAAAATGCAAGTCTTGGAGAAATGACGCTTCAAGTATCAATTCCGAACAAAAATATACTCTCCAACCCATAATAATAATAACTTTCGACTTTGACACAAAGGCCATCAGCCTTGAGGGGAGGGTGAAGTCGTTTACATCGTCTCCATTTGATTGGTACTTTATTTTGTTGACCCCCGAAAAGATGAAACACACAGTCGATCCTTCGGTTTCTAATTTAGGCACAAAGCCATAAATTTTGAAAGTAGGGGGTTAGGCAATACCTTTGATTAACCCCTTACATTCGACTAATCCTACGACCCATCAAATAAGATGAATGGTACTCTGTTTCATCATCTCAGGGAAATGAAAGGCAAAGTTGACTTCGGCGGGATTTGAACTTAGATGGTAAAATCCGGAACCGATACTGTTAAGCATCTTATTTGATGCTGCAACGATCTGCCAGCTTGTCGCCTTTTTAACAATAATAACAATGATATAATGAAAATAAAAAAATAAATAATGAGGGAAATGTAGACGAATCAGTAAAAACGTAAATGAAATTAACAGAATAAAATTCATCAGCAAGCAGCTTCATAAAGTAATAAACAAATACACAGTTTCTAATTTCAGGCTAAAATACTAAATCAATAAATATCATGAATTCCATTGACTTAGCAGTAAAATCAGTATTGTCCGTAAAACTAAGGCGGCGAACTGGCAGAGTCGTTACCGCGCCGGGTAAAATGCTTAACGGCATTCCGTCTGTTCTTACGATCTGAGTTCAAATTCCACCCAGGTAAACTTTGCCTCTCATCCTTAAGGGATCGATAAAATAAGTATCGGTTGAGTACTGGGGTCGATGTAATCGACTTAATCTCTCCTCCCGAACATGCTGGCCTTGTGTCAAAATTTGAAACCGAAATTTTCCGTAAAACTAACTCAGATGTCAATTTCTCTTAGAAATGTGAAGTTACTTTTC
>NC_068983.1:95132289-95146125 GCF_001194135.2 Octopus bimaculoides
CTGGAAATAGATATTAATCAGATGCATTAATAAATTAACATTAAAATTTGTTTCGCCGTTGTTACAATCATCTGAAACGGAACAATCAAAGCGCGATATTCGAGTAATTTTGCTATTCAACTTCAAAAAAGGACGTAAACAGCTGGAACTGATCGCAATATCAACGAAACGTTTGATGAGGAAATGACCAGTGAATGGTCAGCTCAAAAATGGTTTAAAGGATTTCGCATTGGAGACCTGAGCCTTGAAGATCGTGACCTGAGCCTTGAAGATCTGTCATCGATGATGGTCAATTAAAGACCGTCATTGAAAAAAAATCCACATAAAACCACTCGAGAACTGGCAAAAGAAGTTAGCTAGAAATTGTCTGTAACCATTTGTATGCGATCGGAAAATCAAAAAAGCTTGATAAATGGGTACCACACGATTTGAATGAAAATATGAAAATCAGAAAATGTGCAGATATGAAATTTGACCGCTGCATCTTCTCCATAAGCAGACCGATCCATTTCTCGACGGTGTCATAGTTTGGATTTTTTACAATAATAAAAAACGTTCTTCGCACTTGTTGGACTAGAATGAAGCATCGGAAACCTCCCCTAAACCTGAGCTCTTCAAAAAGAAGGTTATGGTGACTGTTTGGTGGTGTACTGCTGGACTCATCCACTATAACTTCTTAAAACTCGAAAAACCATTACTGCAGAAACATATTGCCATGAAATTGTCAAAATGAACGAAAAACTGCTACTCTTCTATCCCAGACTGTTCAACAAAAGACGGCCAGTCATTCTCCATGACAATGCTCGACCACACGTTTCACTAATGATGCTCCAGATGATGTCTACGAAGCTTTCCCCCCTCCACCAGCTTAATCCCCAGACTTTTCTCCTACCGACTACCACTTTTTCAAGTACCTTGATGATTTCCTGCGAAAGAAAGTGTTCAAAAATCAAGCCGATGCTGAAAGTGCTTTCAAAGAGTTCATCAGCTCCAGATTTTTATGTTATCGGAATAAACAAACTTGTAACTCGTTGACAAAAATGTGTTGATTGTAATGGTAATTACTTTGATGAACAAAATTTCCGCATTGCTGAAATATATTAGGATGAATTTCATGTTTCAAAACGTTGCTTACGTTTTACTCAGCCTGATAATTTACAATTTGTTATTTTTTTTTGTCATGAAAAACAACAAAATCTCAGGAAACAGCGAATTTTTTCGGTTCCTTGAAAAGCTAGGCAAAAATGAGTGGTTAGGTGATGTTACCTCTTTCAAGCCATTGGTTGAACAAATGTTTGCCCTAGCTTGAGTTTTATGGTATAAATCAAAAGTTTTGATCAATATTTTCTACTTAAGTAAGGAAAACTTAATAAATTTACTAAAGTACTACTTATGATTACATAACGCTGGAATCCATTATATGAAAGTATAGCGATAATATTCAATGAATTTCTACAAAGACTACTGTCAAGGTCTAACTGATTAAAGGGATGGAAACCAATATCGATATTAAAATAAAAATACCAAACATGCCCGAGCTTACCGGCTGATAACATAATCAACTAACATAGCTCATCAAGAAATAATAGTATCTTATGAAAGTGACATTAACGGTGTCAGAAGAGGTAAAGAACAGCTATTGTTAGGTCAAACAATTATTGAAGTTAGTCGGAAAGAAATGTTATGAATTGATTATAGAAAAGATTTCAGTACCATACAACGAGTCTAGATAAGGGAGACGGTATTAATGCAATATATTAACCGAGAAAATGTAGAGTAAAAAAGCTGTCTTACAATTTATCCTTTTCTACTCGAGGCACAAGGCCCGAAAATTTGGGGGAGGGGCCAGTCGATTAGATTGACTCCAGTACGCAACTGGTACTTAATTTATCGACCCCGAAAGGATAAAAGGCAAAGTCTACCACAGCGGAAGTTGAACTCTGAACGTAAAGATAGACGAAATACCTATTTCTTTACTGCCCACAAGGGGTTATACACAGAGGGGACAAACAAGAACAGACAAACAGATTAAGTCGATTATATCGACCCCAGTGCGTAACTGGTACTTATTTAATCAACCCCGAAAGGATGAAAGGCAAAGTCGACCCTAGCGGAATTTGAACTCAGAACGCAGTGGCAGACGAAATACCGCTAAGCATTTCGCCCGGCGTGCTAACGTTTCTGCCAGCTCGCCGCCTTAGGAGACAATTTATCTGTGGGCCAGAGGTTAAGTGCATTGATGACAAACTCCACGACAACAGTTTTTTTTTTTTTTATATGCGGTCTAGAATTCTCTTATGTGTGCCATTATACGTAGCATCATCTGTGATGTGGAAACAGTATTCCATTGAAGGTCTCGCTTGAGTTTGGAAGGCAGTTTTTGCTAATGATGACTATTTAAGTAAGGCATTAGCTTACCAGAAAAATATTACTACTTTTAGCTTAATTTCATTTATGCATTGCCAACGTTCGCATTAACCTCTGGTTAGACACATGTAAACTCATTAACAGAGCAGAAGTCAAATCATCATCTTAGAAAAACATTCAGGGCAAAATAAAGAAGAAAATCAATACAGATAAAAACCGCATAATTCGGCCAAAATTTAGGGAACATTAGAGTTTGCAAATTTCAGAAAAAATGATCTGCTATCCGATCAACACAATAACAATTTAAATGCTCTAAGTCCTCCTTACGTTTCTATACAATGCGCAGGACGCTCACAAAATAAAAATATAATACATAGGGAGAAAATAATACTAATCTAGGAGTAACTTTGAACTCCAAAAGACTAATTTCGAAAATACACATTTAAAACAAAAATACAAAGGATTAAAACAAATAAAGCACTAAGAAAAGATAACGAAAATACAAACAGCGAATTACAAAGCTATACAAATTGCAAACAAAATAAACAAGAGAGACAACAAACAGAATATTTACCAATAAAATCCGAAATAGCATCAAAGGAAACATAAATGCTTGTGAACATGAGAAGATCTAAGTATAGAAAACCAAACTTAGATATATTGAATATGGTTATTAATTCAAAGTTAAAATTAGTCAAAGAACTAAAACCGATATATCATCCTAAAAGCCAACAAATGTATCCACACCGATAAAACATAAGTGAAATAGAAACTAAAACAAAATTTTAAATACACTGCAATATAAACGAACATAGATATTGCCGGAATAATGGAGAAATGAAATAATACTGCACAATGGTAGTTATATCATGGAATGGGTACCGCTTCAAAACTTCTAAAGGAAGATCTAAAGCTAAATAAACATAAATAAAGAAAAGAAAATAGGTATCTCAGTCCTTATTGAAATTCTCGACGAAAAGACACAAATAAGAAACGTTGCAGAAATCTAACGAAAAAGAGAAGAAAAAGCTATCAAGGAAAGTTTAAGATAAAATCTTCGCTAATTCACACAAAATCCTCTCCCAATCTTCAAGAATCCAAAATATTTCTATTAACAAAATAAACTGTTCGCCTACAATGTA
Source organism: Octopus bimaculoides (assembly GCF_001194135.2). Lineage (NCBI taxonomy): Eukaryota > Metazoa > Mollusca > Cephalopoda > Octopoda > Octopodidae > Octopus > Octopus bimaculoides. The sequence continues at coordinate 95,135,799 of NC_068983.1, forward strand.
ATACTGTTTTATACAAAACAAGATAGAAATCAACACAGCACCGTCAGCAACAGAAGAATTTTAGTGAGAAATATAAAACAACGAATTCTATAATTCTTTTACTTGCTTCAACCATTTGACTGTGGCCATGCTGGAGCACCGCCTTGGAGGGTTTTAGTCGAATAAATCGACCCCAGGACTTATTTTCCAAGACTAGTAATTATTCTATCGTTCTCTATTGCGGAACCGCTAAGTTAGGGGAATATAAACACATCAACTCCGGTTATCAAGCGGTGATGGGAGGGACAAACACAGCCACAAAGACAAACAAACAAACACACACACACACACACACACACACACACACACACACACACACACACACACATGTACGACAGACTTCTTTCAGTTTCCGTCTACCAAATCCACTCACAAGACTTTAATCGGCCCGAGGCAAAGAGAGTGGAAAAACATTGAGAACTTTTGAAATTTAACTGGCTGAGATGTATGTATGTATGTATGTATGTATGTAAAAGAAGAAATGAACATCTTGTATGTACATGGCTAGCCGAAGCTTAAAAAGGCACAACTAAACAATGAAAGTTGATATTGATACTGAAGCAAATAGCAAAAGGGGATTTAGAACATTTTGTTCTGTGGTTTAACCCGGCAGGTGTCTCAGGGCACCACAGCCTAGAATGGGTCGTCATACTGCAACTGCAAGTAAACTGAGGTTAAGATGCAAGTCTATGAATATAGGATGTTAGAATGTTCGAAAGTTATTAGACAATGATTGTTTGAAATCTCATCCGAAGAGATGATCCGCACTTGATGCAAAAGAGTTACAGCGATATGATATGGATGTTGTAGCGTTAGCCGAAACAAGTATTCATGGAAAGGGGAATATCGTAGAGAATTCTTCTGGATATCATTTCTTTTGGAGTGGTAGAGAGGGGACCTATAAGAGAGAATCAGGAATGGGGTTTGCAACCAAAACCACTCTGGTTTCAAAACTTGAGGAACTACCATGTGGTCGTTCTGATCGTTTGATATGTTTAAGAAAATGTGGCTCTGCAACACTCATAAATGCATCTGCTCCAACTATAAATTCATCAGAGGATGATAAACTTACCTTCTATCTATCACTTACAGAAATTATACGCATTATCTCCATGATAACAAAGTTGTTATTTTAAGTTGGTGCAGATTGGAAGACTTGGGGTGTCCTAGGAAAGCATTAGGTTGGGAGTTCCAATAGTAATGGTTTGCTACTGTTTCAAATGTGCGTAGAGATGGATTTGTGTGTCATGAATACAATGTTTCAACTAAAGAATAAGTATAAAACGACATGGATGCACCCCGGTTCCAAGAAATGGCATTTTATAGATTACATCCTCACCAGGAAACGAGATACTAGGGACTTTGATATTGTGCGAGTGATCGTGGTGCAGAGTGCTGGACTGGCCATAGGCTTTTGCGTGCCAAGGTGAATTTTGTTGTCAAGCCTAAGGTTAGAGTAAATAAGGACAAGTTACCTAAACGGATTGATGTCAATAAAGTTAAGATTCCGCCAGTACGCAGTGAGTTTGTGAGTGAGATAAATAATTTGTCCTGTGATGAAAGTTGGAAGTCATTCAAAGAAAGAGTATACGAGGTTTGTAGCAACATTCTTGGCTTTGTTGTAAAAAACACCAACATTGGTTTGACGATTATGATGACGACGTTAATCTTATGTAAGAGGAGAAGCGAAAGGCATTTAACATGTTGCAAAATGTTGACATGTCAACGAACAGGACAGTGGCTACAGATTTCAAGGCAGTAAAAGCAACAGTGCAGAGGAAGCTACGGATGATGCAGGAAAATTGGTGGAGTGATAGATGTGATGAAATCCGAGAAGCTTCAAATGCTAACAATTCCAAACTTTTTACTCTCTCTTGAAAAAGGTTTATGGACCAATTTCATCAAAGGTTGCGCCGCTTCGGAGCAAGGATGGCACAGAATTATTAACAAATCCTAAAGATATTGTTGGAAAATGGAAAGAACATTGATGAGTTGCTCAACAGACCCACTGAAGTTGATCTCTCTTTTCTTGATAATATACCTGAAAGACCAATAAAACATCTTATAGCAGAAGTTCCAAACCTGGCTGAAATAAAAGCAGCAATCAGGAAATTGAACAATGGAAAGGCCCCTGGTATGGATGGACTAGGTACAGAGATATATAAATATGGTGGTGATCATCTCTGCACAATGTTGACGGATGTGATTCAGATGGTTTGGCATAGTGAAGAGGTTCCTCCGGATTGGCGTGATGCAACTATGGAGATACTATATAAATCTAAAAGTGGAAAGGATGTCTGTGATAATTATCGCGGCATCTGCCTGTTAGCTGTTGCTGGAAAGATCCTCTCTAGGGTAATGCTGGACAGATTGCTTCTGCACATTGCTGATGAAGTTCTACCAGAATCGCACTGTGGGTTTAGGGATAGTAGGAGTACTATGGATATGATATTTTCAACTAGACAGTTGCAAGAGAAGTGCATCGAACAGGATATGAACTTATACCAGTTTTTTATTGACCTAACAAAAGCGTTTGATTCTATCAATACAATTGCACTTTAGGAGATCCTAAAAAAGCTAGGATGCCCTGAAAAACTTGTGAGAATGCTTAGACAATTTCATAACAAGATGGAAGTGAGAGTAAATGTTGGAGGTACCTTATCAAATCCAATTTCTGTAGAGAATGGTGTAAAGCAAGGTGATATTCCTGCTCCTACACTGTTTGCTATATATTTCGCAATAGTCTTTCAAATAGCTTTTAAAGATTGCCCTGAAGGGGTCTATATAAAATATAGGACAACGGGAAAACTGTTCAATCTCAAATGACTCTATGCCAAAACGAAAGTTCTGCATTCTCACCTCGTTGAGTTCCTGTATGCAAATGATTGTGACCTGTTGGCACATTCCCAGAAAGATATGCAGCACATGCTGAATGCAATTTCTGCAGCATGTGCAGCATTGGGTCTAACAATCAATCTAAAAAAAAAACTGCTATAATGTACCAGCCCGCTTCTTCCAAGATGTATGTGGAACCTTTTATAACTGTGAATGATCAGAGGTTGGAGACTGTACCTAGATTTATTTATTTAGGAAGTACCTTGAGCACTGCTGGTCTTGATGATGAAATTTCATACAGAATCAGCAGGGCTAGTAGTGCTTTTGGTAAGCTTGATAGGTGTCTGTGGAAGCACCATAATATAGCTTCACAAATTAAAGTTAAGATATATAACACATGCATCCTCCTATCTTTGTTATATGGAAGTGAGGCATGGGTTGTTTACCGTAGACGTGTATGGCAATTGGAACGATAACATCAATACTGTCTGAGAAAAATTGGGGGGATAAACTGGAAAATGGCCATTAGTAATGTGGAGGTATTTGAGAGGAGTGGCAGTAGAATTATAGTGTCAATGATTTTACATATGTATGTATGTATGTATGTATGTAAGACCAGAAACAGAAGCTATAATAAGAAGTCGGTACATCAAACATGCCTCAAAATAAAAATAAAAAATTAATTGATACAAACAGTGTAATTATCAAAACGAAATCGAGTTCGATTCCCGCTGCTAAATATTTACTTTACGATCGTCGCTAACATCTTTAAAAGAAAAAAAAAACATGAATATGATACAATCGTAATCTCCCTAGTTTCTAAATATGAGATCTTGTTTTTCTTAGGAAATATTCCTTCATTTCTATCTAACAGCAGCATATGAATGTCCTCAATTAATAATGCTTTCTACTATAAGCATAAGGCCTGAAATTTTGTAGGTAGTCGATTACATCGACCGCAGTACTTCACTGGCACTTTATTTTATTTGAAGGATGAAAGGCAAAGCCGATCTTTGAACTCAGAATGTAAAACCGGAAGACATGCCGTTTTTTCGGGAGCGATAACGATTCTGCTAACTCGCTACCTTATTTATTTAGTAGTGTTATCATTCTAATGGCAGAATCTGTTAATGTGCCAAATGTAAAGTAGTATTAGTATTAGTATTAGTAGTAATGGTGATGGTGGTAGTAGTAGTATGCCATAGTGACCTAAATGATGACACTGGCGTTTGTTAGCTCTTTTGAGCAGGAAAATTCTGTCAGAGAAATTCGAGACACAGCTGTTATAAGAGTTGTTTTAATTTCGCGCAGCACAATCTTCTGCCCCTATGTGAGCATTTGGAATGATTATATTAATGGAAGTCTTCGCAGTATTTTTGATAAATTATGAGGAATTGGTTGAAAAACAACCTCATTTTGCCTTGTATAAAAGCAACTAGGTGAGATGGATCTAAATGTAGAGTAAGAAAAAACCGTTGAGGTTTTGAATATAACATGGATAATTTCGTCAGAATTGTTTTTAGAAAATATCCCGCAAAATCAGTTACAAATTATTCAGAGTGTAAATGATCAAATAAAAGAAATGGAAAAAGCAGAATTTAGTATCTGTTGTTTGAAAGAGCGGATAGTACAAGGTAAAATCGATTGAAATTGTTGGAGAATTGGCTAAAATATTATAAGTGTTTTAGTTAAAAGAAGTAGATAAATGGTCGAAGAAATACCTATAAATATACAAAATAGATGAAGTGCGTAGATAGTTGTGAACAGTTGAGAAAGTATTTACACAATCGTGAACTATTGAGGAAATATTATTTATACAGATGTAAGCAGTTGAATACATACACACATACATACATACACACACACATACATACATACATACACACATACATACATACATACACACATACATACATACATACACACATACATACATACACACATACATACATACATACATGTCAGCCAGGTAAATTTCAAAAGTTCTCAAATTGCCCTCATCTGATTTGCTGTCGGGTACTACAACCAGAAATTAGAATAATGATAATTATAATACTGAAATTGATGATGGCTAACAAAGAGAGTCGTTCTACACATTATAACTTTTTCTAACTAAATTTTTATCACCTAATGAAAACAGGATTTTCATGATGTAATCGTTGTCATCGAACTATTCTTCAATAGGTATTCTAGGGTATTCAGCTTCCGATTATAAGGTTGTCAGCTCTATTTCCGGCAGTGCGTTGTGTCTTTGAGCAAGACACTTTCTTTTACGTTACTCCAGTCCACTCAGCAGGCAAAAATAAGTTGTACCTATAATTGGGGTAGGGGGGCAGTCAATTAGATCGATTTCAGTATGCAGCTGGTACTTAATTTATCGACTTCGAAAGGATGAACGGCAAAGACGACCTCGGCGGAATTTGAACTCTGAACGTAAAGACAGACGAAATACCGCTAAGCATTTCACCCGGCGTGCTAACGTTTTTGCTACCTCGCCGCCTTACCCGGGACTCTAGTGGAAGACTTATGCCCAAAGTAACATGCAGTGGGACTGAACTCAAGACCACACGATAGAGAAGCAAGCTTCTTAACTATACATCCATGCCTGCACATTGTGTGAAATTGAAACAATTTTTAAAATACTAGTGCCTGGAATTGCTCTAATAGTCCGAAGTTTTCTGCCCTAAAAAACTAACAAATTGCCTTCATCTGGCTCACTGTCGGATACTACAACTAGAAATTAAAATAATAATTATTATAATATTGAAATTGAAGGCGGCGAGCAGGCAAAAATGTTAGCATGTCGCTTATAGCGTTTCGCCCGTCTTTACATTTTAAGTTCAAATTCCGTTGAGGTAGATTTTGCCTTTCATTCTTTCGGACTCGATAAAATAAGTACCAGTTGAGCACTGCGGTCGATATAATCAACCTACCTCATCCTTCTAAATTTCTGGCCTTGTGCCAAAATTTGAAACCATTAGAATATATAACTATATCTAATGAAGAGATTATTTATGTTATACCATTATTAGGTACAGCGAACTAGTAATTGCTTCAGCGACCTGTTTTTAAGATTAATTATTCAGTGTACAATTCTGTTTATAAAACGAAAATACTGCTTTTTTTCTTTTTCTTCTTTTAATTTTGACATATCCCAAGAATACAGTAGCTTAGTAAATGTTTTCAATAGTCGTTAGCTGTTAGAGTAGTGGCTCTCAACCATTCTTTGCCTATAGATCCCTTCGATTCCTATTTTACTCTATTGGACCTCCGTGTTAGAAAAAAAATCTATTTATTGTTATAAATAAATGTTATTAGGAATTGTATAAAACCATTGTTAAAATGTTTTGTGCATTGTAGAATAAATATAAGCAATTTATTGCTCCATAATCTTTAACAGCAAAATCTTATATGGACCCCCAAAGGTCATATGAGCCCCGGCTGAGAACCACTACATTAGAGCGAGGTAAAATGCCTCCTAGCAGGAATTGAAATCGTCTCGGGAGGACAGCTTGTAGAATGTTTCTTACTCCAATGCGAGCATCACAAAGTAATAATAAAGTGAGAATAGATAGTAGACTGGTTAGAGGCGAGTAAAATGCTCGCCTATCACATCTCTTTGCGTGGAGGCGCAATGACCCAGTGGTTAGGGCAGCGGACTCGCGGTCATAGGATCGCGGTTTCGATTCCCCGACCAGGCGTTGTGAGTGTTTATTGAGCGAAAACACTTAAAGCTCCACGAGACTCCGGCAGGGGATGTTGGCGAATCCTGCTGTACTCTTCCACCACAACTTTCTTTCACTCTTACTTCCTGTTTCTGTTATGCTTGTAATTCAAAGGGTCAGCCTTGTCACACTGTGTCACGCTGAATATCCCCGAGAACTACGTTAAGGGTACACGTGTCTGTGGAGTGCTCAGCCACTTGCACGTTAATTTCACGAGCAGGCTGTTCCGTTGATCGGATCAACTGGAACCCTCGACGTCGTAAGCGACGGAGTGCCAACAACAACAATAATACATCTCTTTACAGTCTATTTACACTCTGAGTTCAAATACCTCTTGTAATGCCTATAACATTCATCTTTCTTAGGTAATACTAGTTATCTATTCTATTGATTTAATTGTAGCCTTGTGCGAATATTAGTTCTCACTTTTTCCAACACTTTATTTGTCACTTGTTTACATTTTGTATCTAATTTTATTTTATTAGTGAAATCCTGTATTTTACGGGCCGAGAAAATGGGAAATTGTTACGCTTCATAGTTTTTATTCTGTCCTTGTTCCATGATAATTATTTAAATTGACATGTATTTGTGGCTTAGGGATTGAAAAAGCATTGGACATTACTCCTAGATTGTGGAACTTGCATATAACTGACATTTTGAATAAAATTTGAAAGAAAAGTCATACATTTATAACTCTGACTCAACTGAGGCGAAAATCAAGTGCGATATGTATTCTGCTTCTAATCGAAGCGATAAAAATAAACATTAAAACGTTCCCCTGAATGACGAAATACATATTAACTTTCGACATTATGATGATAATCATTATCACGCCGGTAAAAAACGCTCAGCAGCATTTGTTCTGGTTTTACGTTCCGAGTTCAAAATACGCCGAAGTCGACTTTGCCTTTCATCCTTTCTGAATCGATAAAATAAGTACCAGTTCACCACTGAGACTGATGTAATCAATTAGTCCCTAGCACCAACATTTCAGACACACTGCCTATAGTAGAAAGAATTATAATAATTTTAGAAAAGCGGTGTGCTTGCAGAATCGTTAGTATGTAGCAAAAGATGTGTAACGGCATTTCTTCCGTTTTTACGTTCTACGTTCAAATACTGACGTGGTTTAATTTGCCATTCATTCATTCGAGGTCGATAAAATAAGTACCAGTTGAGCCCTGGTATGTATTTTATTGACCCTGAAAGGAAGAAAGACAAATTTGACCTCGGCTCTTTATGTTATGAATTCAAACACTACCGGTGTCAATTTTATCTTCCATCCTTTCGGGTTCAATAAAATCAATACCAGTTGAACATTCGGGTCAATGTGATCAACTTAAAAATTTGTTGGCCTTGTGCCAAAACTTGAAACAATTAATAATTATTCTTTTTTTATTTCTAGTTGTAGTGTCTCACAATGAGACAAATGACGATGATATATTTAGAGTTTGTTAACTCTAGGACAGGAAAAAATCAAACCATAAGAGCAATTTGCAGGTTTAGTGCGATAAGAAAATGTTTAGGAAACACGTTCATTACCTTGTGACTTGTGTTGTTATACGAAAACATAACACAAAAATTCTATTTTCATTTTCTTTATTTTTGGTTTGCATAGTTATGAAGTGATCACATAATACAGTATACACCTTGTCATTGTTCTCTCATGATAGTTTCCAACGTTTTTTTCTCAGACCAAATAGATTGTCATATTGTAACGTCAGAAAATGTCATTATTCTCAGTTCACATACTTTGTTCAATAACTTTCTACTTTCGTAATCTTTGGAATAGAAGCACATGTACAAGCATGTGCAATTTCACTATTGTAAATACTAAACTTTCTCTCTGTGCGTTGCGTCATTCATCGGAAATAATAATGTGTATTTGAAATTATAACTTCCATTGCCAAAACAAAACTAGTTACTTCCTTTTAAGGAGTAGTTTGATAAAGCTTGGGTAACTGCCTAGAACAACCTACCGATAGGTCAGATAGAAATAAGTGCCATCTGGGCACTGGGATCAGAGAGACCCCAGTGCCCAGATGGTACTCATTTTATCGACTCCGAAAGATAAAGGGCACATATTTCTCCTCATACATTCTGAGAAGTGAAAGTGGGGTACATTCAGGATATTTTTTGAGAATGTGCACTTTCAAATCTTCTTCAAAATTGCAGCCGCTTGAAACGAAATGTTCAGCAAGTTCTGTTGAACTACTGTTCTTGTGCCTGACGTCGAATCTGTGCCCATTAAACCTTTTGTTTAATTGTTATTGAATATTCTTCTTTCTCTCTTTTTCTTTTCTTTTTCTGTCGTCTTCCTTTTTCTTTCTTTCTGCTTATTAAAAAACTGACAAAAGCTGATGATGTCATTCTATCAACGTATGGACGCTGATTACTCACGTTCATAGTTTACGTTTGGTTTCTGAAATTTTGAATTTTCAATCACCTTTTGGTTTGAACTTGAGAAAGACAGACGTTCTGTCGAAATGTTGTTTAAAACATCTAAAATCGCGCTCTTCGTTTTAATAATAATAATAATAATAATAATAATAATAATAATAATAATAATAATAATAATAATAATAATAATAATGATAATAATCTCTTCTACTCTAGGCACAAGGTCCGAAATTTTTGGGGAGAGGGCCAATCGATTAGATCGACGCCAGTACACAACTGGTACTTAATTTATCAACCCCGAAAGGATGAAAGGCAAAGTCAACCTCGGCGGAATTTGAATTCAGAACGTAGCGATGGGCGAAATACCACTAAGCGTTTTTATGTAAAACTCCAGTCCCTTGGTTTTGTATCGTCTTTTTTGTTTTGTGCGCGGCCCTTGTAACCGATAAAAAAAGGAGTATTATTACTATTATTATTGTTATTGTTGTTGTTGCTGCTGCTGCTGTTGTTGTCCTCGTGTATCAGGAAGACTACATCACTATCATCTATTCTTTTTTTTTTATATTACTATTGTCTGTTATGTATACTTCCCTTCGTTGTTTATTGTATACCATGTATACTTCCTTCTTTTGTCATCATCTCATTACATGTAAACCCTCACACTTTATATTTGTCTTTGTATTGTCTCCTGGTGGCAAATAAAAGAAATCACTATTATTACTATTATGTGGGAGAGCAGCGCATACCATCAAAGGGACACTGGGCTACAAATATACGAAGCCCAATATACGCGTCGTGACTACTTGTCTGATAAGGGCATACCAAGCACATGCATCATATATGCTCGACATGGTGATCACAAATCAAGATAAACAGCATATGACCTTGCAGATGGAGCCCAGTTGGCATTTTCTTCACGTCGAGTAGTCCATCCTGCTCAAAAGGTCCCTGAATAAGGGTTGCATCATGGCTATGATGCTCTCACACTACTCCTGTTTGTGATCAGATATGCACATATCATCAGTCACTAAGGGACATGCTCAAATGGTTAAGGTCAAGCAACTCACAAGCAAATCTGTAGTTTTGAGCAGGATATTTGCTATAACCCACCTTTTACACCAAGACAAAACATATACGTGATAATATTTCAGTTAAAATCAGAATTCATGAGAATCACTGCTTGGTTCTACATCAGGATATTATTATTATTATTATTATTATTATTATTATTATTATTATTATTATTATTATTATTATTATTATTATGTTTATTTTCATTATTATTATCATTGCCTTTGCACAACTTCTAACGCTGAAGATGTATTACG
>NC_068983.1:95146695-95150897 GCF_001194135.2 Octopus bimaculoides
TCCCTCTCTCTCCCTCTCTCTCTCTCTCTCTCTCTCTCTCTCAAAACTGCTGGCCTTGTGTTTATATTAGTAAACTAGCTATACAGTCGCAAGAAGCACGAGAAGCCAATAAAGTCACCGAAGAAAGGTCTCTTTGAATCTGCCGCAGGAGGTCATGCAGAAAGCGAACAGATACCCGGTAATCTACCGATGTATGCGCGCCAAGGCTCCAAGTGTAGAGAGGCTAACACTCAGATAAGACCAATATGAAACGATAGAGGTCAGATAATCTCAGGAAAACTGAAGCAAGAAGCTACTCCACAACCTCTTCTAAGAGCAAAGATTTCACCCTGTACAATAGTGTATTAGCCGGCGATGGACGAGGGTCTGGTTGGGGGATGAGTCACTAGAAGTAAGTAACAAGCGGTTGACAGCGACTGTTTTGGCTCATGAAGATTTTAGAGATACGAAAGATAAAAAACGAAATTGGTCGTGGACGGACAAAGTGTTCATAGTCTAAGCAAACCAAGTAAGGATTGAAACCACCTCCGAACTGATCGAGCTAATAATGGAATTCAGCCATGTGTGGTGTAGAGGCAAAAAAATCTCCGATACCATATATGAGGTACCACAACCACCTAAAAGCCTCCTCGCAGGAAAAGACAAAATTGGGAAGCCTCTACCCTTTTTTGCTCTTTCACTTGCTTTAATCACTGCACTGCATCCCTGATGATTTATCATCTTGTAGAGTTAGTCGAATTAATATTTGTAATATTTGTAAGACCCCAGCACTTATCAGGTTGAGTCAAAAGATCTTTTGTAATTCAAGCTTTAATTATTCAAACAAATTACATACGAAAGGCGTTTATTTATCAAAATGTATCCCATTATATTTTATTGTCCTTTGCCATCATTGTGCCAGAAACTCAATCCCATGCTTATACCATTTGGATGGTTTAGGGGTAAAAAGACTCCATGCACCCGTTTTTAAATCTCATCTACATTGTTGTAGGAAATGAGTCATGGCTCAGAAAAGGTAGTAATCTGATGGTGAAGGTTTGGACTGTAGGCAGGGTGCGGCAGCACTTCCAGCCGCGCAAGTTCCTCAAGTCTGTGCTTGGTCACATTGGAAGTGTGTACTGAAGCATCGTCATGCTGTCTTCGATTGATTAATATTGGATTGCGGGCTTTCAAAGCATGATATACTCGCTGCAGTTGTTGGGCATAAAGTTTAGCGTTCACAGCATGACCCTATTAGACAAACTTAAAAGTATAACACTCCCTCTAAATTTCACCTCTAAATTTTGTTCAAACCGCCCTTGTATGATCCGAGGTTCTGAAGCCTGGCCGAAACGAAGCCACTGATTTCTCTTATAATTTCGAAAATAGATCTATGTTTCATTCTCAGTTACAATTCAACACCAAAAATGGTCATCTCGAGGACTAGTCATCAGTTGTTTGCAAATGTTCACAAGTCGTTGAACCTGGTCAATGGTCATTTCATGAGCTTCTTGACAACATCTGTTCGCAAAACTGAGCTTATGAAGGTGTCGATTGATGGAACGTGTTGAAGGACCTAGTTTTGTTGACAATGTATTTAACTGTTGTACTTGTGCTTGACTGTTGTACTTGTGCTTCGATGTTGTACCTGTGTTTGGCTGTTGTTCAAACATTTCAAGTAAGGCCTCATTTACCACAATAGAAGGTATCCTTGACTTTGGTTTATCTACGAGTCTGCTGTCAACTTCCTTGAAAAGTCTGAACCAGTTTTGTGCCTCACGTCCGCTGATAGTTCTTCGGCCCTTCACATTATTGATTTTTTTGTCACTGCTCTTGCACTGAGTTCTTTTTTTCACAAGTAGTATAAAATGGCTCCAATTGCAATTTATCATCACTCGTTATTAAATCTATAAAATAAAGAATAAACAATTAATATTTGTAAGTTATATATGAAAATAAAGAATAAACAATTCAGCAACGATTGGACAAATTAATAATCTAACATAGAGAGATACAAGTTGCCAAAAATCATCAGTGAAAATTCGATAACAATTTTGATTCAACTTGGTATTCTTTCGGCCATTTTTGACGAAAAGTTAAGTTACAGGGAGGTAAACAAACCAACAACAGTCGACAAGAGGCAGTAGTAAGGGCAAACACAAACACAAAGACACATATGTGCATGTGAAGGGTGCATAATTTTTTTTTAGGTCATTTGTATGAATTTAGAAAAAGGCACTTAGCTCACTAAAGAAAAGCTTATTTGAAAACAAATCGGTATAAATAATCTTGAGAATCCTTGCACCATTAACATCAATAGTCGCTTCAATACCGGGTCGGAAGCGTCGCCAAGCCCGAATTAGATAATCTTTATCAATTTTGGACAGTGTTAGTCATAGTGGACGTGAGAGATTGGGGATATTGATTGACCTTTCTCTCGACTACGCCCCCTACGTAATAAATTACGTATGGGATTAAGGTCTGGTGAGCTAGGGGACCATGTGTCTGGAAGAACATGATCATGGAAATTGGCACGTACTCACGCTGGGTCTCCCTAGCCTTGTGAGTTGGCACAGAATCTTGTTGGAAGATGTACGGTCTTCCGTTACGTACTCTGTTTATCAAGGACCTCACAATGTTCTCAAACAACTCTTTGTTGGCAGCAGCATTGACTCTTAAGCCCTGTGAGAATATTCGAAGAGGCATGACATCTCTTTCGTTACTGGTGAATCCCAGAATCATCACAGTTGTTGAAGACTTAATATGCATGATAGGTGGAACCTCATCCAGATCTCTACATAATTCACCGTTCCTTCGGTTTACCTTTTGGTCCTGATTGAAGTTTTTCTCATCGGAGAACAACCAAAGCATTCCAGCCTCTTGGTGTTTTAGCTTGTTTAGTTAGCACTTTGGATTGCTCGAATGATTTGCTCTTGTTACATCTGACATAAACTGTCTTGTACCGGATGTTCTCATATACAACTCTTCTGATGGTGCCTTCTGAAACCTTGAGGTCTTTTTCAATGACCCTCATTGACTTTTCGGAGGTTTTTCAACCGGTTATTTTTGAGACTTTTTGTACAAAGTTATGTTGTAATGGCATTAAGACGTGTTTAGCATTTAGCTGCTGATGTTGGATCCCCGTCAGGTGCTTTCAACTCCTTTCGAACTTTGACGATAAAGGATCAAACAACTTTTAGGAAGGGAGCTATTTTTCTACCACCATTCTACGCTTTTAAGGCAACGATTGCAGCCTACCTTTTCATTTGCCGAAATCTGAGATCTTACGAAGGAAGTATTTCGTTCGTATCATATAGAAACTAAGTCCTCGAAGAAATAATTAATTTGTCTATTAAAATAATTGTTAGGATAAATTGGTGTTAAAGGCAGTTTCATGAAATAGTATAACCTCTTTGAAATCATTCTCTATAAATTATTGCGGTAGTCGAATACTATTTTGTATGTTATCGGTGGTGAAAAACAGACTCTCAAAAAAGGTTTTCGATGAAGATAAAACTGTCTCATTTTTTTTTTTTTTATTAATTTCTTATTGACATAGTAAAAAGTAGTTGCCTGGGTATTATATGATGTGGATTATAGTAAAATAGGTTTATTTGATGTTTGAATTAAAAAATGACGTGAGAAAGGACGTGGGAAATGACATAATAAACGTACAGTTTAAAAGAAAATTCGTTGGGAGGTTTATATTCGGCATGAAAACAGAAAATTATTTCTTATCTTTATATCAACATCATACTACCACTCCTAACCCAATCAAAACTCTAGATCCACCATCCCTCACTTCTCTATAGCAACATCAACCATCACCATCAGTATTTCAGATCAATCATCGTCATACATTCTATGTTCCAGGCCCACTAAACAACTCATATTTAGCACACACTCATTCTTCTATGTGTGAACGAGGCGACCCAGAGTGCTAATGAGCCATGGTACACAGGAAAAGGAGTGTGGGGATTATTTTGAACGAATTTTATTTTAAAAGACAAAACTAACGGCAGCGTTTGTGAATGGATATCCATCCATTGGAATCCAATCTTGCTCTCAACGTCCCCCCCCCGACTAATCTTAGGTTTTCGTGTCGTGAGTATTTTCAATAGATTTATCATGTAGTAAATTTTACCGACTATCATTTATCATGACAACAGGAAGAAAAAAATGTATGTATGTCATTATTCAGTTTATTTCAAAATTTCTTGCCA
>NC_068983.1:95150997-95154863 GCF_001194135.2 Octopus bimaculoides
CAGACAGACAGACAGACACACATTCTCATTTTTATATATATAGATAATCGCTCGTATTAAATGTCTAAATACCTTTAAGGTTTTAGACATTTCTCTACCAAAAGCATTTATTCGAAATTCAGTATACTGTATTCTCATCGAATATATCTAACTATATATATTGAGCTCTCTCTCTATAAAGAGCACTTAATACTGGATTCATTAAGCATGGAAAAACAATATCTTGGAATATCACTTAAAGATATACTTATCCCTTCTAAAGACACATATTTATTATCTCTGCTTCAGAAAACCAATGACTTAAAGAGAATGAGGCCTTCTTTTATGATGACAAAAATACTTTAAAAGAACGATATAATAACACTTACGGTCTCAAATCTTATAGAAATCTACCACACAACCCATTATTAAATGAATTTGATAATTCAATATTAGAATTGGTTAAATCTATTAAATTCTCAAAATTTTCTTCAAAATATCAAAATAATCTAACAAAAATAGTCAACCTAATTACTAAATCACCAAATGTACCTGTCTTTTCTGATAAGACTGTAAAATAATATTCCATCACCCCAAAACAATATCAAGACTTTCTCCAAAAAGAACTATGTCAATGATATAAAATTACAAACATGTCAAATTTAGAATTGGCAAATAATGAACACTGTAAAATTATGCATAAACTGGAAGTTGAAAACCGTACTGAAATATACACTCCGAATACACCAGACTTCAATTTAAAGGACTATAAATCTGATTTTAATATCAGTAAAAATATATAATATCAGTAAAAATATACTTGACAGGATTATACCTATAGTGAAGAAAAACTCAATTGTAACCTTTGGTTTAGCACAGGAGAAGTTATAACTTGGTTACTACCAAATAAGACCAACTCTTCCTTCTTACAATTTGACATTAATAGCTATTATGCCTCTATGCTACTGATTATATTAAATAAAGCTATAATTTCAGCTAGAAGTCTCTCTGATATTACACCATTTGAAATTGATATAACACTATTAGCTAGAAAAACACTTATTATATTTAATGATAAAATATGATGCCGTGCTATAAATAATAATTTATTTGATATCACCATGGGATTTTCTGATTCTGCACAAATCATCCCGTCTACATCATTTATTTTTTCTAGCCATTTCTCAGCTAACAATGCCTACAGCGTCCTTCCAATCACTTTTTACTAACTAGAATTTATATTCCTGTTAACTGTTAGTGAAGAGTTTTGGCGGAGGATACTTTCCATCTTGCCTCTTGCACATATCACGCGTCTCTACTCCACTATCTTCACAATCTAACCATACCTATCTTCCATTCTGCCTACATTGATGCTGTTAGACCTAAGGTGTTAGAACTCTCGAGAAGAGGGAGATTTTCGTTGGTGTTTATCTTGTCGTTTGATTTATGTACCTCTAAGGAAAAAAGAAAGCCTATGTTCGTCAACAATCAAAAAGTCTTTCCATTGGATTCGCTGTCTATTTTGATACTGAAGGGAAGAGGAAAATCTTTGTGGAGACTTATTTCCTGTTGCTCTTTAGCATGTATGCCGATATGGTGTAAGAAAGCTTGTACATTTTGTCAACAATGAAAACGTCCATATCCTGTCATTTGATTCCCTAAGAATTACAGAACATTCAGTACTTTCTCACACAACACACTCTTTTGTATAAGCAGTTTATTACACTTACAATTGTTTATTATTGTTTCATACACACACATATATTGCTATTGTGATTGTGAGAGAGTGTACAACGACAGCTACATAATATGCGAGGAGGTTAAAGAGTGAGCAGGGTTAGGCACATGATATGTAATAGAGGGCAAGACCTGAGTAGCTACAGGGGGAAGCTAAAACTATGTTGATAGATATCCGGTGTTTTGTTTGTTCGAATCACGGGCAAGCTAATGTGAAATGAATGGGATTTAATGAGAGAAAAGAAAAAAGGAAGGAAGAAAGGAAGTGGAAACGGACGGATGGACGAACGGAACTAATGAAGGAATGATATACAAATATATTTGCAATGTAAAGTTAAAATACTTATCATTCAACCACGGTAGTGGTTGAATATATTCCACCATTTCGTCAATCGCAGCAGCTTCCAAGCTTCACCACTAATTCAGTTCTCAACTAAATTGCAGCCTGTTAACAATTTTAAATAGAAACCTCCTCAGCTACACTTTGGCATAAATAGTTTGAGATTTGATTCAGTAGAAAAAAAGTTACATCAAAATATCTGCGACCTCAAGGGGACAGTAAGGCACCTATTCCCCTTCAATTAGCATAAACTTTTAAATTTTAAAATAAAAGAATACTTTTCTTAGGCTTAAATGATAGAATAATGAATGAGGAATTCAGAGTCGCTAGTCACATTGAACAAAAATTAGTAGAAGAAAAGTTATGGGGTAAAATGCCACGAAATTTCGTGTCAGTAAGTATGAGAGTAAGGAAGTAACGCTTAGCAATAAGAATAAAGAATATATTGCTAAAATGAATGTCTATGTCCTAAGACGGCGAGCTGGCAGAATGTTATTCCGCTGGATGAAATGTTTATCGGTATTTCGCCTGTGTCTATATTTTGAGTTCAAATTCTGCCGAGGTCGACTCTACTTTTTATCCATTTCGGATCTATTCAATTTGACGTACAGATTATTTAATTACTTTTTTTTTAACTAAACACTTTGAAACTTCTGATACTGGTAGAATGTGTCACATAGAACAGGGTTTACTCTTAACGTTTTTGACAAAATTTTGTATTGTAGAAGTTATTTCGTCACAAGTTACAGAGTGACAATGAACAAATTCGTATTTGATAAGTGCCAATACACAAAACTCTCAGCTTTTGACTTACTCTCTAACTTCTGTCGATGATATATATGCATATTATACATATATGTGTAAAAAAATCTTATCACAAAATCAAACCAATGTAAGAGCCGCTACCTGGTCGCTCGACACGCTAAAAATAGCAGCCAATGTATCCCCCAACCCAGTATTTTATAAGGTAAAATCCTAAATTATTAATCGACACATTATTATCTTATAACAGCAATGCCTGGAAAAATCATGGATTACATGAAAAAATGCGAGCATGAAAAGTAATATTCTTCAGATTATAAACCTGGAAAAGTACATGACAAGTTATTACACCTATAAATGTATAGGACAAACTATTACTTCTAGTAAAGTAAAGAATAAGAAACTTTTTACTTAAATATTGCAGCTAAAATTAAAACTTGAATATGCACACGCACACACGTGCGCGCTCACACACACACGTGCGCGCTCACACACACACGTGCGCGCTCACACACACACAAAGACACACATGTATACGATGGACTTATTTCAGTTTCCTTCTATCAAATCTATTCACAAATCTTTGGTCGACCTGAGGTTATAGTAGAAGGCACATGCCCGAGTTGCCACGCAACATACATACATACATATATATATATATATGAATGGAGGCCAGCACATCTAAAGAATCAAAGAGATTCAGAAATATTATCTGCAATCTCAGGGGATTAAGGTACATTAAAAAAAAATAACGTCGACCACTAACGTGGACAATTAATGCGCTAGAAATAGATCACATCTTGTGTCTATTAAGACCTAAAATGTTCTCAACATGAAATATAGCAGCATACCAAAAACGTGAGCGGGCAAGACATCTAAAATCACCTAAAAAAGCATTATTAAACAGGAACTAGTTTCGGATTTAACAAATTCTTACCATTTGTCTATTCCTCATCAGCCTGATTTGTAATTTAACCGTAATCATCAGAATCATATACAGAGTTGATTCTTTAGATGTGCTGGCCTCCTGATAATTGATCGATATTAA
>NC_068983.1:95155733-95158379 GCF_001194135.2 Octopus bimaculoides
TATATATATATATATATATATATGAACTCTCTCGTCGTCTCAACGAATGAGTTCAGCAAGACATGTTAAACAACCTTGACGATGAATATGTTTTTATGGGTATAGTTTATGCTGATCCAAACCTTGTCTCTCGTCCTTCAAATTTGTATTGGTCTGGTGAAACAAGTGCCTCAAGCCCAATAGTTATCAGGATGCAGTTACTCAGTTACTTTATCTAAACATGAGCCGCCGTATCTTAATGACAGTAGAAAATCATATCACCACAAAAAGTAGACTAAACGTTACGAAATAGGAACATTTGTCAAGCTCTTGGAAAAGACAAAATCCCACGTTGTTGGTTTTATGTCTCAGAATATTTAACACATAAAGTAGAAGTAAAAATATTTAGAACGACGCAGAAAGAATAGTGAACAATACATGACTAACTCACTGAAACAAAAACCATCTTAATCCCCTTACACTAAAGAAATGGCAGACGCTAAAAATCTATAGAAGCACGATCCACCTTAGTACAACTTATAAAGCCTTAAATTTAATGATATCGCAGAGGATAATTAACCATCTGGATAAAAACAACATATTCAGAAAATCAGAAGGGATGCAGCAAAGGTTCTGATGTAATGTAAGATAAAGAGAGGTAAGATAATTTGACCAAACACAGGTATAGCTATATTTAGGAATCCATAAATTAGACAGAGTCATATACACACAAACTAACGAATAAATTAGGAATAAATATTATGGAAGAATTGAAATAATACTTAGAATAAAATTAAATGCAAAAATAAATAAGAATAAATAAATATAAGGTAATAGGTATCAATTCTCTGACTATCCCAATGATACGTTATAATGAATTTTCTCAACTGGACATTCAGTAAATTAGCATGACTAAAAAAGTATTTAAATAAACATTGGGTTTAAAAGTAAAATAAAAAGTATTTGAATAAATAAACATAAAGACAGTAAGAAAGTATTTAAATGAATAAACAAAGGAAATGAGAAAAGAAAATAATGACTGCATTTACAATATCCCACTTAAATTTGACACAGAAAGTGTTTACCACAAATACAATAAAGTAGGAGCCTTTTCCAACTAGAAAATTGTTATAAACATCTACAGTATGACTTTAAAGGTATAATATAGAGAACAACCGAAAACTAGTATGAACAACAACGAAACACTAACAGAAGAAACCGCAAAACAGAGGCTGAAGTGGCAAGCGGGTGTTAGGAGAATAGAGAGAAAATGTCAAAAACTAAGATGAAAACTACCAAATGCCACAATAAATGAAAGCCATACTAAAATGACTGTAGGAAACCCCTTAAATGGCTAATATTGGGAGAAAAAAGTGTACATGGTGAGAAAAGATAATTCTTATCACCTGCAGAGGAGCGCAGAACTCAAAGCTAAAACTCATGAATTCTGAAATGCAGCTCCGGATCATAGCCATCCCACGAAAAATATATTAAATAATTACTAAATATATGGAGACTGAGAAAGAATAAATCTACAAGCACGATAGAGTAGGGAATTTCATACACAAGATGTTATGAAATGCCAACAGAAAAAAAGGTAATTTAATCATACACCATAAAAGATCTGATGATGACACAGTGACGATATTTTGAGATAAGCTAATCTATAAACAGACCAAAGTTAGGTACTGTTGTCAAAGATAACCAATAAAAAAAAGTACTTCCTAATTGAAATACTAATCCGAACAGAAATTGGGAGAAATTACATTTTATATATTATAAAGCGGTAATTAAATCAGTTTAATTAATGTTATTGTTTTATGTTTATAAAATACATTATAAACGGTAATCATTTTAATTCAACTTAATATCACCGTGTGCAAACCGTTGATTTACAGAGGGTGTTGCATTGGCAGAGTCGTTAGAGCATTGGACAAAATATCATACAGCATTAAATCCAGCTATTTACGTTTTAAGTTCAAATTTCACCTGTTTGGATCTTCTGAGAAAATGTAAAATCGTAATTCTCTATTACCCTTTATCATGTCCTTATTCTATGATGATCATTTGAATTGACATATTCCTGTACCCGAGTGATTGTAAACCAGTTAGATAACTATACTATAGTTGCTGACCTTTAGAATAGTTGTCATTTTCAGTATCATTTGGCAGAAATATAGTCCATAAGCAACCCTGGCTCAATTCTATTTCTAATGAAAATGATAAAGAGAAACATTAAAAGATTGAAATGCAATTGTTTTAAAGTAGGTTTAAAAAGTACGTTGCTATCTTGTTTTCGTTCAAGTAAATTTTTGCAAAACAATAATTGATCTTAGAGACGAAGGCGTAGTTGTGCGGTAAGAAGTTTCTTTCCTAACTATGTGGTTCCGGGTTCAGTCCCACTGCGTGGCATCTTGGGCAAGTGTCTTCTATTATATCTTCGAGCCGATTAAAGCCTTGTAAGTGGATTTGGTAGACGGGAAGTGAAAGAAGTCCGTCGTATATATACATATATATGTTACACACACACACACACACACACACATATGTAGAAGGTTGGAAAGGAACACACGAGTTGATATGTATAAGGAAAATAATACAAGGTAGAAAATGCTAAAATAATTTTATCATGAAGAACATATTGGTGCCGGTTTCAGTCTTTGCGAC
>NC_068983.1:95158593-95167090 GCF_001194135.2 Octopus bimaculoides
ATATACCTGTAAAGTAGCGGCCATAATATAAGGGTCAGTTAGAACAAGTATATTGAAATAGTTATTATAGAAGGTTAACAACACGTTGAGACTAGATATTTTACACATATTTAGATATGCTAATATCTATCTTTCGTGAAAATTTCAAGTGAATGGAATAAATATTTCGCAAGTTATGAGGAAATAAACGAATAATCTTCCAAACTGCAACGGACAGAAGTTAAGGGCCACTTAGAAAAACAATGAAAAATAGAACAAGAACAAAAATGAAACCCTTAACTATTAATATTTTGTGAACGTCCCTTTACTTTCAATGACCTCCTGGCATCTGTTACCACAAGGTTGAATTAATTTCTTGCAAAATGGTGGAGTAATATTGTTCCATTCGTTTTTCAATAATTCCCAGAGATCATCTTAGTTCTTTGGATTTCTTCTTCGAGCCACATCTCCAATAATCTTGCAAACGTTTCTATGGGATTGAGATCAGGATTTTGAGATGGCCAGTCCATGAGATCAACCCCTTCATCACTCAAAAAAATCTTTGACTCCCTTCGCTGTGTGTCAGGGAGCGTTGTCCTGCACGAAGATAGGGGTTGAACTGACGAGGATCGGAGATGTGGAAGGGCATGTTGTCTAAGAATCTGCTTGTAGATTTCAGCATTGACAATCCTTGTAGGCGAATAAGCGGACCAGGACAAGCAGCAGAGATCACTCCCCATACTATTACACTTCATCCTCCATATTTTGCTGTTTTCCTCACACATGCACGAGATAACCTTTCATCACTTCTTCGTTGGACGTGCATCACGCCATCGGAACCAATCACATTAAACTTCGATTCATCACTAAAATGAACCTGCGACCACTGTTCTTTCCAAACGACATGTTCGTGAGCGAAACAAAGATGGGATCTTTGATTCTTCTTGAAGATCAGAGGTTTCTTTGCCAGTGCCCGAGCAAGCAACCCAGAATCTCGTAACCTCCGAGAAACTGTTTTGCGCGATACGTTGATCAGCAGCACTCTTAAACCTATAATTCAGTGACATTCTAACCAGAAAACAATCCTGTCTTGGTGAAGTTCTACGGGGTCTACAGGCTTGGGGTTTAGCATCTGTCGATCCTGATAGCTTAAAACGAGCTACAATTCGTTGCACAACACTTTTAGACTCTTCTACAGTAGTTGCTACCGCAGAATCCTTTGTTTTCCATCACAAGACACCGGTTGTATCTCACAAGCCGCCATGTTGACAGTTGAATATTCTAATAATGTAAGATCATAAGTAACTGTTAGCCCATTAACAGTCTTCTAAACAACAAATACCTCGGTTAGTAGCTCATTTTTTTCTAAGTGACCCTTAACTTTTGGCAACTATAATTTGGAAGATTATTAGTTTATTACCTCATAACTTACGAAATATTTATTCCATTCACTTGAAATTTTCACGAAAGATAGACATTAGATATATCTAAATATGTGTAAAATATCTAGTCTCAACGTGTTGTTAATCTTCTATAATAACTATTTCAATACACTTGTTCTTACTGACCCTTGTATTATGGCCGCCACTGCATACATATATAAGTGCGTGTCTGTCTTTTTCTTTGGATTTGAGTTCGTCCCCTACCACCGCTTGACAACCGGCGTTAATGCGTTCACGTCCCCGTAACTTCAGCGGTTCGACAAAAGAAGTCAACAGGATAAGTATTAGACTTTAAAAAATAAGTACTGGGGTAGATTCGTTCGACTAAAAATTTTCAGGTCGGTTCTCCAGCATGGCCGCACCCTAATAACTGAATCAAGTAAAAAATATAAGAAAGATATAAAACAGTATACACCTAAGTATTGTTTTATTAAATGGTATTTCCCATATTTTATCTCAGAGCAGTTAGTCATTAAGCAACGTTGGAAAATTAATGCTGTTATTCCCAGCAGTTTCTACTTTCGTAACCTTTGAAGCACAAGCACATGTACAAACATGTGCAGTTTTACTATTGTAAATACTGATTCTCATCTTTATGTCTCATTCATTTGCAAACGTATTGTGTATTTGAATTAATGACCTTAAATGTGTTAAATAAACGAATAATTTCCTGTAAAGAGCAGAATTTCATTGAAACTTAGTTTAATACTGTATCTTAATATTTAAGATCGTTACTGAGTAGAAGATACGAAGAACCAATTGATAAGTTAAAGGTTTGCATCCTGTATGGGTCTTACGTGTGTCTAAGGCCACAAATGCTGAGTTTTATTTCAGTCCAAGGCCATCCCTAACAAAGCAAAACTACCACGACAAACCTGTGTTTTATTCAGACATTGTAATTATATATAGAATCACAGTATCGAATATGACCATCCGATTTAATCCCTTTGTCTGTCCTCGTTTGTCCCCTCTATGTTTAGCCCCTTGTGGGCAATAAAGAAATAAGAATATGACGTTCCGCATAAAAAATGTGAAAAGGTACCAAAACAGGCTACTTTGTAAACCGATGACAAGAACCTCTGTATTCGTTGGCTATTAATCACCCTTACCTTTAATAATAATTGTTTCACATTTTGTCAGAAGACCGGGAATTTTAGAGATCAATAACATCGATCCTAGTATTTGACTGATGCTATATTTTATGGAGTCCAGAAGGATGAAAGACAAAACTGACCTTGGCAGATTTTCAATTCAGAACGCAAGGAAGCGGGAACAATGTTGCAAAGCATTTTTCCAACGCTCTAACGATTCTGCCAGCTTGCTGCCTTATTAATGGTTTTTGATTTAGGTACAAGGTCAGCAATTTTTGAGCGGTGAGTACTGTCGATTACAATGACCCTAGCACTTGACTGGTACTTTATTTTATGTACCTCGGAAGCACAGCAGACAAAAATGACTTCAGCGCAATTTGACCTCAGAACGTAAAGAACCGTAACAAATATCACAAAGCGTGTTCTGACGCTTTAGCAATACTTCCAGCTCGAATCATAATAATGATAATGGTTTCCAATTTTGGCACACGGCCAGTACATAAAGAGCAGGAAGAAATACCGCTAAGCATTTTCTCAACATTCTAGATAGTCTGCCAATCAATCAACCTTTAATGATAGGTTCAAATTTTGGCACAGGGACAGTGGTTTTGAGGGGAGGGGTAAGTCGATTATATCGACCTCAGTGCTCAACCAGTACTTATTTCATCGATCCCGAAAGGATGAAAGGCAAAATCGTTTTGGCGGAATTTGAACTCAGAACGTAAAAGCCGGACGAAATGCTGCAAAACATCTTACCCGGCGTGCTAACGATTCTGCCAGCTCGCCGCAGTAATAATAGTTATCATCAAGTGCCTCAAACTTCTCTTGAAATCAAAACTCAACTCAAGGAACCTTGTGATTGCCATCAACATATGGGCTGTTGTTGTAGTTCGCTATAGTGCACCCATCCTGAAATGGGGCACAAGCGGACATTAACCAGCTCGATCGCACTACAATGATAATGTATGGTGCCTTCCACCCTAAGGAAAATGTACACAGGCTCTACATGAAGAGAGGTAAAGGTGGACGTGGACTAATTAGCGTATCGGAGTGTATCAACAGTGAAAGAAGAAACATGGTAGAATATTTGGTAAACAGCAAACAAGACCTGCTACAGTATACTGTTAATGCAGAAGGAGTTAACAAAAATAGACTTGAGAGTGCTCATGAATTCCGATCAAGAACAGCCAACGAGAGAAAAGAAACCCTGCACCGTATGGAACTGACCGTATGGTCAGTTCCACCGTGAAACAAATAAAGTAAAAGACCAGGAAATATCATGGAGGCAACTCAACAAGGGTGATCTGAAAAAGAAGACTGAAAGCCTAATCATCGTTGCCCAGGACCAGGCATTAAATATTAACTCAGTGAAAAATAATATATACCACACAAGTGCAACAGACCTCTGCAGAATGTGTGGGAAGAGGGTCGAAATCATGACTCACATTGTTAGTGCTTGTGAAAGTCTTGCGCAGAAAGAGTACAAGCGTAGACATGACAAGATAGCCCAAAACCTCCATTGGCTATAATACCGTAAGTATGGATATGAGGATACGGGTGCTTGGTACCAACATACACGGGAAAAGGTAATAGATGAAAAGGGGAAGGCAAAAATCCTCTGGGACTTTGACTTCCAGACAGACAAGGTGTGAGAGCACTGAAGGCCAGATATAGAAACCTTTAGGAGGGACAAACAAGAGTACTTAGTAATTGATGTGGCAGTACCAGGAGATCAACATATCACCATGAAAGAAAGAGAAAAAGTTGATAAATATGGAGACCTGATAACTGAGATCACTAAGATGTGGCAGCTACGACAGTCAAACATAAAGATTATTTCTATTGTCATCGGAGCATTGAGTTCAATATCACCCAATCTGAAAAAAAAACAACATCTGAAAACCTTAGAAATACCCTACAATCTAGATGTATTGCAAAAGTCGGCATTACTTGGAACTGCACACATATTGTGTAAAGTACTGTCTGTCTGAGATCCTTGTTGTGACTTGATAAACAGTACAAACCCCCGGTATATACAATAACTTTAACCAACAACCTCACGATATTGTATATTGTGCAACGTCTATAATAATAATAATAATAATAATAATAATAATGATAATAATAATAATAAATAACAACATGGACGTACACTAAGAAGCTCTCTCCACAAAACAAACTCAATCCAATAACATCGGTGCGATGGAAAGAAAACTTTGCAATACAAATGTGGGAAAAGTTCTGTTAAAGCAGAGGAACTAAAAACCCAGAAAGATTTCTGTCATATAAAGTGTAGTTTCTTCCTTAAATACATGATATCTCAATGCAGCATACGCAAGAAGTCAAAACCAACACTAGGAAACCCGGAAAAACACCACTTACACAGTAAGTACGTAATTTGAATAACTACCTATACATGCAATTGTCCACTCATCCATGTGCACATGTTGATATTTATAAGCACTATAAATAATGCCTACACGACACACATGTACACACACGAAAAATAAAAGAAAAACGTGTCACGAACGACGTCGTACCATACAAAACAAACCGACGTCCCACAAGCGAATATAAAAAGGAGCAAATTAGTCACTCAGTTTAAAGCATAACCAAACACTTATGCCGGGAAACATGGCTACCAAAAGAAAAAAAAAAAAGAGATGCGATTTTCGATCTATCAGCTTACGATATGATAAATATATCTACTCGGAGAACAAAGAAGCGGTGTCAGGTCAAAAAGTCAATTATGAACAAACAGACCCGTCTCCTATTGTCACTGTTAATGCCTTAATGACAAATCAAAACTCACGCTGAGTCTGTCATCACCCGGGACAACAAGGACCGCGTTACTCAGTGGGGAACGAGACTGGGGTCGAAAACTCTGCTGCTGGAACAAACTCTTTAAAAAACGATTTACTAGGTAACCAGATCCAGGATAACCCTAACTCTAGGCCTGTAGTGACTCCACCAAAAACATCACCTAAAGCAAAATGCATAAAATGGACTAGAGAACATTATAGAGATATGTTGAAAGCTTTCTATACAGCCCATCTAAACCCAAACAATACCCTCATAGTAAAAACTTACATCTCATGGAGAAACTTAGTAGACAATGAAGTGTGCAGATATATAGATCCAAATAAACTAAGTAATGTACGTAGAGACATCATTTAGAATAAAAGGTTAACTGACGCTGAAATTAGCCAAATTAGGACACAAATATCTCATGGAAGACCAAATGAAAACAGCAACAATGCAGATGGAATAGGTAACGGATGCACAGAACCCAGTGTACGAGCAGTACATCCCAACGAGGAAGCTGAAGAAAGAAAAGCGAAGAACAGACATACGGTAAAAGAGGAGAAAGTAGACCTGTTTCAAGAACAGCAGAATAGGTGACAGAGAATTTGAGGTGAATAATAAAGAGCAAATCATAGAAGCAAAAGTTCATTCCTTCTCATTTTATTCTGCTCATTCCTTCTCATTTTATCATTCATTTGCTGCTGTATAGCCCCATTGTGGATTCAGCAAAGAAAGAGGTGGCGTAAAACGTAAACATCGTGCGTTTGTCGATCGCAGAGAAAGGAGCTAAAACAAACTTAATAGCGGCGTGTCTGTGCGAACCATTTGTAAAACATACGACATTGGCTCTTCAACAGTGTATGATGTTAAAAAACAGAAAGAAAAACTGTTAAAGTTCTTTTCTGACAGTGGATGAAAAAAACAAATGTTTGTTAAAATGTCAATGGTGGAGGGAAAAAGTTTGGAACTGGATCCAAGTTTTCATAACATGGTTTAGTCTTCGTGTAAGTGAAGGTATGGAGATTTCTGGTGACTTATTAAAAGGAACAAGCCAAAGTATTTTATGAAGAGCTGGGATTGCAACACAAGTGTGAATATTCAGAAGGTTGGCTGCATCGTTTCAAGTCGCGACATGGCTTACAGTTTCGTGTAGAGTGTGATGAAAAACGTTCAGCAGACAAAGATGCAGCTAATGTATATGAGGATGAATTTGAAAAGTTAATTAGTGACGAACATTTAAGTCCTGAACAAGTGTACAATGCTGACGAAACTGCCTTGTTTTGGAGATGTACGCCAAAAAGAACTCTGACCACTGAGAATGCAGAATTGCTATCGGAGTTTACAGCTTCGAAGGATCGCGTCACGGTAATGTGTTGTTCTAATGTTGCAGGTACCCATAAATGTAAGTTGCTTGTTATCGGGAAAAGTTCACATCCGAGGACCTTCAAGGGAATGACAGTCTCCTGTCCATTACCGTGCCAACAAGAAGGGTTGGGTTACCACTGATATTATATTGGATTGGTTTCAAAAATGTTTTGTTCCTGAGGCTCACTGTAACTCAGTTGGACTAGACCCTAAATGCAAGGTACTTCTTATTTTAGACAATTGTTAGACACATCCAAAATCCGATCTTCTAGTGAAAGATAATGTTTTTGTTGTCTACCTCCCATCCAACTGCACATCGCTAATTCAACCACAGGACTATTGTATACGTTCAATGAAGTGTAAGTATCGATCCCTGTTAATGAGGCACCTAGTGAGTTCAGTTAATTGAGGCACCCCAGTACAGAAGTTCATAAAAGAATTCAACATTAAGGATGCAGTGTACTGTGTTACCAATGCATGGAAGTCTGTGAAAACATCAACACTGAAAAATGGATGGCATAAATTGTGGCCAAGTTTAATGTTTACTTCTCATTCTAACGAAGACACTGAAAATTATTTTAGAGGGTTTAGGGTTTCCAAAGAAAAGCAGCTTATACAGGAACTTATTGCTTATGTTTAAGATGTAACTAATCCTGATGCCAAGGAGCTTTCATCAAAGATAAATGAAGATGTTTTAACGGAATGGATGGATGTTGATGATAATGTGTCTACAGTTCATCATTGTACTGATTCTGAAATTGTAGATATGGTTAAAAGTCCGGAGAGAAATGCCTGTACAGGTAGTGATGAAGATGAAAGCAGTGATGAAAATGAGGAAGATGTGAGAGAACGAATGTCTATGGATAGGTTAATTACGTTGACAACTGAAGTGCTGGCTGGACTAGACGAACGAAGTTTTGTAAGTGAACAAGAAATCATGAATGTTTACTTGCTCCAAGATAAACTTTGAGAAAGACCCAAGTATATGAGACAACAGACACTGCGCGATATATTCAAGAAAATAAGCTAGGAAGCAGGGAGAACCAGCAGCAGTGTTCACACTTGACATTTCCCTGCCACCAACTTCAAGTCAACCAGATGTGCTGTCATCACCACCAACATTTCCTCCACAGGTTGAAGATGTTCCTGTTGCTGAGGATGTCGTCACTGTCAGTGATGAAGCTGATGATCCTGACACCTCATCTGATGTTTAGCTTCTTTTTATGGGTACAGTAATGATTAAAATTCTAAGGAACTATTTTATTTAGTTGATTTAAAATTCTAATGATTTTTTAAAATCAAAATTCTGAGGATCTATTTTATTTAGTTGAATTAAAATTCTGTAGAACTATTTTATTTAGTTAGTGAACATTAAAATTTCATTTGCTTTTCATTTAGTGTTTAATTTTCTTTCTTTAAAGGACTGTACAGGTAGTAATTTTCTGTTAAATATATACAACATATATAACCATAAAAAATCCAGCATTTTTGAAAATCTAGCACTCCTCAGGTCCAGATTTTTAAATTTCAACAAGTATCTGTCGATATATATTTTAAGATTTATAGATCTTCGGGACATTGTTTCATTATGTTAAGTATTTCGAATGTGCCTGCGATTTGAACACACACAGAGAATAATATCGCCTCCCCTTCTCTTTCTCCCTCTTTCTCTTTCTCCCTCTTTCTCTTTCTCCTTCTTTCTCTTTCTCCCTCTTTCTCTTTCTCCCTCTTTCTCCCTCTTTCTCTTTCTCCCTCTTTCTCTTTCTCCCTCTATCTCTTTCTCCCTCTTTCTCTTTCTCCTTCTTTCTCTTTCTC
>NC_068983.1:95167114-95172693 GCF_001194135.2 Octopus bimaculoides
CTTCTCTTTCTCCCTCTTTCTCTTTCTCCCTCTTTCTCTTTCTCCTTCTTTCTCTTTCTCCCTCTTTCTCTTTCTGTGTGTATATATATATATATATATATATATATATACATTCGTGTTATTACTTCCCTTGGTGTAACAAACGGACAAAACAGCAAAACTGTAGAAGCAGCCAGAATAATATTATAGACAATAATTTCTTTTATTGGCCACAAATCCCAAGATATTGAGGACTACATCAAAAGACGAAATACAACGCACACAAACGCTAAAAGTTAGGGCTTACATCGATCAAAAAGGGAAACAACAATAAAGATATGAAAATAGAATTCAGAAAATAAATAAATACATAAATGAATAAATAGTATCATTAATAGCGGGGCAGCCCCCACAAAAAGTCCCTCATTATTCTGTAGTCTCCAAGGCATTGGAGATGCTCTCTTCTATTTTTGTTTCTCCTATAAGAAGCATAATCAGAGTGGTCTCATTTAGCTTCACTAGTATTGCAACTCTTCCCTACCGCTGGCTAAACACACGAGAAGGCAACCTCTCCCTCTCTGCCTTCACCTTTCTCGTCAAATGATACTAAAGAGCTTGGCCAGATAGGAAAGCGTCTACCTTCAAACCTTTCAGACGAGTCCACAGTCACTAAACAGGGAAATATTTACCTTCATTTTCTATCAAATGTAAACAGTGCGTCAATCTTTACCATATACTCGGCGGACAACGGGATTCGTCTTACACGAAATAGCAGCTATTCAACACAATCCCACAAGTCGCTAATGCACGGACTCTGAACGATTGCTTGCAGGACGGTTTCGTCCCCTGTCTGATTTTAGTTGTTGGCGCTTCCATTCCTAAAGAGCTTGTCACGAACAGGTTATACCCCACCTCTGTAGCACTACCATGCCATTGACTTTTGGAAGTTGTCTTGTCTACAATCTCCAACATGAAAGTCCTCCAGAAGAGACCACACAGACTGTTCTCGTCGATGCCACAGTCAATTCCAGGCTGTCATCGCCCATATTCTCAACTAATTCCTAATGGTAATCTTTAGTTGTCTTATTTATTTATTTATTTTTGCTAATAGCTTCGTTTAGCCACATTCTAGATGACAAACGCCCAATCTTTGTCTACGCTTCATCTATACCTACAGCTCAGTCTAGGAGACGTGCAACGGAAAGACGTGTCGCACGAAAGATGCTTACACCAGATCACCCTCACTTTTGTCGTCGTCGTGAAGACATGCAGGTGCGTCAGCTTCAACTCGTGCCAGTACATCTTCAAAGACAGTATCCCAAGACCACGACGGAATGGGTGTTAGCAGTGACTGAATTTCTTTGTCAACGGAACCTGACCATTCTAGAAGAGTTGGAAAAGCAAGCATTCCAATCTGGTCAGAGTTTTCATGAGACAAGTTACGCCAGAAGGTAGTACACCACCAACGGGGTATATGAATTCACTACTTCCACCCGGATTTTCAGAGACAGCTTCCTTTCAGCCTAATTCTGTGTGAGATTGGCCATCGCTTATGTCCTCTTTCTGGTTCCTATCCACCTGGAGGTCTGGACTATGAAAACTTTCATTGGACAGTGATTGTCATAGGTAAACATGGACTTGCCTCTCTGAGTGCCTAATTGCAAAACCACCGATTTGTCCTGATTTTTGTGTCTTCCTGTACATATCTGCTATACTCTCAGTATAGTGTCGATCGGTTCTATATTTAAAGTATATACATCATTC
The DNA here is from genome assembly GCF_001194135.2 of Octopus bimaculoides. Classification (NCBI taxonomy): domain Eukaryota; kingdom Metazoa; phylum Mollusca; class Cephalopoda; order Octopoda; family Octopodidae; genus Octopus; species Octopus bimaculoides. The sequence goes on from NC_068983.1 coordinate 95,168,858, forward strand.
CAGTGACGTCATCCGCATATGCAAACATAGCTTTCCTGTGATCTAGATCTAGCGTGATGCTCTTCAAACTCTCCATCCTTCACAGGAAAGGTTCCAACGCCTAAAGAGCCAAGAGAAGGGTAGCCTCGCCAGATACTTAAAGGTTCCAAGAAGTGGTCGTTCAACTTGACAACTGAGTAGATGCTGCTGTACAGTGTGGTGACCCCAACCAGATGTGCTGTCACCCCCATCAACATTTCCTCCACAGGTTGAAGCTGTTCCTGTTGCTGAGGATGTTGTCACTGTCAGTGATGAAGATGACAGCTCTTAGGACAGCCGCTAGATAGTGACGGTTTACACTGTCGAATGCCTTGGACTGATCTAAACTGACCAGTGTTCCGCCAAAGCTAAATCTATTCCCGACCCGTTCTTTGACGTATCGCATGAGCTGGAGATTGTCGTGGATAGACTTATCAGGTATCGAGCAGGCTTGTGCGTTTTAGAATACACAACCGAAAACAAGTGCCAGTGTCTTGGCGAGCTCCTTTACTAAATCCATTGACACTGAGCTGAGCAGTTATACGTCTGAAATTTTCAGTCATATGCCTCTTGATCGGATCCTTTCTTAGCAGTGTCACTACTACCCGCTGGCTCTTCTTTGACTGGGAATGTTGTTGGCAGCTGCAAAGACAAGAGCGAACAAATCTGATATGTGATTATAGGTGATGGAGCTACCTTTGTGGGTGATAGAGCTGATTTACACTCAAAACATCGGCTCAGCACGTCTGCTACTTCCTCTATTGAAATCGGCTCCTCACAAGACTCAATTTCTGTGTCCGATGGGCATGGCAAACCGTCAAAATAATCCTCAAAGCCTGCTGTCTCAGGCATACCAGTCCTCGAAATCAGTTCGGCGAAGTGCAGTCAAAACACTGCGCTCATCTGGCTGAACTAGGTGAGCACAGCTGCTGCACTCTGCCACAGATCAAATTCTATCTGTAGCTACAGCTAGGTGAAGTGAGTTCATCTATCATCTACGCTCGGACTGCAACAGTAAATCTTATGATCACAACTACGCTTATTTTTCAATTATAGATATAACATGCTACACAATATAAACCACTCTAATTTGTTCTTTGAATGCGTTCACTGAAGGTCATTTTATTGCATTCCTTCGGGACACACCGTTGACCGTTTCCTCGTTGTTCCGAACCAACTGTCTGCCAGTATGCCAATATGATCATGCTGCTTTCTTTTTTTTTTTTTTTTTGGTCGGATTGTTTTTGTTTACTTATTAGTTTACTTGATGGCTAAAAACTGATGCAGGAAAATAGTCTGGACTCGGTCTTCTACACAAATATCCAAGAGTCTTATTTGAGCCATCAGCGGTAGATGATGGACGTATGAAGAAGAGTGAATTATCAGTGGATAAGGATTTTGTAAATCTGAATGATGTCAACTTCCGATGTCAGGGACTTAACGGTGATGCAAGAGGCTGCTATTTCTGATGAGTGTTCATACAGGTAGAAATGTGAAGACTACACACACACATATACACACACATGAGAGAGGGTGTGTATAATTTATGTGGATCTGTATAAACATGGGTATGCATGATCGTATTGACCACACCAACACAATGCATCTGTAAGATTACGTGTATAAGTGCATGAGAGGGTACATATTATCTGCCAGTATTGTCAATGTGAGTCTGTATGTGTGTATGTGTATATGTATATGAGTGTATATGTCTATAAGTGTGTGTTTCGTAAAATAAAAACCACAGAAAGGTGGTAAAGAAGTTATTTATATTTGCGTGAGAACTCAGAGGTGAAAATTTGTCACGAATACACCTGTCAGACAATCCTACTATAAACACATACACCCACAAATGCCAACTCTCAAATATAGGCGCGCTCGTACACATTCACACACACACACACACACACACACACACACACACACACACACACACACACACACACACACACACACACACACACACACACACACACACACAAATAAATCTTTTGTTCTGGATTCTATTGCGAAAATCGTTTCTTACATCTACTGAAGCTTTGGGTTATTTCGAGCGTGGAATGTACCAGGCGGAAATCGCAGAGAAATGCGCGCGCGCGCGCGCAAGTATTTATATCTTTTATCTTTTGCTTCAGTCATTGGACTGCGGCCATGCTGTGGCAGTGCTGTGAAGGGTTTTGGTCGAACAACTCGATCCCAGTACTTATGTTTACTTTAAGTCTCCTACTTATCCAATCGGTCTTTTTCGCCGAACCACTAATTACGGGGATGTAAACAAACCAACACCAGTTCCAAATGGTGGTAGGGTCAAATGCAGACACAGAAATACACACACACACACACACACACACACACACATGCACTTATAGTGTCGAAAGTTTAGTAGGTTCAATGAAGGAGCCTACGAAACTAAGTTTTAACGTCTTAATTTTAATGTCTTTTAATAGTATATCAGTGGTGTGAGATTGTGATCTAGAGTAATACATTCTGCAGTCCATTTTACAAGGTTTGTGTACGTGATAATGTGTTCATCTGTTCTATAGTCGTTATGAACTTGATTCGTGAAATGCATTTTATGTGTGTGTTAAGTTTTTTATGTATAGGCAATGAATTACCAGAGTCGTTAGAGCGTTGGATAGAATGCTTCACTTCATTTGTTCTGACTCTTCACTCTTAGTTCAAATCCCGTCGAGGTCAGCTTTGCCCTTCATTTTTTCTGGGTTGAAAAAAATGAATCCTGGGCAGTGGACAAGCGAAACTGTTGCAGGATCGAGCGAGATGCCTTACTGTAACTGTTCTGGCTCTTGGCGTTCTGACTGCTACAAATCCGACAATACTTGTGCCAAGCTGTACTAGCCCACATCGGTGGTATTTCCTTTGGACAAACATCTGTGGCATGGAAAGAGGAGACTTACATGTATAGGTAGCTGCTAAATCTTTCTAAAAAGAAAAAAAACCTTGCTCAGGCCCACCTCATACATTGTCATCCTAGATCGACGGATATCCCCGAGTGTGTGATGTATCTATTGGCTTGTATTTGTGTTTGTATTGTTCTATGGCCTAAGAATCGTTAGCATGTCGGACAAAATGTTTGGCAACATTTTGCCCGTCTTTAATTCTGAGTTAAAATTGCACTGAAGTCAATTTTGCCTTCCATTTTTTCGGGGTCGATAAATTAAGTACCATTTAAAATTTAAGGGCTTGTGCCAAGTAGTGATTTCTCCATTGACATTTCGCCATCTGTGTGTCTATCTACTGTCTTCATGCTAACTCAAAGGAAACATTGATTTTGAATGGTGTCCTTCAGAGATGTGTCTTGGAAATGTTACTGTTCGTAGTAACTCACTGATTCTGCTTATAGTGTCTCTCTTTGAATGACACTCTCACTCGCTATAGTGATACACAGACAACTAAGAACATTTGGGCTGTTGCAATAGCATCCATCTTATTGATCTGGGAGGTCTGTCAGCAGCATCAATCATACTGGTTTTGGAGGTTTATTAACTGCGTAAACCAGCCCAGTCCAAGAAGTCACATCTATCACATCGGTTTCTTCAGTCTGTGAGGACTCCTTTGAAAAAAGAAAAGAAATTCTCTACATTCTCTACATGAGTGACTGTGTGGTAAGTAGCTTGCTTACCAGCCACATGGTTCCGGGTCCAGTCCCACTGCGTGGCACCTTGGACGAGTGTCTTCTACTATTACCTCGGGCCGACCAAAGTCTTGTGAGTGGATTTGGTAGACGGAAACTGAAAGTGACGCGTCGTATATATGCATATATATATATACATACATACATACATACATACATACATACA
>NC_068983.1:95173124-95174767 GCF_001194135.2 Octopus bimaculoides
ATATATATATATATACATACATACACACATGCATATATATATGTGTGTGTGCGTGTATATATATATATATATATATATATACACGCACACACACACATATATATGTATATGTTTGTGTGTCTGCGCTTGTCCTCTAACATCGCTTGACAACCGATGTTAGTGTGTTTACGGCCCCGTAGCTTAATGGTTCGGCAAAAGATAGAATAAGTACTAGGCTTACAAAGAATAAGTCCTGTGGTCGATGTGTTCGACTAAAGGCGGTGCTCCAGCATGGCCGCAGTCAGATGACTAAAACGAATAAAAGAATAAAAGAAATAATTAAAAAATTCCAATTCAGATGCAAATTCTGGGATATTTTGTCGTATGAGTAGGATGCAAAAAATGATAAAAAAACAGAGTGAAATTAATTGATATGGAAGGCGTTGTAATTGTAGCTCTGTATATGTTGCAAGAATATGTATAATGGTGTAACTAGGCTTATAATAGAATTCTGTTATGCATAAAAGGAACTACGCCCACTTACAACACCTACCTTTCTGCATATAATGAACGAACCAACATTTTACTGCTATCCGATTGTATGTCGTAAATTAACCCATCATCTCAGGCTTACGTGTCTCTATTCATGTAAGTTACCCTTGCATGCCACACCTACCTACTACTGTATAATGAACCACCCTACTAGACAGACTTGTGTGTCTTCATACAATAGTTTTTGATTTAGACTCAAGGCCAAGTGTCTTTGTATAACAAGGAACGTAAACAAGTTCCACCTACGATAATGATTATATAATGAACTAACCCGACATTTGTACTTATTAACCTAATTATTTCTTTATTTACCTTTGTGTATATATCTGTATGCGTGTATTTTTGTGCATGTGTATATGTGCATGTATGTGTATGTGTATGTTTACAACAAATCTGTACATCTAATTACAAGTTCCCACGCTAATAGAAACAAACCCATTCATGATATTGTTTTTGAAGCGCATTTTTTTTTTATACACATACCTTCACATTCACACGGGCGCGCGCGCGCAGATATGCCCACAAACATACACAAACAGACGCATTCGGGGAAGCTAAAATTGAATTTTCTGTCTGTCGCACTCAGAAACGGATGTTGAACTGAAATTTATCTGTTTGTTTGAGAAAGGAAATCAAAACCTAGAAGCAATATTTCAGTAATAATATTTATGATATACAATTTATTATGCGAAAATGTCTAAAAAGACGCAAAATGGTGGCGTAAAGTTAATAAACCTGAAACTTTACACACACCTTAGTTGAAACGCCGAAATACATTTTCATTTTAAGTTTACTTGTTAATCTATATTCAGCTACACTCCCATGATAAACAGTTTTTAGATTGTATTTTAAGAGTACTGATTTGTATATTCTAAAACTATTTATATAAATGCAGGCGTCGCAGTGTGATAAGAAGCATAATTCCCAACCACATGGTTCCAGGTTCAGTCCCACTGCATGTCACTTTGGGCAAGTGTCTTCTACTATAACTTCAAGCCGACCAATGCCTTGTGAGTGGATTTGGTAGACGGAAACTAAAAGAAGCCGGTCGTATATATGTATGTATGTATGTATATATATGTATGTATATATATATATATATATATATATAT
>NC_068983.1:95176938-95179584 GCF_001194135.2 Octopus bimaculoides
TGTGTGTGTGTGTGTGTGTGTGTGTGTGTGTGTGTGTATCCCCGCCAATAGGGAGGAAAACTACGGCATGGATATAAAAACTAAAAGCTAATGCTTGTATAAAAAATTCACGATGAAGATAATGGAAGTGGTCCCGAGTCACTAGCGGCCCTCCGAAGGGAGTTACTGGCCCTTTTCGAACATGTACAAAATCGCATTTCAAAAATAAATGAAGGGACGAAGGGATATAATTTTTATCGGATTAACATACCTCTTTATGTTTATCGGTTTCAGGCTCAGCGCTACCAGCACCCAAAACTGAACGAAAATCTTACAGGGCACACTGATCCAAGGGGGATTACTGTACATGTTCAGTTGCGGTCATGCTGGGGGACCACCGTTTTGCAACATTGTTATTATTGAGAGCCTCCTCTGATATGTGGAGTTTAGTTAATAAGGGAGTTTGATGTCGCTGCTCTCATTTGCATCTCCTGCCGCGAGGTAGGTTCATCTGGAACTCTCGACAGGAAGAGAGTCCCAGTTAAGTCCTGGGTCGAAAGAGTACAGCAGGGTTCGCCACCATCCCCTGCCGGAGCCTCGTGGAGCTTTAGGTGTTTTCGCTCAATAAACATTTATAACGCCCGGTCTGGGAATCGAAACCGCTATCCAATGACCGCGAGTCCGCTGCCATTAACCACTGGGCCATTGCGCCTCCACAGCACGTGTATATAACCGTCACGGTATGTTATGTAAAGTAAGGAATCACTTGAGAAAAATTACTTCCGTCTTCATTTTTAACACAAGACATGGAACATGTGACCTTTTGTTCTAATATACCCCGATTCTCTAAAATAGGTATAAATAATGCCAGATTGTTATTCTAAATGCACGTTGTTATTAGTAAAAACCTACATTCACTGTGGGCCCTTGAAAACCAGGCCGTTGCAGTAACTGGTCCTGAAGCGTGACGGTATTGTTGGGATTTTCGGTACTGTGCAGTGGTGACCCATTCTGGCATCTGTGTAGCTTTCAATACCAAAATTTAGCACAATCCCTTCCAGGATCTTCCTGATGTATATCACTGCATATCTCTCCCGCCTTCGCTCCAGGGAGTAGAGTTTTAGCTGTTTCAGCCTTTCCCAGTAGCTGAGCAGTTGCAAAGAGACGATCTTCTTTGTGAAGATTCGCTGGATTGCTTCAATGTCCGCTGTTAATTTCACACTGTGGGGTGACCATAGTTGGGAGCAGTAGTTCAGGTGGCTGAGGACGAATATCCTCCAGAGGACCATCTCTAGTTTTCGAGGTTCTCAAGATACAACCAGCCGTCTGCACTTTGTCACCATCTTGGTAATGTGCACTTGGAAAGAGGTATCATCACTCATGTCGACACACAGGTCACGCACTAATTTAGTTTCTGGGATTGTAATCCCCCCTGGATCAGTGTACCCTGTAAGATTTTCGTTCAGTTTTGGGTGCTGGTAGCGCAGGGCCTGGAATTTTCCAGCATTAAGCTGCGTGTTATTGTCCTCAGCCTACCTGCAAATTGCGTCCAATTCCTGCTGCAGGCGTGCAACATCACTAGGATTTTGTATTTTCTGCGAGGCTTTCATATCGTCTGCGTAGCTAACAAGTGTGAGTATCCGGGCAGCTGAATGCATATCTGAGAGGGCCACTACGAAAAGAAAGTGCCCTGTGGATCACCGCTCATTATTTGTGTTTCCTTTGAGGTTGTTCCATTGGCCACCAGTGCCTGACTTCTATCTTTCAGAAAGTCATGTAGCCACTCTCCAAGTTTTCCTGCTATGCCAAAATCGCGCAGTTTGTGGCATGTCATATAGAAACCGTAATTTAGAATTCACTCCAACATTTTTTTCTTTGATTCAAGTATTCGACATCAGTATTTATGAGATCAGCTGTCATTTTCCTATCTCACTTCAGCATTTTTGTACAACTTTTCATTTGTAAATACCCATTTTCCCTAAACATAGGAAGAAAAAAATTCGGTGGGGCACTCTTTTGTAGGTATGCCATATGTGTAATATAACGACATACCTGTGTCGTTGTGTGTGTGTGTGTGTGTGTGTGTGTGTGCGCACGCATGCGCGCGTATAACTGTAATAACCTCTATTTATATTGCTTTTTCATGAAATAAGAGGACCGACTTCCTTCTCCTTCCTAAGAACGATTGATGGTCAAACTGTTTGTACTTAGCCGGTTTAGCCTTAAACTTGTTAGAAGATAACAATCAATGGGACAGGAAAACGGCTGAAGCTTCGGTGTTACACACACCTATTTCTTTGAGAGATCTTTTCGCAATTTTTTACCTGAATTGTGAAGTAAGTAATCCATTAGCGTTGTGGAACAAATATAAGAATGATTTATCAGAAGACTACGAATATTTGCTTTGCGGGAAGGACTGTTTTAACGAAGTCGCGTCTTGTCCTTACCTTCGAAACGCGGAGTAGATAAAATAGGGGACAACTGATGAAGGGAATGTTCTTTATGTTGCATGTCTCGTTTCTCTGTTTGTTTTTTTTTGTTGTTCGAAAAAAGTTCGTTTTCTATGTTTTTGTTTTTTATGTTCTCGTTTCTCATTCTGTCTGCGTTTTTTTTTTTTGATGTCCTGTACCCACATATGCTTGTATATATACATATATGTGTAGGTAT
>NC_068983.1:95180035-95185577 GCF_001194135.2 Octopus bimaculoides
CGAGGGTTCCAGTTGATCCGATCAACGGAACAGCCTGCTCGTGAAATTAACAAACACGAGCATTCCACAGACACGTGTACCCATAACGTAGTTCTCGGGGATATTCAGCGTGACACAGTGTGACAAGGCTGGCCCTTTGAATTACAGGCACAACAGAAACAGGAAGAAAGAGTGAGAGAAAGTTGTGGTGAAAGAGTACAGCAGGGTTCGCCACCATCCCCTGCCGGAGCCTCGTGGAGCTTTAGGTGTTTTCGCTCAATAAACGCTTACAACGCCCGGTCTGGGAATCGAAACCGCGGTTCTATGACCGCGAGTCCGCTGCCCTAACCACTGGGCCATTGCGCCTCCACAGCACGTGTATATAACCGTCACCGTATGTTATGTAAAGTAACGAATCACTTGAAAAAAATTACTTCCGTCTTCATTTTTAACACAAGACATGGAACATGTGACCTTTTGTTCTAATATACCCGGATTCGCTAAAATAGGTATAAATAATGCCAGATTGTTATTCTAAATGCATGTTGTTATTAGTAACAATATATTGATATAAAAATCCATTTTAATGCTATATATGTCGTTTTATTTCTGTGTGCCGGAAAAATTCTGAATAGATGAAATGAATTTCGTCTATCTATCACACCCACCTCTCAGTATTTCATGAATTCTTCCAACGCGTCATACATAGCGACTCAAATGTAATGAACTGACTCAACATTTCAAACTTAATTGTCGATCTAATAAACTGACTATCCAATGTGGTGAGCAGGCAGAATCGTTAGCGCGCCGGACAAAATGTCCCAGCGACATTTCGTCCGTCTTTACATTCTGAGTTCAAATTCCGCCGAGATCGACTATGTCTTTCATCCATTTGAGGTTGATAAATTAAGTACAAGTGGAACACTGAAGTCGATGCAATCAGCTAGTCCCTTCCTCAAAAAATGTTAGGCTTTGTGTCTTCAGCAGAATGGATATTATAAACCACTCTTTTATATTACTTCTGCCTGCCTCTGTGTATTGTATCTACCAAAATATTCCGCTATTTCTCTCAATATCTACATGAGCTTATGTCTATCTGTCTCTCTCTTTTTACTCTTTTACTCTTTTACTTGTTTCAGTCATCTGACTGCGGCCATGCTGGAGCACCGCCTTTAGTCAAACAAATCGACCCCAGGACTTATTCTTTGGAAGCCTAGTACTTATTCTATCGGTCTCTTTTGCTGAACCGCTAAGTTACGGGGACGTAACCACACCACCATCGGTTGTCAAGCGAGGTTAGGGGGGCAAACACAGACACACAAACATATACACACACATACATATATATATATGTATACATATATACGACGGGCTTCTTTCAATTTCCGTCTACCAAATCCACTCACAAGGCTTTGGTCGGCCCGAGGCTATAGTAGAAGACACTTGCCCGAGGTGCCACACAGTGGGACTGAACCCGGAACCATGTGGTTGGTAAGCAAGCTACTTACCACACAGCCACTCCTGCGTCTGTCTACTATCTATGTATTTTTCTTTCTTTTTTTCTCTCTCTACACACACACTCACGCACACACACACACACACTCGCACGTACGCACACACACACACACACACATACACACACACACACACGCTCAAACAAATAATAAGGGCGGCTTGTAAGCAATTTTTCAACCGAAAGGAAAATATATATACGTCCCTAAAGCGACTGATGGCGCTATTCAGTACCAGTATTGCTCATTCACACCCTTCCGTCACCTCTAGGGTAGGAGCTCTCCAATCCTCTAAAGCAATTCACCTTAGAAAATGTCCACTCCAATGTCAAACTTACAACTTTTGCCACTGCATGGGTCCTTGCCCCCTCAGCCACTGTGGTCCAATTTACAAATTTGAAGAGTAGGATCGGATTGCACGGACGGACTCTCAGTTTGAAACTACTATGCACAAGCAGGAAGAAAAGCCCCGCAACATCAAGGAGTAGCTTACATACCCACTTGTTGGTGTATCGCGCTTCCTAAAGATCTTCCGACACGAAGACACAACCATCATCCCCTCCCCTACACGCATACATACACCTAAAATAATCTCTTCTACTATGGGCACAAGACCTGAAATTTTTGGGGAAGGGGCAAGTCGATTACATCGACCCCAGGACTTAACTGGTACTTAATTTATCAACCCTGAAAGAATGAAAGCAAAGTCGACCACGGCGAAATTTGAACTCAGAACGTAGCAGAACTAAGTATTTCGCCCGGCGTGCTAACGATTCTGCCAGCTCGCCGTCTTATACATCTATAATAGTAAATGCGTAAGCGAATGTCAGTGTGTCAGTGTGTCACACTTTCAGCTTTACTCCTCCAAACCCCTCTCTCCCTATTAAATGACACTTCTACTATTCCTCATGTATTAGCCCCCTCTCACTATTCAATAACACTTCTACAATTCCTCATGCTTTACCCCTCTCTCACTATTCAATGACTTTTCTACTATTCTTCATTCTTGGTTTTTTTCTTAATCCTAGCATTTTGAACAAATATTTCTCTAAATATTATAATTATTTCTAAAAGTAATTTCCAAAATAAACATTTTGAAAAAATCTTCTCTAAATATTATAACTGTATCAAATAATTTAACCATAACACATGCTTCATAACGTTCGGTACTGAAATACGTTTTGAACTCTCACTCTCTCATACAATATTACCTCTCTACCATAAAAATGTTGGAAACTTAGTATTTTTTTCAGATATTAATAAAATTTGTCGTACCTATTTCCATGTCGTCGGCCGTCGGAGTTATGGAAACTTAGCGCACTCTGACTGCATGAAAATAGATTCGACTAATTGTATCATTACCTTAAAAAATACTAAATTTCAAACATCCTTATGGTCAAATACGTTTAGAGCAATTCCACACCATAAAAATCGCTCTTTAAAATAGTGTTTAGCGATAGTGGTGTAATTTTCCTTCAAACTACGAACAGGAGTTTAGATACGTACCAGCTACTACAAATAATTGTTTGTACGAGAAGTAATGCCCTACGTACATCAAATTGTCTTTAAATTAAGTGACGGCAGAAGAATTATCGCTGAACTTTTAAAAGATAAGTTTATCGTTGCCTACGGCCAGCTACATGCTGGTTGTTCAAGGATAAGGAATGGAAACAAGTTATTTGTACTGACCCCCAAATGGGAAGACAAAAAATGTTTATCATGCAGCTTTGCAATAAGTTCCAAGTTGACAAATTATATCATTGTTTTGATGAAAATTGTTCATTGCTTGAAAAATATTGTTCAAGTTTAATAAAATTTAATATGTACCCAATGCATAAAGTATCATTGTTTGGCCCAAGGCCCAGTGAAGAGCCCTCCACAGGAGGGCGGCTTTTAAGCTAGTGCATACATACATACATACATACATACATACATACTTACAGACACATGTTTGTACACATATATGCATATTTAAACCAATTTTTCACATCCGTTTTAACTTCGTTCATAAATATCTGTTCACACATTTACGCGCACTGATATTTTGCATACGTTCATATGGAGGGACACGTGTGTGTGTGTGTGTCTATTCCATTACCTAATTTTGGGATTTTTAACACAGCAACCCTTGCTGCTAACCGTGATCTATAAAATGATTTTTTCAGTTTATCGAACTTCGATACGAAAAAAACTTAGAACTTTCTATGTCAATAAACCACTATTGTTCCTGAAAGTTTTTTTTTTTTGCCTTCTACAGACTGATCGAAGCTTACTATCTTCCTACATCTTCATCCTTGGCACTTACCTTTACTATCATACACTTATGATAGACTTTTAAATGATTTTTCTACATAAAAATACAGATGCGCTTCCCCGCACACTTATAATAGCATTAACTCTGAAGCTAGACAAATAGCAATTAGCCCGGGTATAGCGGCCAGAGTAGAGATCTTGGCCAAGAGAAATGCTGTTATCACTTTAAAAGACCACAAACCAACTTTGCCTCTAACCTCAAATGCTGCTTGATCAACCTGGCTAAGTTTGAAACTGGCTAGGCGAGTAAGATTATACTGAAGAAGATTAATGAAGACATAAAGAGGGCCACCGGCCTCCCTCTATGGCGCAACACTAATGGGGTGACCTCATTGTTTAATGCTAATCGGGCGAGGGGCAGGGATAAGTTTACACAGTTCGACATTCTCGACTTTTACCCTTTCGATTATCACAGATATTAGTGATAGTGATATTAGCACTATCGTGCATGCCAGGAAGACGGTGCTGTTCAACAAAGATTCGTCGTGGGTCAAGCAGTCTGACTTCGATGTGGCTATGGGAGCCTACGACAACGCCGATGTCTGCGATCCTATCGGATTATACATCCTGGACACCTACGGGAAGAGATTCTTTCGGTCCTCTTCGATCTCTACAGAGATGACGCCTTGCCATCTCTAGAGGAGCCAAGGGCACACACTAGAAAGGACCTAATTAGCACCCTAGTCTCCATAGGATTCAAGATCACCATTGAGACTAATATCACCACAGTAAACTTCTTATATGTTATTTTATATCTGGCTTCTGGCACACAGGCCCTATCACAAGCCAAACGAGAGACTGTCTTATATTAACACAGCCTCCTGCCACCACACTATCGTGCTCAAGAACCTAGTGAAGGGGGTCAGCAAGAGAATCTCGAATGTATCCTCTAACCAAGATATCTTCAACGCCATTTCACCTTGCGACAATGAGGTACTGGCGTTTGGCGGGTCTAAGGACCGCATCTCTTGCATGCCAGGCCCCGCACCCGGAAAAGGAAGCACCGCCGAAACGTCGTTTGGTTTTCCCTTCCCTTTCACTCAGTGTCAAGACTTGTGTGGGAAGGATATTCCTCAGATTAATAGACAAGCACTTCACACAGACGCACAGATACAGGCATTTATTTAACAGGCACAACCTAAGGGTCTCCTTTGGTTGTGCACCCAACATAAAAAGTATTTTAAATAACACCACATAAAAAGTATTTTGAATAAACCAAGGGAGGAGGCAGGTTGGTCTTTCAGGGAGTACAATAACTGTCCAGTAGTGGGAAGATGCGAGGCCGACAGAGTCATCTATGAAGTTACGGTGACACCTAGACCTGATAACCACATTACCAGAAATATACCATCCAACTACAATGATGGCACAGGAAGCGATGACAGTAGCAAACTCACCAAGTTGTCCCTCTCACCATGATCTGTAGCACGAACGGATCCGGATTTCAGGGTTATTTCCCTTCGTAGGCGTCCGACAGCCACTGACCTTGGTGAGAGAGACAAAAACCTGGCAATCTTATATCTACTTTTCCAGTGAAATTCTTCACTGATATCGAAAAGGTGAAAACATGCAATGTTAATTCTCTAAATGAAGTATTAACAGTAACTGCACGATAAAGTGTAGTATATTGCCACTTAAGTGTGGCTGACCCCCTGAAATCCGGATCCGTTCGTGCTACAGATCATGGTGAGAGGGATAACTTCCCTTGGCAAACAGGACACAGTCGTGTGTCGATAAGC